>NC_048598.1:55655116-55971366 GCF_003668045.3 Cricetulus griseus
GCCTGCCTCTGCCTCCCGAGTGCTGGGATTAAAGGCATGAGCCACCAACGCCCAGCCCTCTTTATTTTTTGTACCCCTCAATTTTTTTCACCCTCACTTCCCCCATCTTCCTTTCTCCACTCCCCTCCCCCTGCTTAGTTCCCTTAGGTAACTTTAACATCAGGTTTCAAATCATACATATGATTTGTATTTATATATAAATTATATGTAAATTTATATATAAAATGTATGTATGATTTTGTGTGTCTATATAAAACTGTAGGAACCATAAATGAGAGAAAGCACACAATATTTGCCTTTCTGTGCTTGGCTTCATTTGCTTAGTAAGATCTCCTATTGCATCTGTTTTCCTGCAAACAATAACTTTTTAAAAAGATTTATATATTATGCATACAGTGTTCTGTCTGCATGCATGCCTACAGGCCAGAAGAGGGCACCAGATCTCACTACAGATGGTTGAGAGCCACCATGTGGTTGCTGGGAATTGAACTCAGGACCTCTGGAAGAGTAGCCAGTGCTCTTAAACAATAACTTCTTTATGTCTGAGAACAATTCTATTGTGCACCACAATTTCCTTACCTATTCCTTTGTTCATGGACACCTGGGCTGGCTCCATTGTGAATAGTGCTGCAGCCAACATAGGTGTTCAAGTATCTCTCTAATAAGTCAACGTGGAGTCTTTGGGTAAATAACCAGGTGTAGTATGGCTGGATCACAGGAACACCTGTCATTAGTTAGGCTATTTTTGTTTGTTTGTTTTGGGGAGATTCTTCTTTTTTAACATTTAGTTATTAGCGTGTGGGTGAGCATGCACACGCATCATCATATGTCATAAAACACATGTAGAGATCAAAAGACAACTTGCAGGAAACTGGTTCTCTTCATCTATCACGTGGGTTCTAGGGGTAAAAGTCAGGCTTGACAGCAAGCACCTTGATTGCTGAACCATCATGCTTCCCCCGCTGTTCTGTCTTTCATGGCTGGTCTCGTTTACACACCAACCAGCAGTACATAGGGTTCCCTTTTGTCCACGACCTTGTCAGCATCTGCTGTCATTTGTTTTCTTAGTGATGACCTCATTCAGGTTGAGGTACACTAGAATCTCTTGGTGGCCAGTGAGGTTAACACTTCCCATCTTAATGACCATTTGTGTCTCCTCTTTTGACAACTGTCTACGCATCACATTGTTCATTTTCTAATTAGATTGTTTCCTTGTTGCTTCATTTTTTTAAACTTTTTTACTTCTTCATATGTTCTAGACATTAATCATTTGTCAGATGCACTGGCAAAGAAGTTCTCCTGTCTGTAGGCTGTCCCATCACTCCATTAATTTTTTTTTTTTTTTTTTGAGATAGGATTTCTCTGTGCAGTCTTGGCTGTCCTGGAACTCACACTATAGACCAGGCTGTCCTTGAATTCACAGAGATTTGTCTGCCTCTGCCTCCCTAGCTCTGGGATCAAAGGTGTGTGCCACCATCGACTGTCGAGGTGTTTCCTTTTCTATATAGAAACTTTAAAATTTCGTATAGTCCCATTTGTCAAATATTGGCTTCATTTCCTCAGCAACTTGAGTCCTATTGAGAAAGTCATTGTATATACCTGTATCACTTGTTTTGTTTTCATTTTTCCCTTTATTTCATGTGTATGGATATTTTATTGGCATGTATGTCTGTGCATCCTGGGACTCACTCTGTAAACCAGGCTGGCCTCAGAGATCCACCTATCTCTGCCTCTGGAGTGCTGGGATTAAAGGGGTATGCCACCACTAGCTGGTCCTCCTCAACTTCTTTCTTTGGTGTTTTAAAGTTTTCTTTGTAGAGGTCTTTCTTTTGTTAGGTTTTTTCCAAGGTTGTGTTTTATTTTGAGGCTGTTGTGAATGGGATTGTCTCTCCGATATCTTTCTTAACATGTTTGCTCATAGTAAATAGGAATGCTTTGTTTGTTGACTTCCTATCCTTCCACTTTGAAAGGGTTTATCAGTTCTCAGTGGATTTGGGTGGAGTCTTTGTGGTCTCTTACTATAGAATTATGTCATCCATAGGACACTGGACTTCTTCCCTCCTTGTGTCCCTTTCATTTCCTTCTCTTGTGCTATTGCTCGCTTATGCTGAACCATCCCTGTGTCAGTGGAATGGAGCTACGTCCTGGCAAGGCCACATTTCCTAATTCTTCCCAAGAAGTGATACTCCTTGATTACTAAGCATTCAAATATATGAGCCTAAGGGGGCCATTCTTATTCAAACCACTATACTGAATAAAAACACAACAACAAAAGTAACTGACAGACTAGCCTCCCCAATGAGAATAAATTGCCAGTTACTTGTAAATCAAAATCAAGAACACATCAAAAGATCATTGTAATCACATCAGCTTCATTGCAGAGACTCAGCATAAGCAAATCAGTAAATGAAATATTTCACATAACTGGACTCAAGGACAGCAATAATGATCATCTCAATAGATTAAAAAAAAAAAACCTTTGACAGCCGGGTGTTGGTGGTGCACGCCTTTAATCCCAGCACTGGGGAGGCAGAAGCAGGCGGATCTCTGGGAGTTCAAGGCCAGCCTGGTCTCTAGAGCCAGTGCCAGGATAGGCTCCAAAGCTACTCAGAGAAACCCTGTCTCGGAAACTTTTACAAAATTCAACATCCATTCATGATAAAGCCCAGGAGAGACTAGGAACGGAGTAAGCAAATTTCAACCTTTAACCCCAGCACATGGAAGGCAGAGTCAGGTGTGAAAAGTTCAGGCTTTGACGCTGATCGGCTCTACCTCCTTAAGAGACAGACAGTCGGGGCACACATAGGAAAACTTGCTAAGTCATGGCGACATCACCCGCCATGCATTACGGCCTGCTGAGGACTCTGGGCATGTGTGGAACCTCAGTGCGCATGCACAGTCTTCCCTTTAAAAGCTCCAACTTTCCTGCTTCTCTCTCTCTCTCTCTCTCTCTCTCTCTCTCTCTCTCTCTCTCTCTCTCTCTCTCTCTCTGCTCACTCCTTCTCTGCTCTTCTCTTCTCCCACCTATGCGCTTTCTCTGTCTCTATGGTGACCGGCCATGGCGGTCAGCCATTACCCCAGTTCCTCTTCTCTCTTAGTTTCCCTACTCTGCCGGGCCTGTATAATAAACTAGTCAATATGTCTCATCTTGAAGCTTTCTCTTTTCCTCTTTTTAAATAAAAACATAACAAGGTGGATCTCTGAGTTTGAGGCCAATCTGGTCTAGAGAGTTCTGTTATAGCCAGGGCTACATAGAGAAATCCTGTATTGAAAAACATAAACAACAACAGAAGTATGGCCTTGTTAGAGGCCCAGTGGCTCTCTTATTGCTACCTCACAAGTATATATATATATATATATACATATATATATGTATATATATATATTATATATATAATTTTAAAAAAAGGCTCAAGATGAGACATGAGAACGAGAGATACATTAACTATAGTTTATTACAGTGGGGGAGGGAGAGCAGGACTGGGAGAAACGAGGGAGAGGGAGAGAGTTAGTGGTTGACCACCAGAAATAGTGAGAGGGGAAAGATCAGGTCGAGGGCTTAAAAGGGGGAGCTGGCCCTGGCACATGTGCACTGAGTCCCTATGCTACTGAGTCCCCATTACAAGCCTTGATATGGCCACGCAACACAGGGCCCTTAGAGCTGCCTAAGTATCTGCCTGAACCTTTCAATGTCTGTGTTCTCCCATGCTCCACACCATAATGACAATGGACTAGACCTCTGAAGCCGTAAGCAAATCCCAGTTAAATTCTTTTTTCTATAAGAGTTGCGTGGTCATGGTGCCTCTTCACAGCAAGAGAACACTCACTAAGACAGCTAGTTTTGCTATCACAGTAACAATGGCTTTGTAAAAGGAGTTTGGAAGCATTCTTTCCCTTTCAGTTTTACGGAATAATTTGAGAAAGACCAGTTTTGGTGGAGAATTCTATAGGCAAGGACTTCTTTTAGTAGGATTTTTAAAATTCATTTCATTACTTGAGGTAAATCTGTTTAAATTGTTTAATGAATCTTGGCTTAAATTCGATAAGGCATAAACATCTAAGAATGCATCCATTTCTTTTAGATTTTTCCTGTTTAGTAGATATGAGTTTTTGAGGTATATCCTTACTATTTTCTGAATTTCATTGGTATCTGTTGCTTTGTTTTTGAGACAAGGTCTTACTGTGTAGCCTTGGCTGGTCTGAAACCTCACTATGTAGACCATGCTGGCCTTGAAGTCATAGAGATCCTTGGGATTAGTGTATGCCAACATACCTAGCTCACTGATCTCTATTGTAAAGTCTCTCTCTTCATTTCTTTCTCTTTTTTTTTGTTCTTTCAGGACAAGGTTTCTCTGTATATCCCTAACTGTCCTGGAACTCGCTCTGGACCAGGCTGACTGTCTTTTCACTTCTAATTTTATTAATTTTGAGTCTTTTCTCTTTTGGTTCATTTCATTAATTTCCTAAGAATCTGTCAATTTTGTTTCTTTTTTTCAAAGAATCACTTTTTCACTTCTTTCATTCTTTGTATTATTTTTACTTTTACTTCATTAATTTCTGTCCTGATTTAATTATTTTTTTATTACCATGTTCTTGTGGTTGGCTTATTCCTGTTTTTATAGGGCCCTAGACTGTATTGCTGTTATTTTTTTCAGATCTCTAATTTATTTTTTTAATGTAGGCAGTTAAATCTATTACCTTCCCCCTTAGGACTTTTTTCATTTGTATCCCATAGGTTTTAGTATGTTGTATTTTTATTCGATTTCAGGATTTTAAAAAATTTTACTTCTTGAATATTTAATACTGAATTTTTTCAATAACCTTCCCACCACTCAATAGCATATTGCTTAATGGCTATATGTTAGTGAATTTTCCACGGTTTCTCCTGCTGTTGATTTTTAGCTTTATTCCTCTGAGTTCAGATAGAATACAAGAATTTATTTTTTACTTAGTTCCCTGATACACACTCTGTCTTAGAGAGAGTTCCATGAGCTGCTGAGAACAATGTGTTTGGAGTGTTGAGAACATGAATGTTAGATCGAAGGGACTGGACCCTCACCCAGCCCCCTGCTTTAGCAGCCAGGACAGACTGCAGAAAAGACCCAGGAAGACAAAGGCCCCTGACTCAGCAACATGTGCTTGCCATGGAAGATCTTGCTGGATCTTCCAGTCACTAGGAAGCCAGATACCTCCATGTGGCAAGGAAACAATCAGAGGTTAGCTGGCAGACTCTGGATGTGCTTTATGGTAACAGTAACAGTGACAGTGACATAGAGAGCTTAGCAACCCTCCCCAGGAGGACCTATAGGTCATAGCAACTAGTTGATCAATCAACACAGGCTAGGTCCCCCAAGCCAGGCGTGCACCACCACCACCTGGCCACCCCCAGTTCTATTTTCTTGGGATGCTTTTTTCTATCTTTTCACCTACTGTGCTTTGATGGTGAGGTGTGTTTCTGAGCAACAATAAATAGCTACATGCTATTTTAAAACCCAACTTGCCAGTCTTTGTCCTTTTATGGGGAGAAGTGAGACCATGGATATTCAGTTATTTTGAAAAGTGTATTAATTCCTGCCATTTATTGATTTATAGTGTTTTGTATTTTCCTAATACTTATTTGCTTAACTTCTATTCTAGTTTGGTTTGCTCTTTTCTGTAGCCTTTTGGAAATGTTTATCCTCTTCTTTGTGTGAAGAATTCATTGTTGTGTCCTCAGTAAAGCTGGCCTGGCAGTCATAAATTCCTGTAGCCTGCTTTTGTCCCAGAAAGTTTTTTTTTCTTCTTCAGTTATATTGTTTTGCTGGACACAGAAGTCCAAATTTCACAGCTGTGGCCCTTCAGAATCTGAGGAACAGCATCCCATGTCCTCCCAGTTTTTTAAAATTTCTACTGAGAAATTAGCTGTGATTCTCATATTCTCACCTTTCCATGTAACTCAGTGCTCCCTTCTTGCAGCTCCCAACACTCTTTTTGTTGTTGTTGTTCTGTATATTCTGTATGTTCTATATATTCAATGTTTTAACTATAACACCATGGGGATGGGTTTCTTTTCTGATCCTATTTGTAACTGGTTTGGGAAGTTTTTCTGCCTATGATTGTGGTGAAACGTTTTCTATGACTTTACATGGAATTTTTCTACTTTTTCTATGCCCATAATTTCTAGAGTTGACCTTTTTATAATGTACCAAAAATCTACATTTCATTTGTCCTTTTTTTTCACATTTATTTATTTATTTATTTAGTGTGTATGGGAGGAGAAGGATTCGGGGAAAGGAACTCAGGTCACCAGGATTGGCAGCAAGTGCCCCTAACTGTTAACCATTGCTCATCCCAATCACACACTTTTTAAGCCTTTGTCCTTGACTGAATGTTTTTATCCTTTGCTTTGTCTTCAAGCCCTGGTATTCTGTCTCTCATATAATGCAGTCTATAGGTGAGGCTTTTCACTGAGTTCTTTTTTTTTTTTTTCATTTGAGTTAATGAATTTCATTTCTAGGATGTTTTTGATTTTTCTTCAGTAGTTCTCTTTATTGAATTCCATTTTCATATCATGCATTGACTTCATTCCGCTGTTTGTGTTCTTTAGAAATTCATTCAAGAGTTTGTTTGCATCCTCCTTGACTTCTTTGAACATATTGATAATCATTCTTTTGATTTCTTTGTCTAGAATTTCATCTTAGTCACTGTCATTGGAGCGATTCCTGTGGGATTGGTAATTTGGGGAGGGGACGTGTTGTCTTGGTGTGTTAGTTGGGGTTCCTATTGCTGTGGTAAAACACCATAGCCAAAAGTAGCTTGGGGAGTGTCTTACTATTGTTGTGATGAAATGCCATGACCAAAAGCAACTTAGGAAGAAAGGGTTTATTTCACCCACAGTTTCATATTACAGTATCATCAAATGAGGTGAAGGCAAGAGCTCAAGCAAGGCAGGAGCTGCTGCAGAAGCCACAGAGGAGTGCTGTTTATTGGTTTGCTTCCTGTGGCCTACTTACTTACTTTCTTATAGCACCCAGGACCACTAGCCCAGGGATGGCACTGGCCAGAGTGAACTGGGCCCCCTTCCACATTAATCATCAATCAAGAAAGTGCACTGCAGCTTTACCCATAGGAAATTTTTTCACAAATAGTCTAGCTTGTGTTGAGTTATCATAAAACTATCTAGGACACTTAGTTTGTCTTGTTACTTCTGTTTCTGAGTTGAGACTTGCACATCTTTTTGGGTTATTTTTATTTTTCAATTTAAATGAATTTTCCCCTTTAAGAGGAAATGTTCGCAGTGTTTGGAAGTATTTAGGTTGTATCTGGTGTTTGGACCACTAGGCTCGATCTCCTGTGTTCCCCTGAGGGTAGAGTGCTATCCAGACTGACACAAAAGCACTCTAAGTGGTGTCTTGCTTCTGTTTTGTCAAGCATCCAGTGCTAAGAAAAGAGGAATCTGCCTGGCCTCTCCTGCTAATGCAATTGCTGCCCTTGGTAGTGGGGGACAAACATGCCAGGCAGACAGAGCTTAAGTGAGAAGAAGTTTTATTAGAAAGGGAGTAGGGAGAGAAAGAGGTCACACACACACACACACACACACACACACAGAGAGAGAGAGAGAGAGAGAGAGAGAGAGAGAGAGAGAGAGTAAAGTCCTGTCCCTGCCCCTTCAGAGAAACATCAGGAAATCAGGAAAGAGGGCAGAAAGTGGGTGCAGTTTCTCTCTTAAAGGCCCTTTGTACCTGCAGGCAGGCTACTTAGTGACTTAGCAGCCATAGAACCCTGGGCCTGCCAGGGTACGTCCTGAGTGCATGCTGCCAGGTGACTGGGGCAGACCAGCATAATGCCTGGATCCTTACAGCTATGACCTTTTAAAAGAGATGTGTTAAAAGAGCTACTGTTCTGGTAGCTGCTTTTTCAGCTTTCCTGAGAGTATTACCTAGAGGCAGGCAGACTCTGCCTGGTGTCCTCTGCCATCTTGAAAACTCCTGGGTTTCCATGTTTGTTGTTGTATGTTCTGTCTTGTTTTTTGAGACAGGATCTCACATAACAAGGCTTCCCTCCAACTCACATGTAGCTGAGGCTAGCTTCTAATCTTCCTGCCTCCAAATGCCACGGTTCTAGGGAGTGCCTCACAATACTCTGTTTTAGATGGTGCTAGGACTTGAACCCAGGGCCTTGTGCATGGTGGGCAGGCACTCTACCAGTTAAGTCACATCCCCAGCCTCCAGCATTTATTATGTGGGCTGCATCTGGGCTAGGCATGTTATTATTTATTGATCTAGGACTTCAGGATCTTATTTTTGTTGTTCTTCCTTTGGCTTCTTGTTTGGTAACCTTGAATTGGACCGTGTCTCACTGAACCTTGTCGAACAATCAAATTACTCTGATTGGCCTAGTGCCCAGGCATCGCATCCATGGGGAGTGCCAGGTGGCCCAGTAAGCACTTGGTACAATGCAAAACAAGGAGACAAAAACACACTGCCCTGGAGGGGCCGTCCTAGGGGCACTTGCTGAGAGAGGAGAGAGTCAACACTCACAACCAATAAGTCAGGGTGTTGGAAGGTGATAAGTACATTCTTTAGAGAAAAAAATAATAGAAGAGATTGGGGGAGGAGAGCAGAGGAGCCTGGGTGAGAGTGTGACATCTGAACAACACTGGCAGGGGTAAGTCAACCTCATGAATATCTAAGCACACAGCATTCCACGTAGAGGGAGTAGCTGCTTTGAAAGCCTCAGGCAGACACACGCATGGTATTCGTGGAATAGCCATGTGTTTGGAGCTGTGAGCTTTACTGGTGTATGTAATGTAAGGGGTATTTAATCCGAGTGACACAGGAGCTGTGTCAGAATGTTTTATTTTCTTTTATTTTATTCTATGTGTATGGGTGTTTTGATTGCATATATGTCTGTATACCACATGTGTGACTGGTGCCTGCAGAGGGCCAGAAGAGGGTGCCAGATTACCTGGAATTGCATTGGTAGACAATTGTGAGCTGCCATGTGGGTGCTAGGAAGTGAACCCAGGTCCTCTGGAAGAGCAGACAGTACTCTTTAACATCAGAGCCATCTCTCCACCCCCACTGTGTCAGGATTTTGAACACAAGAGTGATAAGACTCTTAAAATGATGTCAAGCAGCCATGTTGAGGACTCACGGAGCTACAATGTATAGTTGGATTTTTCTTTGGGCCACCAGCTCACAAAAACAACACAGAGAATTATATTAATTATTAAAGCTCTACCTTAGCTTAGGTTTGTTCCTAACTAGCTCTTATAACTTAAATTAACCCAATTCTATTGATATACTTCTTGTTTCATGGCTTTATTATCTCCGTACTGCCATCCTGTCTATTCCATGTCTCCTGGCGTCTCTGCATTCTTCCCATCATCCTCTCAACCCTCAAAATCCTGCCTCACTATTGGTCATTAAGCTTTTTACTAAACCAATCAGAGTGACACATCTTCACAGTGTACAAAAAGATTATTCCACAACAACAATGTAGGAGTTAGGTGGTTTGTTACTATCCTGCTAATCCAAGCCACAAGTGATGGTGACAACAGGGAAAATACCAGAAAATGGTGAGATTCTGGGAACACTGAAAAGAAACCCACAAGACATGTGGATATAGCATTTTGGAAAAGACTGTTTTTAAGCAAAGTGGGTGGTTCGTTCCTACAGTCCCCATACATTCAGAAGCTGAGTCAGGAGAATTGACATGAGTTCAAGGGCAGTCTAGGTTACATACTGAAACACAGGCTCAAGAAAAGGCAGGGTTGGGGCTAGAGAGATGGCTCAGTAGTTAAGAGCACTGGCTGCTCTTCCAGCACACCCATGGTTCAATTCCCAGCACTTACTTGGTGACTCACAATAGTCTGTGACTCCAGTCCCAGGGGTTCTGATACCCTCTTCTGGACTCTGAAATTACAGAACACTCAAACACATTGTGGTGGTTTGAATGAAAATGCCCCCCATAGGCTCATAGGGAGTGGCACTATTAAATGGTATGGTCTTGGAGGAAGTGTGTCACTGGGAGCTTTGAGTTTTCAGATGCTCAAGCCAGGCCCAATGTCTCACTCTCCTTTTGCTGCCTGCAAATACAGTTGTAGAATTCTCAGCTACCTCTCCAGCACCATGTCTTATCTGCATGTGATTGACAGTGCTTTCCACCACGATGATAATGGATTAAACCTCTGAACTGTAAGTCAGCCCCAATTAAATGAGAGTTGCTGTGAGCTGGGTGGGTTGCTGTGAGCTCACACCTTTAACCCCAGCACTCAGTAGGCAGAGGCAGGTAGATCTCTGTGAGTTCAAGTCTAGCCTGGTCTACAGAGAAAGTTCTAGGACAGGCTCCAAAGCTACACAGAGAAATCCTGTTTCAGGAAAAAAAAAAAAAAAGAGTTGCTGTGGTCTTGTGGTCTTGGTGTCTCTTCACAGCAATAGAAACCCTAAGATACACATTAAAAAAAAAAAAAAAAAAAAAAAAAAAAAAGGTCCAGGCGGTGGTGGCACACAACTTTAATCCCAGCATTCATGAGGCAAAGGCAGGTGGATCTCTGTGAGTTTGAGGCCTGATCTATAGGGTGAGTTCCAGGACAACCAAGGCTACACATAAAAGCCCTGTCTTGAAAAACAAAATAAATTTAAATCGGGGTGGGGGGGTAGAGAGGTTGTAGCTCAGTTGACAGAGTACTTATCTAATATGACAAACCTCTGGGTTCAGTTCCCAGGAAGGCATGTCTGTATGTCGGTGCATGTCTGTAATCCCAGAGCTCAGGAGATGGAAGCAAGAGGGTCAGAAGCTAAAGTTCATTCATAGCTACACAGTGAGTTTGAGGCCAACCTGGAATGCATAATACCCAACTCAATAAAATAAAATAAATTTCCTCCCTTCCTCTAAATAAAATGTTTTTCAAAGGATTTCACTATGACTGCAACATGGCTTGCTCTTAGGCAATTGGAAAGCTAAAGATGTCACCAGCAGCTGAGAAGGAAAGAGGAGAGGGATCTGAGATGCTTGGCTCTCCTGAGGGAGAAGTTGAGTGGACAGTTGTGGATCCTTAAGTCAGGATCAAGAGGCCAAGACAGCACGTGGAAACCAAGAAATCACGGAGACAAAATGGCAGGGTTTATTTAGGAAAGAAAAGCTGGGGAAGGGAATCTGGAAGCCAGCCCCTGGGAGGGAGAGGTTTGGGGTAGGGTTAGGGTGAGAAGTGCTGGGAGGAGCCACGGGTACAGTAAGGAACAACGCTGGAAGAGCTATAGGACTTCTGCTTTGATATGTTAATAGGCATGCCAGTTAGTCATTTGACCTGATTTCTTTGATTCCCAACAATAACCAATCACTTTCTGATTTTATTTAAGACCAGATACATAGGAGGGAACTCAAGCCTGGTGCTGCAAATCTGGCCAAGAACCCATGGCTGAGACATTCATGGGCCCTAGGGGCAAAAATACACTATTGTTTTTTTCAGCAGACATGGTATCAAATAGCCTTCTACGTGCATGTTACTATACCTGCAGATTAGTTCGGCTTTCAATCCTCAACAGAGAACTGTCTTTCACAGTGGACAGTAGTCAATACAGACACAACTGATCAAAGAGCAGAGACTAAGAGACTATGGGGCACTCAGCCCTAAAAAGGACTTTTTATTACAGTCCTTCCCTACAAAACTCAGAAAAGGGGTGGAAAGATTGTGAGAGCCAGAAGCAGGGGGAGGACTGGGAGAAAACTGTCTTTTGAGTAATGGACTTGCCTGCACAGGACCTTCACAAGATCAAGCCAATCAATAAAGTTAGGAGGAGAATGTTAGTGAGGACCCAAGAAGGAAGTTAGAGAGGGAAATTTGACTATGATTGAATTACATTGTATGCATGTGTGTTGACTAGTTTTATGTGAACTTGACACAAGCTATGGTCATCTGAGAGGAGGAAGCCTCAATTGAGAAACTGTCACCAAAAGATCAGGCTGTAAGCTGAAAAGCCTATTGGGTTTTTCTTAAATGGTAATTGATGGGCGAGGGCCCAGCCCATTGTGGCAGGGAAACCCCTGGGCTGGTGATCCTGGATTCTATAAGAAAGCAGGCTGAGCAAGCCATGTTGAGCAAGCCAGTAAGCAGCACCCCTCCATGGCTTCTACATCAGCTCCTGCCTCTGAGTCCCTGCCCTGTTTGAGTTCCTGTACTGACTTCCTTCAATAATGGACTATGGTATGGAATTGTAAGCCAAATCAACCCTTTCTTCCCCTAGATGTTTTTGGTTGTGGTGTTTCATCATAGCAATAGTAACCTAATGAAGACAACATGTAAGAAATTATGAAGAATACATACAGCTAAATGGCCAGGGATGGTGGCCCATGATTTTAGCCCCAATGTTCAAGAAGCAAAGGCAGGTGGGTCTCTGTGAGTCTGAGGTCAGCCAGGGCTACATAGTGAGACCCTGTCTGAAAACAACAACAAAACGTTAATCAAATCAGGAACACTGGGAATGGGAAGCCAAGAGCTTGCAGCTGGGTAGGAGACAACCATACTCACAGATAAGAAAAAGGACAGGGCTCTGAGCCAGGCCAGCAGGCTGGCTAGTCCCTGAAGCCCTTGAGGAACACATGTGAGACACTATTGTCCTTTCATATATCCTTGCTTCTAATACAGTTCATTGTAACAGACTAAGTAAAGATAGCTTCTAAGTATGCCTCCACCTATTTCTGGAAAGGACAGACCCCAAACTACCCTGTAGAGGAGGAGCTACGAACAACAGCAGCTACTTCTTAGGGAGAACAAAGAGATGTTAATATAATACAGAGCACTTGGGGAAGGCAATGCAGCCAAGTGAGTAACAGCTAGAGACAAAGTCAATAATGAACAAAGCCAGAGTCAGAGATGAAGGGGCAGGGCTTCAGCCTCCCCCCCTCATTGGGTGGGAAGTGAATGATCACCTCGATGGTTGAGCCAGGAGACAAAGGCAAAGTGTGTGGGCCTTCAATTGGTTAGGACTATGACAGCCCAGAAAATTAGCCCATCTCAGCCTTTGTCCAGGTTCTGCCACAGTCTGACAGGTGGTCCTGGGGGATATAAGGCAAGCCAGTTGCCAGGTTGAGCAAGCCAGGAAGCAACATTCATCCATGGTCTCTGCTTCAGTTCCTGCTTCCAGGTTCCTGCCTTGACTTCCCTCAGTGATGAACTGCACCTTCAAGATAAAGTAAACCCTTTCCTCCCCAAGTTGCTTCTGGTCATGGTCTTTAATCAAAGTTATAGAAAGCAAACTAGAACAACCGGTACCAATTCAAAACTAACAGTGAAGGAAGGACTGAAAGTAGAGAAACAGTCAGTGTCTGAGCCTAGGTTCTAAGCACTTCAAGATTTAAAACTGTGTTGGGACCAGATATGTGGCTCAGTCGATAAAGGTGCTTGCCACCAAACCTAATGACCTGAGTTCAATCCTTGGAATGCATAGCGTGGAAGGAGAGAACCAACTCCACAGTTGTCCTTTGTCCTTCACACATGAACACACACACACACACACACACACACACACACACACACACACACAAATAAAACAAAATTTTAATTTTAAATAAAAGTAAAGGGCCAGCCGGGTGGCACATGCTTTTAATCCCAGCACTTGGAAGGCAGAGGCAGGTGGATCTTTGTGAGTTTGAGGCCAGCTTGGTCTACAGACTGAGTGCCAGAGAAATCCTGTCTCGAAAAACAAAAACAAACATACAAACAACAACAACAACAACAACAACAAAGTAAAGGGCCTACAGAGATGGCTCAGTGGTTAAGGGCACCACTGCTCTTCCAAAGGACTTGGGTTCAACTTCCATCCTATAAGGCAGTTCACAACCATAAAATATCAGCACTCATAAAATAATTTTTTTTTTTTGATTTTTCGAGACAGGGTTTCTCTGTGTAGCTTTGGAGCCTATCCTGCACTGGCTCTGGAGATCCGCCTGCCTCTGCCTCCTGAGTGCTGGGATTAAAGGCGTGCGCCACCAACGCCCGGCCATAAAATAATTTTTAAAAAGCCTAAAAAAATAAGAACAAAGAGAAGCCAGATGTGGTGGTCCATGTCTACATTGCCAACAATCAAGAGACGGAGGCAGGAGAATGGTAAACTATGTTACTGCAGCCTCAATTCAGTGCAGATCATGAAGTACTGTCATGTTGGGGTACTCACAGGTACAGACTGAGAAGAAAGGACAGCCAAGGAGGCATCGTCTGAGGAAGGAGGAGAAGAAAGACATTGTGCTGGGCGTGGCTAGTCAGCTTAGCAGTCTAGACCATTGTTTAGGAAGAACTCTCCTCTCATCATCAGCTTGGGACTCCACCTACCATGTCTCTGCTGAACAGTAATTTGAAGGTAGGAGGAGGCATCACAATTGCTTCTCAAGCTTTGAAATGCTCTGGGCAGGGATGGCTGCCATTTAGACAAAGGGAAGGGGGTGGCCCGACTTTGCTGAGCCCCATTGTGGAAAGGCTGTTTCCTTCTGGGAAAACATGGCTATTTAAGAAGATTTATTTTTGTAATGTCTTTAATTCTTTTAATCTTCTTTGCGTTTTTTGTTTTTTTTTTTGTGAGTTTTTTTGTTTGTTTGGGGCTTTTTGGTTTTTAGGTTTTTTTTTTTTTTTTTGGTCAAAAGAACATATGAGATGTATCTCTGGCCCTGGGTTGAGATAGGACTCTCAGAACTGCCAAGAAAATGGTAAGATTAATTTCTAGCAGGAAGCTTTCTGAGAAAGAACAAAGACATACTATTGTCCCCTCCCCAGAGTAAATCCAAATGGGCCTGTCAATCACTGGGGCAGGGAAACACCCCTCAGGAAAGCTGTCTGTTCTAGAGACTTTAGAAAATGAAATAGAACTTGTCTGAACATGTAGGGCCAGACAATAGCTCCTCTGGCCATTGTCCCCTCACCTTTGAGTGTTTCTTGCTATCTATAATGCATCTTATCTATCTTCTATACTGTGTTCTGTGCGTCTTGTCTGAATTCTTTTGATTGACATCATAAGAACTAAGGAGACAAGGGCCAGCTAGTACAAGAGACAGTATGTTCTAGAAGACAGCAGGTATAGATGGTTCTAATCTGAAGAAGTTATTTACTGAATCCAGGCACGGTGTCTGGTGGCACACACCTGTGATCCCAGCATAAGGATCAAGAGTTCGAGGCCAGCGTTGGCTACGTAGTGAGCTCAAGGCCAGGCAGACTCTATGAGATGCTATGGCAAACAAACAAACTGGGGGTAGGGGAAGGTTCTTTTCTGTTCTTTCTAGTTTTACCAGTGAAGAAGCAAGCAAGGATTGCTGCACAGTATGAGGGTGTGGGAGGCATCCAGGATACCAAAGGGGGGATAGGGAATAGGTGAGTAAGGAAGAAGAGATAGCGTGGGAAACTACAGGGCACTGAACACAGAGCCTTGTGTATACCAGGCAAGCATTCCAACACTGAGCTACACCACCAACCCAACAGTCAAGAGCTCAGAGTTTCAAACAAATCAGTGAGCTTGGCTATCTGGCCTAGGACTTGGATCTCAACAGGGTAGTAGATTAGCGCCTTATTTCTTGATGTCATTTGTTCTGGTTAGTTATTGCGATTGTAAATAAGAAATGAGTTCACAGTAAGCACATCCAAAGGGGAATTTCTTAGAAGAATTTTGGAACTCAGTGACGCCCAGAGAGGCAGGAAGCAGGTGGCTGTGCAGCACCTGGCTGCAGGAGCTCTTGCAGCAGGCTGGTCTCTTCTTTATCCAGATGTCTCCTTCCTCCTTCTCTGTCGACTGCCTGCAGAGGGTGGTCCCACCACTTCTACTAGGTTTGTTTGACATTTCCTGGGGCAAATGTGAACAAGCTTCTGCCTCACCCAAGATCAGACACGGTGACAGACTTAAAAACCATAGGAGGATGGGTGAGGAATCGCTTACAGGATCATGGATGACTCAAAGGCAGTTTCATCATTGTTAAGCCTTTTTGAGCATGGGTGATATCTTATGAAAGCTGTATTCCCAGAGCTCCCCTGTGAGACTTGCAGGTAGCTTGGCTGGTCAAAGCCTCCTCTCCTGAGATGTTCTTAGTACTTATAATCATCTGTGGCAGGACTTGGGAATTGGGTGCTTGAGGAATCTTTGAAGTTTCAGGGACTTCCTAGGACTTGTGAGTTTGTTTACTGACTGAACCTTGTAAGTTTACTTTACTTCCTGAGTATTACGGAATGTCCCTCTGACACTTAAGGAACTTCCTTCTAGGATGGAATGTTTTAATTCTGAAGAATTGCTACACAACAAATAATTATCACTATGTAAGTAGCCCCGGCTGGCCTATAATTCAGTCTTCCTGACTCAGCATCTCAAATGCTGGGATTATAGACATAAACCACACTCCTATTTATAAAGCGTAGTTTTTAAAAAAGAGAAAACCTGTAGCAGGCCTTTTTGAACTGCCAGCCCCTAAATCATGACTCAGAGACTTATTATTAATTATAAAAACTTGGCCTTGCCGGGCGGTGGTGGAGCATGCCTTTAATCCCAGGACTTGGGAGGCAGATGCAAGAGGACCTATGTCAGTTTGAGACCAGCCTGGTCTACAAGAGCTAGTTCCAGGACAGCCTCCAAAGCCACAGAGAAACCCTGTCTCGAAAAACAAAACAAAACAAAACTTGGCCTTAACTTAGGCTTTTTTGGAACTAGTTCTTATAACTTATTTGAACACATATCTATTACTCTGCCTGCTGTCACATGGATCATGCATTTACCTCTCCTCCTGCATGTCCTGCTTCTTCTGCATCCCACTGGCAACTTTGCCTTTCTTCTTTTCTGAGATTTCTCTATTCCCAGAAGTCCCACCTAACCTCTTCCTTCCTAGCTATTGCTCATTCAGCTCTTTATTAAACCAAACACAGTGACACATCTTCACAAAGTGTAAAGCAATATTCAGCAACAAACACCGTAACCAGAACCATCTGTATAGCCTGACAACCAGAATTAAGTTCTCTTCTGACCTTCACAAGTACACTGTGCCATGCACACCCATACATACATACATACATACATGTGCACATACACAATAAAATAAATGTAAAAAAACTTTTAAAGAACAAAACCAACTACAGTATGGTGATACACGCTTTTACTCTCAGCACTGAGGAGGCAGAGGCAGGTGGATCTCTGTGAGTCTGAGGCCAGCCTGGTCTACAGAGCAAGTTCCAGGCCACAATTGCCTTTCGTGCTCCAAGTATTGTTTGGCAGGTTTTCTTTTGAAAGGTGAAGTTTCCCTCCAAAATGAATGACATTCTACCATAATCACATACCATGAGGCACCAGGCAGCCATATTCCGTGGTAAATGTGCCTTGTTTCATCCCCAAAGCCCCCAAATTCTATCCTCTCATGCACTGGTCTCTTAGCCATATCAGATTGATGCCTCTTATAACAAGTAATGAAGTGGATTATTAGCCCTTGTGAGCACATGCTCAGAAAATTTATGCTCAACTTCAAATATCAGGCTAAAGTGAGCCTACCATTTTCCCTTCTTTTTTTTCCCCTTTGAGAATATAATGCCATATATTTCTCCTCAGCAGAATTAGCAGCTATTAGCCATCATTCTTTCTAGTCACTGCCTATTGGGGCAGATCAGATTACTGTCCAGAGTGATTCCTGTCCCCTCCTCAGAGAATTACATCATCCCTCCTATTGCCCCTGGCTTGGAAGACGAGTCCCCCTAATGGCAGGCTTCTCCCTGGCTTATTCCGAAGGTAGCTTCTTACCAGATGTTTGGCTTTGCTGAGAAACAACATCTTCCCAATACAGGATTCTGCTTCTGTTTAAGGTCTTAAATCAAGAAAAGCTACAGGGCAGAGCCCTAGGCATCCTGAAGCCCATAGAGGAAGCCTATGGCACTTGGGGGTACTGTTTGGCACCATAACCTTCTTACTTAATTGATTATTTATTTATTTATTTATTTATTTATTTAATGTTGGTGATGAATCCCTGGGCCTTGGGCATACTAAGCAAGTTGCTCTACCACTGAGCAACACACCCTAGCCCAGTCCCTCCTCTCTCTCTCTCTCTCTCTCTCTCTCTCTCTCTCTCTCTCTCTCTGTGTGTGTGTGTGTGTGTGTGTGTATGTGTAAACACATGTGCGTATGTAAAGGTACATGTGTGTGTTTGCAAGTGGAGGCTAGAAATCAGCCCTGAATGTCATTCCTCAGGAGCCATCTCCCTTGATTTTTTTTGTTTTGAGACAGGATCTCACTATGTAACCCTGGTTGACTTGGAATTCACAAAACTCTACCAGTCTCTGCTTCCCAAGTGCTGGGGTTAAAGGCATGTGCCACCTCTCCCAGCCATATTCACTTATTCACTCATTCATTTATTTGAGAAAGGGTCTCTATTAGGCTAGAATGGCTGGCCAGTGAGCCTCGGGAGTCTGCTTGTGTCTGCCTCCCCAGTGCTGGGATTACAAGCACACATTACCATGGTTGGCTTTTCTCATGGATGCTAGGGACGGAACTCAGCTCCTTGCGCTTCCACAGGAGGGCTTCACAGGCTGAGCATTTGCTGGCCCCACACTGCCTTTACAACAGTGCACATGGACGTGACCCTCTGTCCCATTCTGCAGCCCACATTTTCTCCTTGTGGTTCACTCTTATTCACATCCTTCCAGTGACAGTCTGGGGATAGTAAAGTTTCTGGGTTCATGTCTGCCTTCAGATATCTTTTTGGATCCTTACTTGGGCACAGAATCTTCCATTAACCCCCCCCCCTTTTTTTTTCTATGTGAATTGGTCTAAAGGTGTCAGACCCTGGAACTGGAATTACAGACAGTTGTGAGCTGCATATGGTTGCTGGGAATTGAACCTGGGTCCTATGGAAGGGCAGCCAGTGCTCTCCACCCCTGAGCCATCTCTCCAGCCCCTAAACCTTCTTTCTTTCTGCACGTCAGTATTGTATTCCATTTCATATGAGGTTTGGTTTTGATGTGATTGTAGTTTCTGGGTAAATAATCTGCCTTCCTTCTTTGATAGCTTTTACGGCTTCCCTTTTTTGCTTTCAAGTGTGGCTATAAATTTTCAAATCTGTTGTTCCTTTCCCTTTGTGTGCTTGGCAGCATTGTCAGCATCTTGGCTTGTGTGATGTGAGTTGGGTGGACCTGTTTGGTTGACCCATACTGTTGTGTATCTCTCATTTCATATCATGTTGCAAGATTCAGATGCCTATTAGGTCCTGATGAAGTCTCTAGGGCTCTTTGGACCGACTCTCACTGATATTGATAAGCTCCTGGGGTTTTGTTTATTTGTTTCCAGTCCTTGCATCTCGTATAGTTTTCTCCCCACTTTCAGTTTCAGGCTGTTAGCCCCCACACTATCTAATGTCCATCTGCCCATCTATAGCTGTGGTGGTCAATCTAAAATCTCAAGTTGAGATTGGAAACAAACCCTTGGGTAAATCTGTAAGAGAGTTTCTAGGCTACATAGCTGTGGGAAGCCCCACCCTGAATTGGGCGGCACCATTCCCTGGGCTGAGGTCCTGGACTGAATAAAGAAGAGAAAGGAAACTGACCTCCAGCATACGTCATCTCTCCATTACCTGACTGTGCAATGTGACTGACCTGCCTCCTCAAGCTCTTGACACCAAGCCTTCCTTGCTACAATGGACCTCAACCTGTGAGCCAGCATAAACCCTTCCATGACGTGCAAGTCAGGGTATTTTGTCAAAGCACCTGGAAAAGAAGCTGATATCAGAATATTGTGAGCCTTTCTGGGCCTCCCCAGCCACCTTAGAAGGTGGCTTAGCACACAACCACAGCATTCTTTTTGGTCGCTGTTTCCAAACTCAGCTGTGTCTTCACTTTCACAACCCATAGGATTATCCATTATTAAGGAAATGATGGGACAGCTCTTAGGACTAACTTTTCTTTTTCCTACTAATTTAATTTAGCAAACAGAAAGAAACAATCTAGGGCGGTGTTCTCCTACACGATTGTAGTAATGAATTGTGGGGACTCCCAACAAAACATCTTGTAACAAGTAAATTAGAAGGTTTAATCAAAAAAAAAAAAAAAAAAAAAAAAAAAAAGGAAGAAAGAAAGAAAAAAAGCTGTTTTCGAATCACTTAAGAAAAAAACAACTTGCCAGGCCTTGGTGGTGCACACCTTTAATCCTAGCACTTGGGAGGCAGAGGCAGATGGATCTTTGAATTCCAGGCCAGCCTGGTCTACCACCGAGTTGGTTCCAGACAGCCAGGGATGCACAGAGAAACTCTGTCTCAAACAAACAATGGAAAAAGAAAAAAAAAAAAAACTTTAGAGTTAGACTATTTGACCTTAGATAATGGC
This sequence comes from Cricetulus griseus, assembly GCF_003668045.3. NCBI lineage: Eukaryota > Metazoa > Chordata > Mammalia > Rodentia > Cricetidae > Cricetulus > Cricetulus griseus. The sequence continues at coordinate 55,675,422 of NC_048598.1, forward strand.
GTGTCAGTAACTAGGTAAGCATACACTTATTTTTTTGTTTTGCTTTTTGCTTTTTCTTTTTAATCAATTTTTTTATTTGAATTAGAAACAAGATTGTTTTACATGACAATCCCAGTTCCCTCTTCCTCCCGTCCTCCCCTAATACCCCACCACACCTAAACCCCTACCTATCACATACCCTTTCTTCTATTCTTCCCGACTCAACCTTTCTGCTCCCTCATGACCTCTGTATCCCTCCTCTTCTTCCCTTCTCATTCTCGTAGCTCCCTCCCCCTCTTCCTGTGCTCTCAATTTGCTCAGGGGATCTTGATCCTTTCCCCTTCTCCAGGGGACCATGTATGTCTATCTTAGGGCCCTCCTTGTTTACTAGCTTCTCTGGCAGTGTGGATTGTAGGCTGGTAATCCCTTACTCTATGTCTAAAATCCACATATGAGTAAGTACATATCATGTTTGTCTTTTTGTGATTGGGTTACCTTGCTCAGAATGGTTTCTTCTAGTTCCATCCATTTTCCTGCAAATTTCAAGATTCCATTGTTTTTTTTCCACTGAGTAGTACTCCATTGTGTAAATATACCACAATTTCTCTATCCATTCTTCAGTTGAGGGGCATCTAGGCTGCTTCCAGTTTCTGGCTGTTACAAATAGTGCTGCTATGAATATCGTTGAACAGATGTCCTTGTTGTATGAATGTGCTTCTTTTGGGTATATGCCTAAGAGTGGAATTGCTGGATCTTGTGGTAGACTGATTCCCATTTTCTTGAGGAGCCGCCATACTGATATCCAAAGTGGCTGTACAAGTTGGCACTCCCACCTTCAGTGGAGGAGTGTTCCCCTTTCTCCACATCCTCTCCAGCATAAACTGTCATTGGTGTTTTTGATTTTAGCCATTCTGACAGGAGTAAGATGGTATCTCAGAGTTGTTTTGATTTGCATTTCCCTGATGGCTAAGGATGTTGAACACTTTCTTATGTGTCTTTCAGCCATTTTAGATTCCTCTGTTGAGACTTGTCTATTTAGTTCTGTACCCTACTTTTTAATTGGATTGTTTGGTGTTTTGGAGACTAGCTTCTTGAGTTCTTTGTAAAAATGGCAATCCTGCCAAAAGTAATCTACAGATTCAATGCAATCCCCATCAAAATCCCAACACAATTCTTCACAGACCTTGAAAGAACAATTCTCAACTTTATATAGAGAAACAAAAGGCCCAGGATAGCCAAAACAACCCTGTATAATAAAGGAACTTCTGGAGGCATCACCATCCCTGACTTCAAGCTCTATTACAGAGCTATAGTCCTGAAAACAGCTTGGTATTGGCACAAAAATAGACAGGTAGACCAATGGAATAGAGTTGAAAACCCTGATATTAACTCACACACCTACAAATGCCTGATTTTGACAAACAATCCAAATTTATATTTTTACTATGTTGATCCTACCTATCCAAGAGCTTGGGAGATCTTTCCATTTTCTGGTATCTTCTTTAATTTCTTTCTTTAGAGTCAAAATTCTTACGGTGTAAGTCTTTCACCGTAAGTTAGTGTTACCCCAAGGTATTTTATATTGTTTGTGGCAATTTAAAGGGTGATGTTTCTCTGATTTCTTTCTCCACCAATGTGTCATCGGTATATAGTAGGGCTACAGATTTTTTTGAGTTAATCTTGTATCCTGCGACTTTGCTGAAGGTGTTTATCAGCTGTAGGAGTTCCCTGGTAGAGTTTTTTTGGGTCACTGATGTAGACTATCATATCATCTGCAAATAGTGAGAGTTTGACTTCTACCTTTCCGATTTGTATTCCCCTGATCTCCTTCTGTTGTCTTATTGCTCTAGCTAGAATTTCAAGGACAATATTCAAGAAGTATGGAGAGAGTGGACAACCTTGTCTTGTCCCTGATTTTAGAGGAATTGCATTGAGTTTCTCTCCACTTAATTTGTAGTTGGCTGTCGGTTTATTGTATATTGCTTTTATTATGTTGAGGTATGTTCCTGTTATCCCTAATTTCTACAAGACCTTTATTATGAAGGGGTGTTGGATTTTGTCAAAGGCTTTTTCAGCATCTAGTGAGATGATTGTGTGTGTGTGTGTGTGTTTTTTCTTTAGTCTGTCTATATGGTGGATTACATTGATGGATTTCCGTATGTTGAACCATCCTTGCATCCCTGGGATGAAGCCTACTTGATCATGGTGGATGATTTCTCTGATGTATTCTTGGATTCGATTTGCTAGTATTTTATTGAGAATTTTTGTATCAGTGTTCATGAGAGATATTGGTCTGTAGTTCTCTTTCTTAGTTGTGTCTTTGTGTGGCTTGGGTGTCAAGGTTATTGAAGCCTCATAAAAAGAGTTTGGCAATGACCCTTCTGCTTCTATTGTGTGGAATACTTTGAGGAGAATTGGTATTAGCTGTACCTTGAATTTCTGGTAGAATTCTGCACTGAAGCCATCTGGCCCTGAGCTTTTTTTGGTTGGGAGACTTCTGAGGACTGCTTCGATTTCATTAGGGGTCTATTTAAGTTGCTTAATTTGCACGTTCACTCTGCTGTTTGGTAAGTTTGGATAAAGGTTTGTCTATCTTGTTGATTTTCTCGAAGAACCAACTCTTTGTTATATTGATTCTTTGTATTGTTCTCCTAGTTTCCATTTTATTGATTTCGGCCCTCAATTTGATTATTTCCTGGCATCTGCTCCTCCGGGATTTTATTGGCTTCTTTGTTTTCTAAAGCTTTCAGTTGTGCTGTTAATTCTCTAGTGTGATTATTCTCCTGTTTCTTCATGTGGGCACTTAGAGCTATGAACTTTCCTCTTAGCACTGCTTTCAAAGTGTCCCATAGGTTTGGGTATGTTGTGTCTGCATTCTCATGGAATTCTAGGAAATCTTTAATCTCTTTTTTTGTTTCTTTCTCGACCCAGGAATTGTGCGATTGGATGTTACTTAATTTCCATGAGTTTGTAGGTTTTCTGTAATTTGTGTTGTTGTTGAATTCTAACTTTAAAGCATGGTGGTCTGATAAGATACAGGGGGTTATTTCAATTTTTTTGTACCTGTTGAGGTTTGCTATGTTGCCAATTATGTGGCGCTGAGAAGAAGGTAAATTGTTTTGTATTTGGATGGAATGTTCTATGGATTTCTGCTAAGTCCAATTTGATTAGTTCCTTTGTTTCTTTGTTAAGTTTCTGTCTGGTGTTCCTGTCCAGTGGTGAGAGTGGGGTGTTGAAGTCTCCCACTATAAGTGTGTGCGGTTTTATGTGTGATTTGAGTTTTAGTGATGTTTCTTTTACAAACATGGATGCCTTTGTATTTGGGGCATAAATGTTCAGAATTGAGACTTCATCCTGATGGGTTTCTCCTATGATGAATAGGAAGTGACCTCCTTCATCTCTTTTGATTGATTTTAGTTTAAAATCTAGTTTGTTGAATATTAGGAGTGCTATCCCCGCTTGTTTCTTGGGTCCATTTGATTGGAAAATCTTTCCCAACCTTTAATTCTTAGGTACTGTCTGTCTTTGAAATTGAAATGTGTTTCTTGGCATACACTTATTTTTGTTTGTCCCTCCTTAATACAGGACTTTCCAACTCCATGTCCCTCTGGTCACATAATGGCTGCTGAGACTCCAACCATCTTGACCACATGTTTACACGAGGAAAAGACCTGTATCTCTCCCATTTGCATTTGATTAGCCATCTTTAGCTGCAAGGAAAACATTTTTTTCTCCAAAATAAACTTAATATATTGCCTTTATTTTTTTTAGGTGTTTTTGGTTTTGTTGGGGATTATTGAGACAAGGTCTTACTAGATAGACTGACCTAGAACTCTTCATGTAGTCAAGGCTAGTCTTGAATTTAGTGATCCTCTTGCCTCAGCCTCTGTGTGTATGCCGCCACGCACAACCAGTATATCGCCTTCCCTCACTCCTATGAGGCGAGGTTTCATATAGCCCAGGCTGGCTTTGATATGTAGCCAAGGATGACCTTGAACTCCCAATCTTCCCACCTCCACCCCCCAAATGCTGGGATTCTAGGTATGTGCCCCTGAAGGGACCACCTCCCCATTTCGGCAACCATGGTAGCCTAACACGTGCTTGCCTGAACTTGCCTTGGTCACTAGGAGGTCAGATGCCTGCCTCGTGGCAAGGAACCAATCAGAAGTTAGCTGGTGGTGGTATGCTTTACAGCTCTGGGTGGGTTTAACGGACAAGTGCACAGCAATGGTGCTCAGAGCATAGCAATCGCCCTGGGAGGGCCTATGGGCCATAACCACCAGTTGACCAATCAACACAGGGCAAACCCTCCAAGCCTGGAGGCACACCAATCCTGAGCCTGTGCGTACCCCTAGACACTCCCCTTAGGCTGCCCTATAAGATCTCTATGCCGTGGCTTCACTTTGTCTTTCCTAGCCATCTGCCATGGTGGATGGATGAAAGGCCCGAGCTAACATGGGATTAGCTCCTTAAACAACTACAATAAAGCCTCTTGCTGTTAGCATCAAGCTTTCAACTCAGCATGGTGATTGGGGTGGCCGCGGTCCTGGGCTGAGATGCTGGGGGCCTGAGCCTCCTGGGGTCTTTCACCCCCAGGTTTTATGTGATGCTGTAGATCAAACCCAGAGCTTTGTACACACTGGGCTGGCCCTGCACCATTTAGCCACACTCCCACATGGCCTTGTAATAGCATCCCACACTAGCTCACGTCCCAGTTCTCAACTCTGTTCTCCTTAGATGCTTTGATTTCCATGGCTCTTGGCTATTTTTCAAAGATCAAATCGGTAACTGTAAAACAGATAAAATACTAAACGTCAAAATCATTGACTATATCAAACTTGAAATGCCATCCAGAACGTTGTAGAATGGCAAGAGTGACTTGTCTGTTAATTCAGCCCTGTATTTCCTGGGCTGTGCAGTCCTAGCACCAGGCACCTGTAGTGGGCACTGGGGACAATTGAGATAGCCCTGTCCTTGAGGAACTTGTTTCAGTGATGTGCACACTAGGGACAAAGGGAATATGCCAGCCGTTTCACATGCAGGCAAGATGGGGGTCACACCCACATCCCTAAAAATATCTTCCGATGTGTACCGATGCTGGGGCAGGGATGGGGTGGGGGATGGTAGGAGATGGTGGGTATGTGGGGGGGGTAGTGCTGGAAATGAACTCAAGACCACTGTTGGGTCCTAACATCTTCACCTACTGTCCCTGAGCTTTAGGATTTCTTGTATAAACATTTAATTGGTTGTAGACTCTCTTGGAAGTCCCCAGGCAGAGTGGCAAGGTTGGCTGGACAGCCACCATGCCTTCCCTAGTTCATCCGAGGTACTGGGTTCTCTTACTGCCCACAGGTTACAAACTGTATCCTACTGGATGGACCCTTGCCTTCAAGGTGGGGCCCGGGCATTTAGGCCTTCTTTTTTGCCTGCCAGTCGCCGGGCATTGGTGGCACACACCTTTAATCCCAGCACTCAGGAGGCAGAGGCAGGAGGATCTCTTGAGAGTTCGAGGCCAGCCTGGTCTGCAGAGCAAGTGCCAGGACAAACTCCAAAGCAATACAGAGAAACCCTGTCTCGAAAAAAAAACAAACAAACGAAGGAGAAGGAGAAGGAGAAGGAGAAGGAGAAATAGAAGAAGAAGAAGCCTGCCAGTTATGGCTGGAGAAGTGAGGTGGGAACAAAACAAGTAGGGAATCAGAGCAGTCTGGGACTGAGAAGATCCTGCCGTCCTCTGGGCCTCCTGGGTGGCTTCCCCTAACCTCAGAATGCCCCCTTCCCTTCCCGTTCCCCTTCCTTCTCCCTCTCCCCACAGCTAAGCTTAGCTTCCATTCAGGCTTTCCGGAAATCCCCTACCCAATTTCCACCTCACGAAACAAAGGCTCTCCGGAGACTATGCCCATTGTCCTTGGGACAGGAACAATGAAAGGGCGGAGCCGCCTCCGGCTGCAAGCCCTGGCCCTACTCCGGGCCAGGCCGGTCTCCCGTGGAAGCGTCGGGCTCTCTGGGCCAGGCGGGTGCAGGGTCCCATAGTCTTGGGCGCAGCCTTTCTTCTCTTAGTTTAACCGCAGGGTCCCAGGGCTGGTGCTGGACACCTGCCACGCCGCCCGCAGGCTTAGGGTGGCCTCGCTGCCTTCTAAATCCCTTTCGGCCCAGAGGCCATTCTGCTCTTGCTCACTCTTAACTCAGCGTCCAGCCCATCTCTGACCCTGGGGGACCCGGCCTTTTCCCCATGGCTCGCCTTGCGGGGTCGGGTCGCCGGAGGCCAGAGGATTCTAATGTGCAAATAAACACAAGTGGCTTTGATCCGGGACGTTTGGCACGAGAAAACCGAGCGCCCTGGGTCACCAGAAAGGGGCGCTTGAAAGCGGGCTGGGGAAGACTGCGGGGGAGTTCTATTCCTTTCCCTGTTCTGAAAACCTATTTTGTTTGAAAAAGAAAATAGGCGATCCTGGGAGAGGGCCCCCGCCAGGCATTTCAGACTTTCCCTGGAACCGAATATCCCATGAGTGGGTCTTTCTGTTCCCAGTAGGGGGTGGGCTGCCTGGACCCCACCCTCCCCGGAGGCCTCGCCTTTGGAACATCTCTGATGCCCTAGGGAGAGGCAGAGGCAGAAAAGAGCTGGGCTGGGGTGGGGCTGCAGGCTGGGAGGGGGCCGGGCCTATTGTCTCCCTGGGCACCAATCCACAGCCCCAGGCAGCTTAGAGAGGGCAGACAAAGGAGGGGATGGGAGGCACAAAGGGGCGCGGAATGAAACGGTAAGTAAAGGCAAACAAAAGTGAACCAGGGAGACAAAAGCTGGGAACAATATTCCCCAGGCAATAGGCTCAGGGAACAATAGGGACACTGACAGCCCCACAAAGACACCAGTGTCTCCAAGTAGACGTTATCTCAGGCAGTGGTTGGCAGCCCCGCTCTGGCTGCAGCTATTTTCAGTACCGCTTTTGTGCCATGCTGAACAATATTCCTTGCATGGCTGCTGATGGAAAGATGAGAAGCTTTCTGTTTGATTCTCTCCTTCCTTCCTCCTCCTCCCCCAGTTCCAGCCCCACCAGCTCCAAGGCATTGCAAGCCCAAGGCACTGGCCTGGTCAGGACTCCGTGGTGTGTGTGTGTGTGTGTGTGTGTGTGTGTGTGTGTGTGTGTGTGTGTGTGTCCGCTGGAGAAGACCTAGGCATCAAGCCAAGAGGGTCTCTTGCAGCACTTCCGTCTGCCCTCCACCTGACCAGGGCCTCAGTGAGGAGAAGACAATGGAGAATGAAGGTTTGGGCTGGGCATGTAGAGCTTGGGAAAGCAAGTATGTGAGATGTATTGTTTAGGGGGCAGATTCTGCCTTCACCCCAAGCCACCAAATTACCCAAAGTAGTGAACCCTAAAGAGCCCTGCCTCACATGCTTGGCCTCACGTTGCCGGTTCTCCAGTCATAAGGGCCCCACCCTGCCACTCTGCCTCCTCATGTTGGTTTCACCCACCCCACCGCTTCCTTCCCTCCTGTCTTTAGCCTTCCTAACTCCCAACTTCCAGTCCCACCTCCACAGCAAACCTAAGGGGCCAGCAAAGCCAGCCCTAGTTCTAGAAAAGCGCATTTCTGGACCAGACATTGCTCGAGGCTGCACAAGTCCCATGTGCTGTGTCAGCAGCCTCTCTGCACTCAGACACTTACTCCGTCCAGGAACGATGGGCCAAAGGGCCCTCTCCCATGGGCTACCCTGTCAGCGAAGAGAGAGACTCGTGCCGTTGTGGCACATTCTAAGCATTTTCACTGTGGTTTCAATGCCACCTCGCGTTCTTTCATCTAACTGGTATCAGTATTACCATGTCCAGGCCATTTTTCTAAGTGGCTCAACTACTTTGATGTATCTAGCTTCCTTCAATAAATTGCAACCAAACTAGTTAGGAAGGCACTGGTAGCCAGGCATGGTGGCTTACACCTCTAATCCCAGCACTTAGGAGGCAGAGGCAGGCAGATCTCTGTGAGTTTGAGGCCAGTCTGGTCTACAAAGTGAGTGCCAGGATAAGCTCCAAAGCTTCACAAAGAAACCCAGTCTTGGGAAAACAAACAAACAAACAAAAAACCAAAACAAAAAACTAAGAAACCTGCTGCCCAAAAGCAGCCCAGAAAACTGTGTAACACAGGGTCTGGGGACTTTCATTCATCACTCTTTGTCAACGTGTTAGCTCCCTCAAGGCAGTCAGCACTGACTGTGCATCTGTTGGCCAGAGCCTGACCTGTGTTATACAGCGAGTTCTCATGAAGATGTGGGATTGGTTAGAGTTAGAAAATTGAAAGCGCCTTCTGCTCAGCTGGCAGCTTGAATGTAGTGTCTGTGCAGCCACAGGCTCCTCAGAATTGTCCAACCTGAATTTGCTCATACATCAACTCCTAAGACAAGATCTCACCATGAAGCCCAGCTGACTCGAGATTGCAATTTTCCTGCCTCTGCCTCCTGGGTGCTGCCTTTATAGGAGTGGTATCACTCCTGATCAGGGTTTACATTTTAGTAAGATCTCTGTGCCATAATTCTTGTGCTGCTGGTGCCAACCTAGCAGCTCCCTTCTGTTTGTCATGTGACTAAACACACACACACACACACACACACACACACACACACACACACACACACAAATTAGGTTCTAGAGTGCTTACACTCAAAATTTGGTGTGGGAAAAATTTAAATCCTCTGCTATGACCTCCTTGTATGAGTCTGTGATGACTGATTTTAAGGTGTCAACTTGATCGGGACAGGAAGTGCCCAAATACTTGATCAAACCCTATTCTGGACGTGTTGTTAGAAGAGATTAACACATAATTTAGAAGGCTTAGAGAAGGATCTGGTTATGTGGCTGGGTGGTGGAGCACCTGTCTAGCACACAGAGGCCCAGGGTTCCACTGTAATACCAGAAACAAACAACAACAACAACAACAGAAAACAAACCCAAAAGACTGAATTAAGTTGACCTTGGGGAGTAGACCTAACCCCCTAAAGACTTGAAGAGAACAAAAGACTGAGGAGGAGGGTTCCCCCACCCCATCCCACTCCCTACTGGGTCCACTGTTACCCGCCTTTGCACTCTAACAGAAATGCCGTTTCTTTCATTTTCCAACCTGACTGTTGGACTTGACATCACAGATTTGTCCCCCTGTTTCTCAAGCCTTGGGACTCAAACTAGAACTACTCCAATGCTTTTCTAGATCTCTAGCTTGTCAATAGATATTTCAGATCCACCACCACCACCACCACCACCACCCAGCCTCTGTGATCATCAGTCAGTTCTTTACACCAAACCCATTCCTCTCTTTCATGCACGTCCCCACTCCCCAAGGCTCTATTTCTCTAGAGAACCCTGGATAATACAGTTTTTGGTGCAGAGAAATGGAATGGCTACTGTATGGATATTTGAATATGTTTTCTTCTTATTATTATTTTTTTTTGAGACCCCATGTAGCCTTGGCTATCCTGGAATTCCTTGTGTGTACCCGGCTGACCTCCAAGTCATACAGCTGTGCCTGTCTCTGCCTCCCAAGTGCTGGGATTAAAGGTGTGCTTCAGACAAGGGGAGATTGATTAAAAGAGATTCAAGAAGCTGGGAATGAAGGGACCAGCTCCCCATTTTGGCAGCCATAACAGCCGGACACGTGCTTTTCTTACCTTGCCTTGGTCACTAGAGGTTAGGTGCCTGCTCTTGGCAAGGAACCAATCAGAAGTTAGCTGGTGGTGCTATGCTTTACGGCTCTGGGTGTGCTTTACGGACAAGTGCACAGCAATGATGCGCAGAGCATAGCAACCACCCTGGGAGGGCCTATGGGCCATAACAACCAGTTGACCAATCAACACAAAGCAAGCCCTCCAAGACTGGAGGCACACCAATCCTGAACCTGTGCATACCCCTAGACACTGCCCTTACACTGCCCTATAAGATCTCTATGTAGCCGCTTCAAACTGTCTTTGCTAGCCATCTGCCATGGTGGATGGATGAAAGGCCCGAGCTAACATGGGATTAGCTCGTTAAACAACAATAAAGCCTCATGCAGTTTACATCAAGCTTTCGACTCAGCCTGGTGATTGGGGTGGCCTCGGTCCTGGGCTAAGATCCTGGAAACCTGAACTTTCCGGGGGGTCTAACAGGAACAGTGACATGTGACCATAATCTTAGGAGCAGAAGCGGGAAAATCATGAGTTCAAGGTCAGCCTGGTCTATTTAGTGTACTGATCAGAGTGCTTGCCTGCTCGTGGCCCTGGATTTGATCCTCAGCATTTGCATAAACTAGTCTTGGTGGCATAAACCTGTAATCACAGCATTCAGGATATGGAGACAGAAGACTAGGAGTCCAAGGTTAACCTCAATTATATGGTGGGCTCAAGGTCAGCCTGAGCTACAAGACACCTCATCTTTAAAAGAAGAGGGGACTAGAGAGACATCTCAGCCACTAGAAACATTGGCTGTTCTTCCAGAGGACCTAGGTTAGATTCCCAGCACCTACATGGTAGCTCACAATTGTCTGAAACTCCAGTCCCAGGAGATCTAACTCTTCTGGCCACAGGCACTGCACGAATGTGGAGCACAGACTCACATGCAAGCAAAACACCCATACACATAGAAATAAACAATAAAAAGTTTAATAGACGAAGATCAGGGCTGCCCTATTGATCTCAGGAGTGTAGCTACTGCCTTGGTTTCAAACAGTCTGATATACTTGGTCTGAGACTTTAAAGGATGCCTGTGAGGTGAGACCTGGATGAGACCCAGAGCTACCCAGCAGTCCTGACTGGTGTCCTGCCTGGCAGAATGGTGGAAGAGACTGCTGTCCAGTCAGAACGGCAGCCTCAAGGCAAAGAGAATTACCCATGAACCAACCATACAATCCAGCAGGACATAGCTGGTCTTTGCTTCATTCTACTTTCTTCTCTTTAGGATTGAGAATGTCTCTCATAAATAACTTCTCTAACTGCACACACTCACAGCTGGAAGATGATTTTGCCTCAGGCTTTGATTTCGCCCAAAATGTCCATGTTCCCCCAACCCCCAGAGGGGAACTCTGTCCCCTGGCCCATGATGCTCATGGTAGGTAGTGGAATCTTGATGAGGTCAGGTCTAGTGGAAGAGAGATCACTGGGAGGAGAGTCTCATTGAAAAGAATTGTAGGATGCTGCTCACTTGATACCCACGACCCCTACCCTACCTTCTTCATTCTCCCCCACCTCCCCTTAGGGGCCATTCTGAGGTCAGGAAGTTCTGCCACATGCCCCTGCCCCACCACAGGCTCCACTGCAGGAGGCCAGTTAGTTGAGCAAGAGCTGAAAGAGCCAAAGTAAAACTTTCCTCCATGTAAGTGAACTGACAGCAGCATGCTCGCATGCCGTTCTCACTTGCCTCCAACCGACATGAGCCTTTGGACGCTAGGGTTGAGCTTAAATGGAGCCCCACATTGGGGGCTGTTGAATGAAATAAATGTATTTTGTGTGCAATAAGGATGTGAACCAGGGACAGGGTGCAAAGGGCTGAAGCACACTCCCTCCCATTCCTGTGTTGAAGTCATAACCCCCAATATGACTGTATTTTGAGCAAGGAAGTACTTAAGATTAAATGAGGCTACAAGTTTGGGCCCTGCAGGATTGATGTCCTGATAAGGAGTGAGATCAGGGAGCTCACTCTTTCCTTCCTGCCTCGATGATGACGCAGTGGGGGTTGATTAGAAGCCAAGATGAGCGTCTTGACCAGCAACCTTGGTTTGGGGCTTTTAATCTTCAGAAGTGGGAGAAAATAAATTCTGGTTTATAAGCGTCTGAGCCATTACAGTTAGCTTTGTGGCCCCAGTACACTTATCTATAGTGATGGAGAGGGAGCCTACACAGGACTGCAGGGCTCTGTGGGCCCTCGCAGCTGGGCATACATGGAGCCCCACTAACTTCCAAAGCGGAGATGGCAACATGTTCTTCTGACCTCTGATATCCTTGGAACAAACAAGACAAGAGTAGAATGATCTGAAGGGTGCTGCTGTGCACCCCAAACTCAAACAGATTCCCGGGTGAGGATTAGGAACTAGTCATGAGGACGCTGCTTCAGAACTCCTTAGGGAGCTGGAGAGGTGGCTTAGTTGTTAAGAGCATTGGTTGCTCTAGCAAAAGACCTGGGTTTCAGATCCAGCACCCACACGGTGGCCCACAGCCGTCTGTAACTCCAGTTCCAGAGGATCCAATATTCCTTTCCGCCCTCTAAGGTCACCGCGTGCACACAGTATACAAACAGATGCAGGAAACACATACAGTTTTACAAACAAGTTTTAAAAATAAGAACCAGAGGTGATGGCAGGAATGTAGCTTCATTGGTAAAGTGTTTGCTTGGATTTCATGAAACCCTGGGTTTGGTCCCTAATACCATCAAAAAACACACACAAAGCAAAACAAAACAGTCTCCAGATTAATTACATACAAATGAAAACCTTTGTTGATGTTAGCATCTACTTACTATTACATGTTCTCATGTGGTTATTTTTCCACTTAATGCATTAAATTCTTTTCATGTTCTGTAAAGATTGTTATTCTTCTGTGCTCAGCCCCTCCAGATTTATGAACCATTGCAGAATGTTTATGTGGCTGCCTTCCTCTGTCCAGGAAGTCATTTCTGTCCAGCAGAGGGACAGCATTATCTGCGGAGGACAAGTCTCAAATGGATAGAAATGATTGCGCTGGCAGCTTAGGGCCTATGTCCAGACAAACTGGAAGATGAGCTCGAAACTCCTCCCATTACTCTCTCCATACAAGGGAGGGTAGAGAGAGGGAAAATACTTTTGTAAGATTTATTTATTGATTATGTATTCCGTGTTCTGTCCACATGTATGCCTGCCAGCCAAAAGAAGGCACCAGATCTCATTATAGATGGTTGTGAGCCACCATGTGGTGCTGGGAATTGAACTCAGGACCTCTGGAAGAGCAGCCAGTGCTTTTAACCACTGAGCCATCTCTCCAGCCCGAGAGAGAGAATATCTTAAGGTTTTGAGTCGACCATCATTGTGCCTACTCACAATTCATTGTGGAAAAGTGGCCAGCAGAGAAGAGGTTGAGGCATCATCTTTCCATTGTTGGTTTTCAGCACTTAGTAAACTGAGGCAGCGTCTGTGGCTGATGTGCTCATCACACCACTGTCACTTATCACAACCACTCTGCAGGTCAGGGATGCCAAGAACCAAATGTTCTCCAGCAGCCCCCCTGCGGGCCCAGGTGCCAAGTGTCCAGACAAGCTGATCTGGTCTGAGAGAAGGACCCATAGCCAACGAGTACAGGGAGTGGGCACAGGGGACAGCAGCAGTTTGCCAAGTGCTGTGCTCAGCGCCCCACAGACGTTCACCGAAAAGGAAGGAAAGTGACTGAAGGGCTGGCCTGGCACGGGAAACAGGAGGCTTCCAGACAATGTTGAGAACGTTAGAAGAAACTGGACTCAAGAAGACTTCCTCATTCTCTCAGGCTCCAAAAGATAGGGTGACTTCCACACCACAAATCTTTCTCCTGTACTGGTGGAGTCGGCAGGTCCAGGTCAAAGTGGCAACAGGTCCAGCATCTGGCACTTTCTTGCTCCCAGATAGCTGTCTTTCTGCCACACATTTGTATGGAGCAAGGGAGGGCTTCCTCAAGCCTCTTGTAGGGGTGCCGATCCACTCAGAAGGCTCTGCTGCCATGGCCCAATCATGCCTCCAGAGTCCCACCATCTACTGTGGGGGTTAGGGCTGGCTCACGGAATGAATTTCGAGGCCTCACCTTGTGGATTTCAGTGAGCATTGATGGCAGGGTGAACCAGAAGAAAGAGCCTTCTGCAGTATAGATGGAGGAGAACTGATTTCGGTTTCTGTTAGTGTGAGTTCGTGAAGTGAGGCAGCATAAATAGCTAGAAGTCTGAGAATGATCCCTCTTCTTTTTTCTCTCAAGCATTGGCGCTAGAACCCAAGCCTTCGTGCGTGCTATGTAAGCGCTCTATCATGGAGCTAGCCCCATAGTTGCAAGCTCTTATTTTAGAATTAATAATAGGGGCTAGAGAAATGGCTCCTTGGCTAAGAGCACTGACTGCTCTTCCAGAGGACCCAGGTTCAATTCCCAGCACCCACTTGGCAGCTCACAACTGTTTATAATTCCAGTTCTAGGGGACCTGACACCCATGGCAAAACATATAAGAATGAATGAATTAATTAAAAAACCCTGCAAAAAATTAATAATAAAGAGACTAGAAACACAGTTCTGTGGATGAAAACACTTGTTATACAAGCCTGATGACCTGAGTTCTCTCCCTGAATCCATGAAAAAAGTCAGGCACAGTAGTGCACATTCCTAACACCAGAGCTCTCTCAGTGAGATAGGAGTCAGAGACAGGACTGTCTCCCACCACCACCCTATCCCTCCCAGAAGCTCTGGAGCCTGCTAGCCTTGAGTAAGTGGTGAACAGGAAGAAACAAGAGAGCCCTGTCTTAGAAACAAGATGAAAGAGAAAACCCACCCTGCAAGTTGTCCTTTGAGCACCACTTATGCTGGTCATGTAGAGCAGCTCATGCCCAACCCCGATGTCCTGAGTCTGGTCCCCCAAGCCCACAGTGGTAGAAGAGAACCGACTACTCTGGGTTGTCCCCTGACCTACACACACACACACACACACACACACACACACACACACACACACACATATATATATGTATATATTTTTTTTCTTCCTCTATGATGAGTGAAAAAAATCCCCTGACCTGAGCTGGATCTACCTGGGAACTGAGAGCTAGCTAGAGAGACAGACATAGCCATGCATAAACTTGAATGGGATTTGGTTCAATAACTTAAAATGACAGTGAAATCTAAGAGAGAATACATCCTCACACCTGGTGGAATGGTTAAAAATCCGGAACACTGATAAAAAGCAGATGCCGGTGAGCATGTAGAACAACAGAATGCCCACTCACTGCTGATGGGAATACAAAATGCCACGGCCGCTTTGAAAGTCTGGATGCTTCTTATCAAAGGAAACATACTCTTTCACATGGTCCAGCAACCATCTCTTTAGTATTATTTACTCCAAAAGCGTTCATCCTAAAACAGAAGTTCAAAGCCCACAGGTATATTTTTATAGCTCCATTGATAGTTGCCAAAACTTGGAAGCATCCAAGATATTCTCAGTAAATGAACCATGTAACTGTGTTACATACAGTTGGTGAAATATTGTTCATCCCTAAAGAGGAATGAGATGTCAACTCATGAAAAGATGAAAAGAAAGCTTAAACGTTAACAAATATGTATATAATTGTAACATGTGTAGCCACCCTGATGGAGGATGCTGATAGGGGAGTAGAATATACGTTGGAGCTGGGGTATATGGGAACTCTGTACTTCCCATCAATTTTTCCTATAAACCTGGAACTGTTCTAAAAGATAAAATCTGCCTTATAAAACTAGGAAGAAGGTGTGGAATATTCAGACTTCTCTGGTCTATAGAAGTGATAAAGAAGACTGTGGGAAGCAGGCCTTGAAGGACGACGGGTGGAACTGGCCTGGCAAGAAATGGAGAGCAGCCCACGTTGGGAAATGGTGGCAGTCCTGCTGGAAGGCTCTTTCCGAAACATGAATTTGTTCCAACTGGGTTCATGCATTAAGAGAGACTCTGAGCGGAATACAGATTGGCTTCTGCTTGATTTTGCCCAGAGAAGCCCTGAGTGGACAAGGAACCACACCCAGATGAGCCAGGCAGTGAGGAAGATGAAGATGAGCCTGCCTGTCCATCCATGCTCAAGGGTGGCCATCTAAGCCCAGACCTCATGTGCTGGAGGCATAATTCAGAGGTGGGACTTGCAAGATGAAATAAATCCTTTCCCTCCCCAAGTTGCTTTTGGTAATAGTGTTTATCTCAGCAACAGAAGGCAAAACAGGACACTGATGAGATTTCCTTCTTCCTTCCTTCCTTCCTTCCTTCCTTCCTTCCTTCCTTCCTTCCTTCCTGCCTGCCTGCCTGCCTTCCTTCCTCCCTTCTTCCTTTCTTTCTTCCCTCCCTGATTTTTTAAATGAGATCTTTCTCTGTAACCTGGGCTGATCTTGAATTCATACTCTTTCTGTCTCTGCCTCCCAGAGGTGGAGGCCACGGGCATGCTCTACCATGCCCAGCTTGCCAACAGTGCTTTTGAGTGTTGTATTTACATCTCCATTTCTTTGCAAGATGTAGAGTTTTAATTGTGTAATTATTTTTTCGTTTTTTAAATTTAAATTAGAAATAAGCATCTTTTACATGTCAATCACAGTTCCCTCTCCCTCCCCTTCTCCCCTGCCCCCTACTGACCCCCCTATACAATCCCCTTTCTGCTCCCCAGGGAGGATGAGGCCTTCCATGGGAGAACTTCAAAGTCTGTCATACCATTTGCAACAGGGCCTAGTCCCTCCCCTGTGTGTCTAGGCTGAGAGAGTATTCTCCATGTGGAATGGGCTCCCAAAGTCCATTTGTGTACTAGGGGTAAATACTGATCCACTACTAGAGGCCCCATAGATTAACCAGACCTCCAAACTGACATCTACGTTCAGGGAGTCTGGAACAGTCCTGTGCTGTTTTCCCAGCTATCAGTCTGGGGTCTATGAGTTCTCCCTTGTTCAGGTCAGCTGTTTCTGTGGGTTTCTTCAGCCTGGTCTGGATCCCTTTGCTCATCACTCCTCCCTCTCTGCAACTGGATTCCAGAGTTCAGCTCAGTGTTTAGCTGTGTCTGCTTCTGCTTCCATCAGCGACTGGATGAAGGCTCTAGGATGGCATATAATAAGGTAGCCATCAATCTCATTATTGGAGAAGAGCCTTTAAGGTAGCCTCTCGACTGTTGCTTAGATTGTCAGTTGGGGGTCAACCTTGTAGATCTCTGGACATTTCCGTAGTGCCAGATTTCTCTTTAAACCTATAATGGCTCCCTCTAATATGGTGTCTCTTTTCTTGCCTCCTCTCTTCTTCCCCTGACTCTATCTTCCTGCTCTCTCATGCTCTCCTCTCCCCTCCTCTTCTCCCCTTCTCTTTCTCCTAACTCGGTCTCCCCTCCCCCCATGCTCCCAATTAGCTCAGGAGATCTTGTCTCTTTCCCCCTCTCCAGGGGACCATGTATGTCTTTCTTAGGGTCCTCCTTGTTTCCTAGCTTCTCTGGCGGTGTGGATTCTTGTATAACATGGTAATTTTTAAGTGCATGAATTGAGTTGCAGCTGAACTCACCACACAGGTTTTAAAGTAAAAATAATGCTTAGAGAAATGTGAGTGAATGGTTGGAGTCATCACTGAGTGTGGAGAACTTTTGGATACAGGCTGAATTCTGATGCATCTACTCAGCAGTCATCTGCCCAGTGCTTTCTTTGAGTGTCTTCTGTACACCAAAATGCTCTAAGTCCTAGGGACCTGGCAGTGGAAAAAAGAGACAAAAATCCAAACCCAGAGCTTGTATCCTCCTTGGGGAGACAGACTAAAACAAGATAAATCATTAAAACAGATGTTGTGTTAGATAGTAATCAATGCTAAGATGGAAAACACAGAGCTTAGGAGCTGTTGTGCCTGTCAGGGAGAGGCTTGGAGATGACTCCTCATTAGTTATTACTATAGAACAAATGGTCCTAAAACTTCATGGCTGGAGGCAGCTCACATTTATGAGCTCACAGAGTTTGTGTTAGCAGCAGGTGTTCAATTTAGAACCCGTTAAGTTTGAAACACCTATGAGATATCCAAGTGGTAACACTAAGCAAATAGTGTGTGTGTGTGTGTGTGTGTGTGTGTGTGTGTGTGTGTGTGTGTGTGTTGAGGACTTACCAAGGCCTCTCGAATAGTAGGACTCCTACAGAAAGAATGTAAATTATGTTAGTTTAATGTTATAAAGGTGAAACCCACAAGGATACATACTTCCCACCTTCATCCAATAGGGGGCAAGCATACGTCCTGACATACTTCCTGCCCACATAACTCCCGCCTATGTGTGATCAAGCACATCCTGTGTAGATGAAGCAACCAACCTTATTTACAGAAGTGAAAACACATGGCTAGTTATCTTACACGAACAGTTCCCAGCATTCCAGGAAGTTATCTGTCATTGGGCAAGTGGGGCTTACAGGGTAGAGTTATGTTTGTTTTATAGATCTCTTAAGCACAGTAATTAAAACCTAAAACATAACTTTAGCCCTCACAAAAGTATTCTATCATGGAGATATACTCCTCTGAATAAACAATTGGATAATCAAGACTAAGGTTCTAGAAAAAGGTTTATACTAGATACACAATTGAGAGAATTATTGGTTATAGATAACATTTAGTATATATGATTGGATAAAATCACCTAAGAAATGGGTATAGATTCAAAATGAGATATTTGGACTGGCAAGATGGCTCAGTGACAGTGCAAACCTGACCCCCTGAGTTTGATCCTCAGAACCCACAGCTGTGAGAGAAAACTGACTCCTGAAAGTTGTCTGCTAACCACCATACTGTACACACGAACCCATCTGCAGTGCACTCATACACACACACACACACACACACACACACACACACACACACACACACATAATAAATTTACAAAAATACATGCTACACATGACCTGAGCCATGGGATATCCCAGAATCTAGAGAAACAACCCAAGAAATCATAAACAAGGAAGAGCAAGAGTGGCCATAGGAGTAGAACTTGCTCTTAGTACCATTTTTGCTAAGAAGCATCAGCTCCTCACTTGGACCTACAAGTAACTAAGCAGGATAGAAACCTCACATCTGGGGCTGGAGAGATGGCTCAGAGGTTAAGAACATCGACTGCTCTTCCAGAGGTCCTGAGTTCAATTCCCAGCAACCACATGGTGGCTCACAACCATCCCTTATGAGATCTGGTGCCCTCTTCTGGTGTGTAGATATACATGGGAGCAGAATGTTGTATACATAATAAATAAATAAATAAATAAATAAATAAATAAAAAAGAAACCTCACATCCATGACTTCATTTTGTGTCTCTCTGGCTCCTTCACTTTGACTGAAGACACAGACCCTCAGCCTTTCCTAAGTCACTTTGGATTCCAGGAGCAACAAAACCTTACAGAACAGAGAACACCTCCCTCCACCCTTAAAACAGAGGGTAATTATGCTAGTTTGAATAGGAATGACCCCCACAGACTTATGTGTTTGAATGCTTAATCACAGAGAGTGCCATTATCAGAAGGTATGGCCTTGTTGGAGGAAGTGTGTCACTGTGGGTGCTGGCTCTGAGGTCTCATATATTCAAGCTATGCCCAGTGTGGTATATAGTCTCCTTCTGCTGCCTGCAGATCAAAATGAAGAACTCTCAGCTACCTTTTCAGCACCCTGTCTGCCTGCATGCTGCCATGATGATAATGGACTAACCTCTGAAACTGTAAGCTAGCCCCAGTTAAATGTTTTCCTTTATGAGTTGCTGTGGTCAGGATGTCTCTTCACAGTAACAGAATCCCTAACTAAGGCAGTGCTTATATTAGAGAATGAGGCTCCACCCAGGAGCAGAACAAATCACATCCTAAGAACCAACTTGTCCTCTCATGCCACTTTTGGACCATCTTATAGTACCAAGACTGAGACGATGATGAAGGGGGCCATGCCTTGACAGGACAGTGTCATGCATACCTTTTGTCCCTTACCCCCATTCTTCCTTTAAGTCTAAGGCTCAAATAGTCACCTTGAACAACTCTCCTCTCTGCTTTTCACCATTAATCACCTCCTAAATCAGTGTATTAGGAGCAGGTGGCTGGGCCTAGCCTGTTCAGACTGCCCTAAAATTTCCAGTTACAGCAGGAGTCAAATGGGGTGAGGCTAATGTCCTATAAGCTAGGTGGAAAAGTCTTTCATGGAAGGCTTGAGGAGATCTTCACCTTTGCCAGGGCTGCTGGAGGAAAAGGAGCTACATGGAGAGGGGCATTCACCACGACAGAGCCCATGGCAATGGGTGGATAATAGACTAAAACCAGAAAAGCTGGAGGATGAATGTTTTAAATAATCTTGTGAGGAAGAAAGTGGAAGCTCCACCTCATTCCCCCAACTACCTCTCCAAACCCCGCCCCTTAGAAAGCCCACCAAGGGGCAATCCCCGCCCCCAGATGCTCAAGACCATGCCTACAGGGTATTTAAGACCTAGACCTGCCACATGATCTCTCTCCTGCCTTCCCAAGAGTCACCAGGAAGTTGCTTCGCTCTGCTTTGCTTTGCTCTGTTTATTAAACCTGGATTTTATTTATTTAGTTTTTTTGAGATAGGGTTTCTCAGTGTAACAACCTCTGTAGACCAGGCTGGCCTTGAACTCACAGACATCCACCTGCCTCTGCCTCCAGGAGTACTGGGATCAAAGCTATGTGCCACCACCGCCAGACCCAAGTCACTTTGTAAGAAAGCTTTATGGGGCTGGAATTGGAGCCACAACCCCTACCCCCACCCTTATTTATAACAAGACCACATGGCATACATAATATAGTTTGAGCTGAAACACTCAAAACTACAATCGCTCTTGGTTAACTTTAACCACACTTATGCTGAGG
Source organism: Cricetulus griseus (assembly GCF_003668045.3). Classification (NCBI taxonomy): domain Eukaryota; kingdom Metazoa; phylum Chordata; class Mammalia; order Rodentia; family Cricetidae; genus Cricetulus; species Cricetulus griseus. The sequence continues at coordinate 55,695,917 of NC_048598.1, forward strand.
GTCCTTTTGCAAATGGAGCTTCTCACCACGTTTGTGTTCCTGAGGTGTGGGTCCGTGTGCAAAGGGTTGAGATCAGTGTTCCAGGGGGTGGAGGATGGAGGCTGCAGACTGTGAATCCTCAGAGAGATACTGCAGCACACTGGCATAAACAGCTCATTTCAGTTCCAAACAGTTATCAGCATGTGGTCATGTATCAAACTGGCTCTATGGTGTGTCACAAAATATCACAAGTTCAGTGATTTACACAACATGAAGTTATCATATACAGTTTCTATGATCAGGATTATCAGGAATCTTGCTCTTGGTTCCATCAGATGAAAATCTAAGTGCTGGCTGGTTGATGTCCTCCAGAGGGAAAAGTCCTTTTGCAAGCTCCCACCCCACCCCAGTACAGTGTTAGGGTTCCTTTCCTTTTGCTTTTGGCCTGGAATGCAGCTCAGGGATACAGGGCATGCTAAGCCAATGTGAGGCCCTAGGTTTTATCCTGAGCAGGATAAGCATGAGTCCCTTCATCTTTGTCGTATAACCCGATCCTGGTATTTCTACCCAATGTATTTCCATATTCATTCCCCAGTCAGAGGGAGAAGACCATAGGACTCATATCAACCAAGTTCAAGGATTTTATTTTTTTGATCTAAAAGGAATGTGTGGCCCATTAAAGGAAGTTAGGTCTCCCAGTGGTTAGTATGCTGTAGTATTTTTAATGAAAGTGGCCCCTTTAGGCTCATATATTTGAATGCTTAGTCACCAGGGGTGAAACTCTGATAGGATTAGAAGGATTAGGAGGTGTGGCCTTGTTGGAGGAAGTGTGTCATTGGGAGTGGGATTTGATGTTTTCAAAAGCCCACACCTGGCCTGCCAAGGTAAGAATGGACTAAGCCTCTGGAACTGTAAGCAAGTCCCAAGTTAAATGCTTTCTTTCCTAAGAGTTGCCTTGGTCATTGTCGGTGCCCCCAAAATACCGATTATAAAGTTTGGGGTCCAAACCTCCACTCTTTTTCCAGGAGCCTGAATCTTCCATTGTCTTTTAGATGTCTGGCTAATTACCGATGGATGGCTTGGCCTCAATGGAGAATGTCTCCTAGTTTGCATAACAACAGACCTAGGCCCTAGGTGTGCCCGCACCTGTTCTGAGAGCTTTGTTTACATGCCTAGAGACTGTTTAGGTGTGCCACTAGGGTTAAAAGAATTTTTTGATATCAGCTTTATACATGATAGTAGTTCTGCAGTCACCCCCACTGTTGGAAAGCTATTTAAGAAGATGCTTGAATAAACCAGAAGTTCCAGTTTTCAGCATGGACTGAGAGCCCTCCTGAAATGACAAGCTGTCTGTGTCTTGTCTTTATTGACGTTGGGTAGCTAGGAGTTTCCCAGTCCAGCACACACACACACACACACCCTCCGATTTAGGGATGGGATGGACCCGGGCCATCCGGCTGGCTCCAATCTCAGCCCCAAAGACTTCAGTCAGGAATAGATAGCCTCTGTAGCGTGGGACTAATACAAGCTGGGCCCCGGCAGGTCGTGTGTCTCTTGACAGCAATAGAATGCTGACTAGAACACACATCAACCATCAGGAATCTCGGAGAGCTCTGGCAATCTTCCTCAAAAAGTCCCACAAAGGCGGGGCCTGGAGAGATGGCTCAATGTACTTGCTGCTTTTGCAGAGGACCTGGGTTGGATCATAGCACCAACAACCAACGTACACCAGACAGCTAACATCTGTCTGTAACCCCAGCTCCAGCAAATATGATGCCCTCTTCTGACTTCCACAGGCACTGCACTTATTGGCACAAACCTACACACAGATACACACAGACACATAATTCAAAATTTAGCCAGGTAGTGGTGGCTAACACCTTTAATCCCAGCAGAGGCTGATAAATCACTGAGTTCAAGGCCATTCTGGTCTGCAGAGTGAGTTCCAGGACAGCCAGGGCTACACAGAGAAACCCTGTCACAACAAAACAACCCCCTCCCTCCAATATTAAAATAAAATAAAATAAAATTTGAAAAGTCCAGGAAGCAGAAAGTCCCCAGGAGGGTGGACACAGACAAACCCACCAGACTTAAGGAGCTCATTTCATGTGACCAGGACTGGTGCCACACAGGAGCTACTCCCACAATAGGAATCCTGTATACCAAGGGGCAGCGCTGGGGTCAGCACCATGACCAAGACCTATGGAGGACTTTGGAGAAATGATATCGGGACCTGCCTGTCACTTCAGTTGAGGTTCTAAGAGTGTGGCCTGCCAGATCCTTCCAGCCCTTGAGGGGTTGAAATGGCAAGAAAAGACCAAGAGGGGAGCCACAAGCTGACATCTCAGGGACAGAGAGACCTGACAGAATCGCTTGGCAGTTGGTAGCTGCCAACAAAGGGAGTCCGGCTAATAATACATTACCTCCTTTGGAAACCAATAAAACCATAAAGGTGAAGAGTAAAGTAGACAGGGAGCAGAATTCAGGCCTCTTCAGCTCAAGGGTCACGTGTATGGGGGCGGTCTGTGGAGGGATCTGTGGGGAGGGTGTCTTTGTGGGAAGATCCATGTGTGTATGGAGAGTTCTATGTATATACGAGGGTCTATGTGTACTGGGGGGTCTGTGTGTGTTGGGGGGGTCTATGTGTGTGGGGGAAGTCTGTGTTTGTTGGGGAAGTCTATGTGTTGTGGCAAGTCTGCTCAGCACAATTGCATGGTGATTTTTTTTTTTTGCATGATTTTGTTTTTACATGTTTCCCAGGTTAACTTAGAATTTGCTGTATAGATCAGTTTGGCCTCTAGCCTGCAGCAGTCCTCCTAGCGTTCCCTCCCAAGTGCCAGGATACAGATGGGCACCACTATGCCTAGCATGTGGGGAGTCCTGGGGTCCATCCTTAGTGTGTATGGACCCCTTAAAATTGAGGCTGAGGATACAGATCAGAGGCAGTGTGCCTGCCTGACATGAATAATACCTGGATTTGATTCCCAGCACTGCAAACACAAATAACTTAACATTAAATTGAATAAAAAATCTGAAATCAATAAAAAGTTGAAGTTTTAATAAGAAGACACAAAAAAAGGGTGACACAAACAAACAAAAAAAGAGGGCAACCATAAAGTTGAAAGTGATAAAAAACAAAATGTATGATTGACAGAGAACAAAAAAATGTAAGCAACACAAAAGAATTAAATAGGAACTCACTGTGGTGCACTAAACACAGCTAAACTTTGTTGAATCAGTTCAAGTTGAAGTAAGTAATTAGAAGGACCACATAACTCATAAAAACAAAAATAATAGCCGGGCGGTGGTGACGCATGCCTTTAATACCAGCACTCGGGAGTCAGAGGCAGGTGAATCTCTGTGAGTTCGAGACCAGCCTGGTTTACAAGAGCTAGTTCCAAGACAGCCTCCAAAGCCACAGAGAAACCCTGTCTCGAAAAACAAAATACAAAACAAAAAAGAACAAAAATAATAACAGTGAGTACAATGAAAGAAATGGCTAGCTTGGAAACATGCCTTCCATTTCAGCACTCAGGAGGAAGAGACTGAGTTTCGGGGCTACAAAGTGAAGTCTTGTCTAAAGAAAAGAAAAAGAAACTGAGGTAAGGATAATAGCAATGGTGTTTATATCTGAAGCAACAACTTGCAAAGCTTAGTAAAGTTGGGCTAAGTCAACTAGAGACATTGAAGCTCAAAAACCAACATGCCTCGATGAGTGTCCGCAGACAGGGTTCTTGTCCCAACCGAGGCACACGCAAAGCTATTCAAGTGACTCTTCTCCTTCCCTAAAGATGAGACATAACAAGTACCATTTAAAACAAAAGAGGAATCATGTTACTGTACACTGGATGCCCACAGCAGTTGGGCTAACTCCTCTCCCCAAACTGGCTAATCTATGTACAAAACACAGAGCAGGGAAGAGAAATCACCTGGTGCCTCACAGCTCTGACTTTGAGAGATTTGTATCTCACAGCTCTGGGTACCTCCTTTGTGAAAGGTGCAAACAGAAGCCAGATTCCTGGGGTACAGCCCTCTTAAGGGTGCTCCATCAGACAACAGAGCATAAACCAGTCCCAGTGGCTGACTGAGAATCACAAAGCCAGAACACACAGCATACACACTTGGCAACTAGTGTCTTTTAAAAGAATAAGAAAGAGGAAAAAAATAAAGAGGGAGAGAGGAAGGGAGGGAGGAAAGAAAGGAAGGAAAAGAAAAGAAAGAAAACAAGAAACAGAAAGGAAGATGAGAAGGAAGAAAGGAAGGAGGGAAGAAAGAAAGGAGGGAAGGAAGGAAGGAGAGAAGAGAAACCCTTCCAAATTCCTAGTTCAGTGGCCAGCACTGCTGTCCTCTGAGGACTGACAAGTGATTGACTTGTGGTGTTTCCCTAGGTCACTCCCCTACCTCCACAGTAGTGCCTAAGTAAAGAACAAATGACTTGAAGGTTGCACACAGTTGCTTTCTGCAAAAGCTGAGTTAAACTTAGGAACAGTCCAGCAGGACACAAGACAGAAGACAGCAATGGGATCTTCTTAATCGGCTGGTTATCTCCTATCATGTAGCACAGCACTCCAAACTTTAGTGGCCTGTGACAACAGACGCCTTGGATGTTTCTGAGGGGCAGGAGTTCCACAATGACATATATTCTGGTTTCACAGTCTCACTGACAGGCTGCTGGGATAGCTAGAGTCTGTTACTGTTGGATGCAGCCTGAGTCCCTGGCCCTGAGTCCCGCAGACATCACTAGAACTGTCCAGTTTCCTCTTGGTGTGACAGCAACTTCCCCAACAGAGAGGAGAGGTCCGTGGAGTCTCCAGATCACACATGTCACTTCCACTTTGTGCTGTTCCTTAGAAATGACTCACTGTACTATGCACGGCCCACACTTCAGGGAAACAGAAGCAGACATCCATACTATTTTCTTGTTTGTGTCTGAATCTCACTGTATATCTCTGCTGGCCTGGGACTCACTATGCAGACTAGGTTGGCCTTGATCTCACAGATATCTTCCTGCTCTGCTTCCTGAGTGCTGGGATTAAAGGCCACGCCCCAGCGTGACACATCATGCTGGACAAAGTTAACTGATCCAGGCCTAACTCATCCCAATTTCTCAACCCCTCTTCCTCTTTTAGACTCCAGTTCCTTGGGATTCCTGATGCATCCATTCTGTTTGTTCGTTTGGTTGTTTTTTTTTTCAAGACAGGGTTTCTCTATGTAGCCCTTGCTCTGTAGACCAGGCTAGCCTCAAACTCACAGTGATCTGCCTGCCTCTGTGTCCCAAGTGCTGGGATCAAAATTGTGTGCCACCAACACCCAGCTGATGCATCCATTTTTAAAGGGAGGAACTGCAGAGCATCTGTGGACTTACTTTGAAACTGCCACATGTGACGACGACGATGTTTAACAGCTCCTCTGTCTTCTGACTCCATTGTTCCTCTGAGCATCCTTCTGTGGTCATTTCATTCTCTCTAGTCCTGGAAGGTTTGGTTTCTGGGGCTTCCCTTCTCATTCTACATGTTTACTCTCAATTACCGCCCCCCCAACACTTCCAGTTTTGATACAAACTGTGTGTGTGGGGTGCTTGTGTGTGTGTGTGTGTGTGTGTGTGTGTAGAATGTAATTGTGTGTGTGTGTGTGGTGTGTGTGTAGAATGTAATTGTGTGTGTGTGTGTGTGTGGTGTGTGTGTGATGTATGTGTGGTATGTATGTATTTGTGTGTGTATGTGTGGAATGTAATTGTGTGTGTATGGTGTGTGTGTGTGTGTGTGTGTGTGTGTGTGTGTGGTGTGGTGCTGGAGTAGAGCCCAAGGACTTGAGCTTCCCAAGCATGCTCTCTACCACTTGGCTATATGTCCAGGCCAGGCACAAACTCTTCCTGAAAAAGCCATGACTTCATGGGCCATGCAGTTCCTTACAAGTACTCAACTCTGCTGCCATTGTGGGCAAGCTCCATGGACAATATGGCAATTGGCAATAAAAGTCTTGACTGTGCTCCAATAATACTTTATTTGCAAAACAGGCTGCCAGCCTGCTGGGCATGGTTTGCTTATCCCAGGATAACTCCCCCAAGTCTGTCAACCTCTCTTCTCGACTCCAGTCCCTTGGGACCCTTGATGCATGTCCATTGCACTCTGAGCATTGCTCCTGGTTGTCTCTGGGGGGCAGGGTTCTTCTCTCCACACTTGGGTTTTCTCTTCTCTCCTTTCTCTTCTAAGTGACAGCCCCAGCTTGTTAGTTGCTAGAGCCAGAAACCTACACATGATCCCAGCTTGTCCCTCTTCCCTACCTCACAGGCACATTCAATCTATCCCCAGTCTGGTTCCTAGTTATCTCAAGTCTGTCCTCTTGACCACGCCTCCACTGCTACCACCAGATTTAAACTTGCACCATCTCCTGCCTGAAATACCTCAGTAGTGTCCTGGAAGAAAGAATAAACGTCCTGCTGAAGTCTGCATCCCAACAGCAGCCTGGGACTATGTTACCTTACATGCCAAAGGGACTGTGCACATGAGGCCGAGTTAAAGATCCAAACACAGGAAGATTATCCTGGATCAGTTAGTGTAATCACAAAGGATCAACCAGAGAGAAAGTGACAGGGAAGCAGGGATTGGAGAGATGCCATCTGAAGATGGAAGCAAGGCTACGTGGCCCAAGGAATTCCAGAAGCTGGAGAGGAGGGACAAACTGTCCACGTGGACCTGCGGAAGCCGCCAGCCTGCCTGTCCCTTAACATCAGCCTATTGAGTCTGACTTTGGGCTTCTAATCTCTGGAACTGTAGATAGAACAGCTGTGATGTCTGAAGCCACTGAATCTGCAGTGAATCATTGTAGCAGCAACAGGAAGTGACCTTATCTCCCAACCCTTCCTCCCAGCTTGTTCCACTCCAGCCTGTTTGTCCACACCACCCCAAACACAAATGTGACCTATCACTCCCCAAGGAGAACACGTCAGTGACTCCTCCACCACCATTATTACCAGCTCCGAGCTCCTTGCAAGACAGCACCATCATCAGCCCCGTTATGCCCTGACCACAGGGAAGTTCACGGCATGTTCTTCCCAGGGAGCTGGAAGCTCTGCTAAAGATGTCTTCTCATCTCTGTCTCCCCAGAACAATTCCAGGCCTCCTTCAGTTTCTGGCTTGAGTGTCACTTCCACAGGGAGCTGGCCCCTGGCCTCTGGGTGCCATTCTGAAATCAGTCCTGTTGAAGGTAACACCGTAGAGCCCTTTTGTGAAGTCGAAAATTGTGTATCTGTGTAGGTGACATGGTATAAGGAGCACCTGACATGTTGGCTGGTGCACACTGGTGGCTCAAGGAATGCTTACTGGGGCGACTGGGGGCTCCTTGTCTATCTTTCCCTTAGAGACAAGAGGGAAAGGAGCCCATGGTGGGAGAGAGGCCATGCAGAGGGAGCTGAATTGCCCTCATTTCCCTGTGTGCTCAGCCTTGGTGGAGAAGATGCTGGAAGGAATGCCAGACACCACTGCCCCCCTGCTACAATTAGCTGAGCCTTTCATTCCTCTCTACAAAGAAGAGCAAGCAAATCAAAGGGAGATAAAAGTGAGTGTCCCACAGAGGACTTTGAGAAGAGGGAGAAGGAAGGGAGGGTGGTGGCAGCAAGAGGCAGAGGCGGAGAGAAAACCCCACAGTCCAAACAAAGACTAAAGCCAGCAGATCCCAAGGATCAGACGTGGAGACACACGGACAAGAAGAAACCAGGCCACGTGGGACAGCAGCCGACCAGCCAAGGAGGAGGGGATGAAGAAAGATAAAAAGCCCATGTGAATGGCCAGAGAAGAGGGTAGAGAGGGACCCCAAATGGAGTTGGGACAAAGGCGTGAAAGGACAAGACTGCCACTGTCCCAAAAGCCACCAGGGAAGACAAAGAGAAGCTGAGACAAAGGCAGAGAGAATATGGAAGGGAGCCATGTGACCCTGTGCTGATGACAGGGCTGTCAATGTGAAGGCCCTCCATCCAGCGTGCCCTGGCTGGGAGAGGTCATCATAGGACTGGCCTCTACTTAACGCCTTCCTCCTGCTTTTGAACTTTATATAAATGGAATTTGAAAAATAAACACACAAAAACAAGGTAGCAAGTAGCTTTCAAATAGGTAGGGGGGCCTTTGTCTTCTCTCTCAACTCTGTTGCTTGTAGTATCGGGAAGTCACTGTCTTGTTGTATAGTATTCCACTGTGTGATTGTATCAGATTTCTCATCCATTCATCTGTCTGTGAAGGATTTTAGTTTGGACTCACTACCCCTCATCTGAAACGTTAGGCCGGGTGTGTTTCGAAGTTTAGAACAATAAAAGCACATGCACCATGCCTCACATGCAGCCCCCATGCAGGTCTGCTGCAGCTCCCTTAGACAAACACATCACCCTGTATATAGCTTCTCCTTGGCTGGGGTCAGGAGTCAAGTGTTGTCATCACATGAGCTCTGGCTAGATCAGGTTATGCCTCCAAATTAGAGTTTTGGGGACTTTTTGCATTTCAGAACTGACACTGAGGAGCTATGGCAGAGAGACAGACAAGCCATAGTCAGAAGTTTAGGGAGGGATTTGGAGTTGGCCAATGGTTCAAGTTCTGACTCTGTGGGAGACAGGGAGACAGCCTGGCCATTGCTGAGCTCACTCCCCTGCAGCGGCTGTTTGGACATCTTAAACCTCTTTGTTTTTCTAACCTCAGCTTGTAATCCTATGAACTGTTGATTATATTTTTGTATGATTTTTTAAAAGCTCATTTATTTCTTGTTTCCTTTAGTCCTTTACTCGTTCTGGTTTACTTATCTTGATCGTTCCTTATCTCCATTTTGTCCTTTATAATTTTATATTGCACTCTTTTATCTCATCTTTATCTCCTTGTTTTTTATTGCTATTGTGTTATTTCTTCCTGACTGTGAAGAGACCCCTGGGGTTTGGAGGAGAAAGCTGTACTAGCTCCCCCTCCACCCCTCCCTGGAGCCAGTGCGCTCTGTGCCTGGGAAAGTTTCCTCCCCCAGGGAAATCCCTTGATGGTGGAGAGCCTTGAAATTTAAGTTCAAGTCTTAACTATTAATTGGTGGTGGGACTTTTGAAGACTTAGGAAACGCTTGATCTCCAAGCAGGAAACTCTTATAAGTGGCAGGGATTTAATTTTAAGCAAATATTTCTTTGTCCTAGACCACAGACCTCGACAGTCCGGCACAAGTACCCCTTCCTGTCCGTGGAACAATATTCCTCTCTTGCCAGCTCTCATGAGTTTGAGAAGGTGAGGCTGCAATGATGGTGAGGCTGAGGTGATGCTGCGGCCACTCCCCTAGTGCTAGGCTCTCCATATCTGTCCTGGTGCAGGAAGCCCTGTTCCCACACATTCAGGGAGGAGTACATTGTGACTCCTTTCTAGTCATTGGCCTATGGAACTCAGACAAGAAGCTACCAGAAGGCTGTCTAGACCTCCTGCTCTCCCCGCCTGGCAGAGGTGTCTCTAGCAGACAGACTGCAGTGACCTTAGACCCAAGAAGATTGACAAGTCTCCTCAATGGGCTTTGTCAGATGAAAAGCCCCGGCTTGGAGAGGAATCAAGTTGGTGTGAGGAGAGGAGCCGGTTACATGTGTAGCTCAAAGTTTGGTCTTTGCTGATCCTTCTATCCCAACACAGCTGACTCCACAGGGGAATGAGACCTGCAAGCGGCCAGAAGTTCCTGGGGTCTCAGGATCCTCTCACAAAGGACTGAAGTCTCCTTTCGTGAGGGGGGAAGAGGTAGGAAGCAGGCTGGAGAGAGCTGTCTGTAGCCTCCAAGCGACTGCCTCAGGACTCACTACCACGCATGTCTCCTGTCTCCAGAACGCTTCAGAGGCCAGAGCTCCCTCAGCTTTCTTGGCACTGTGCCTTCAGCCTCCAGTTCTGCTGTGGTGAGCAAGGGCAGCTATCCACTCTCTCTGGGGACTGCATGACAAGACAGCCCAGCTTCCACAGTCTCCTCCCCATCAGTGCAGTGGGGCTAGGCTTCATGGGGACCAGTGGTTGTATCTGGCCAACTCAGAGTTGAGTAGCTGGTGAGTTGCAGGGCTGAACAGGGGTTATTTTTAGTCCATTTGATCATTTTGCTGCATATTGCCTTTTATATTATTTTAATAATCTTTTCATTTATTCTAATTTGCTTCATCTCTTTTATGGCTGCTTTCCTTTTTTTCTCTCTCTTTGCCTGTTTTCTTTTCTTTCTTTTCTTTTTCTTTTTCCACCTTAATAAAACTGGATGGCTGGGAAGGAGCACAGGCCTCAGAGGACAGCCAGGAGACAGGCTTCACTCCACACAAGGAAAGCCTGTGGGTCTCTCCTCTCTAACTGGCCTCAGGTCTCCATGCCAGACAGCTCATGCCCCAAGGACCCTTCTAGACTGCTAAAATGTTCTACTGTAGAATGTGGGGCCTCCGGGCAATGGTTCTCCCCAAGGGAGACAATAATGCATTCACCTACACTAACAATGCTACTGAAATAGGCAAAGAATGGCGACACTTGGGCTATTATAATTGAAATGATAATGCATGTACGAAACACCAAAACACGTAGACACTGGGCTGTGAAGGCAGCTCAGTGAGGCTTGCTTAGCATAAATGAAACCTGGGTTCAATTCCCCAACAGCAAACAACCACAACAAAACCCAGGTACATCTAGAATCCCAGCACTGAGGGGTTGGGGACTGTCTAGATGGCCCAGTTGGCAAATGTGGTTGCTGTGCAAGCCTGGAAACCAGAGTTCAGTCCCTCGAGCCTATATAAAAGTGAGAGAGCCAGCTTCACAAAGTTGTTCTCTGCTCCTCATACAAGCATGGTAGCATACATGCTTATGCAGACACACACAATAAGTAAATGATTTTAAACACCAACAACAAAAGGCAAATAAATGAATATGAAGAAAATACTGTGTTCCCCTTATGCCCCCACCATTCCTCCTCCCATCTCATAGTGACTTCACCAGCGAATACAAGTGTGGGAATACATATGATTGATGAACAGCTTAGCTCTGCACAGCCCATTTAAAACAGTCAGCTCCTGAGCTAGCGGGGTTCAAGCAGGGGGCCTGTATGAGTGAGCCTGGTCCATTAGTCACAGGAGAGGCAGGGGTCCTTGCTGGTCAAGACTCCTGCCCAGGCTTCATCATATCAGGTGGCTGTTATCCCTGTAAGGATGTGCCTAGAGGCTCTTTAAAGCCGCCCCCCACAGTTTTCCACCCAAGCAGGGACACCTACTCCCCACAACCAGGCCTGCTTGAAGATGGATGGTGCCTGTCTCTGGCTCCAAGCTTAGAGATACTCACCAAGCACCTCAATGAGTCAGCCCTGGAAGTCTGTTGAGATCCCCCCCCCAATCCTGCCCCTCTCCCAAAAGAAGCTGGCAGTAGCCATGCTCCTATCAAGTCTAAATCTAGAGAACACTCTGAATATGACATGTGCCACCAGCTGCATGCTGCAGTTAGGAAAGTTGGGCTCCCTTCTAGCATCCTGCAGTGAGGTGGGGAGAATGTAAGAGGGTTAGCAGGGTCCTGGCACACACAGCTTCTTGGGGCCTCCATCTGTGGGTGAGTGAGGATAGACAGGAGGAGAGGGTAATGACAGAGGTAATGGAAAGGAGATGGGTTACCTGGATCCCTGGGCCTGTGTGACAAGCTATCTATCTCTCTGAGGCCAGGTACCTGGCTGAAAGGTGAGAACCATTCGCCACCCCAAACACCAAAAATGCAGCCAGAAATTTGGCTTGAAAGTTAAGCAAAGCAGTGTGCATGGTGAGTGCTTTCTACAATGTCATCACTTAGGCAACAGAAGCAAGAGGATGTCCTCAAGTTCACCTTGAGGGCACCTGCACTCACAAGCACATAGCCCCACGTAGACACATATACACATAATTTAAAATAAAATAAATATTTTAAAAAAGAATAAGACTTAAAATAAATGCAAGAAAGAAAAAAAGAAAATCGCCAAAGCAGGCTTCATCTTCTTTCAAACGGTGAAATGGCGAGGCGGCTAGTCAGCTGCAGCCCTGATGCCAGGTTTGAAGTGAAATCATCTAGGATCTGCGAGTGCAGTGGGCGACAGATCCCTGCCCCAGCTGACTCCCAGTGGAAGACACATCCTTTAAGGAGAGAGGACTTGAATCTGCAAACATTTCTAACCATGGACTGATGCAACCCACACCCTTCAGAGCTCCTGTTAGCTTGCTGGCTTCACTCTAGTGGCTGCAAAACTAAAAGCCTACTTTTCTCATCCTCTATAGCTGAGGGGACTTGTGACAGTCGGGAACTTACTTGAGTTTGAGGAGATGCTTCCTTTTAATAAACGGAACACATGTACCTGAGACCATTTCCCCCCTGCTACTGGGAAAATTTATCACCTCGAATGTGAATGTGATGATATCCTTATTATGACTTTGAGAAAAACAAAAAAAGGTCAGGAAAAATACAGCATGCTTTCCCTAGCATCATTGTACCAGTGCCAGTCGCTGATAACCCCCAGACTTCGCCCTATGTAAGGAACACAGATCTCAATTTGTTTAAGCCCTGCTGCACCAGCTTCCCTGTTTCTCATCTCTGAGAGTTTGGGTAGCTGTGGCTGACCCCATAAGAGTGGGTCTGCATGGAGCCACTGATCCTTCCAGCTGAGATGTGTCCCCAACACCTGCCATCTGGGAAGGAAAAGTGAAAGTCTGCTAAGAAGCCTCCTTCCTCGAGGGCTCTAGACTCCACAGTTCTGCTCCGGTGCCTCCTGTGGCCTTTCCCACATGAAGTGTCATCCCCCCCCCCAACACACACACACACTGTTCCCTCTGTAGGAATCTAGGCTCTGGGCTGAGTGCCAAGGAAGTGAAAAAGACAGCTTTGCCCTCATGGTACCTCTGGCCCTTCCCCCAGGACTCAGGAGATGCTGGGGTGATGGGGTGCAGCCTGCTGTGAGCCAGGGTTGGCCCTCTCCCAGGACAGCAATACACCTGATACAGGAGCATGTGTTTGTCACCTCCCCCTTCTCTCAGCCTGGGACTCTGGGAACACACAACCCTGTCTCCAGAGAGACTCCCTAAACAAACTGGAGATCCAGACAGCCTGGAAAATAAAAAGCAACCCCTAGGGACTAACCCTCCATACTGTGTGTTACACACAGCTGTGCTTAGGGGGTGACGTAGTTCATCCTCCAGTCATTGTTCTCTCCTTCCTCTGCCCTACTGTCCACTCTTGCCCTTCTCCATCCTTTCCCACCCTCAGCCCCTCCATCTCCTCACATTCTCACCCCTTCCCCTGTCTCCTCCTACCTCACCATCCTCCATTTCTTTTTACTCCATCAGAATTTGTTTCTACGGTTTCTATGTCTACTAAAATTCTAGTGGTCCCTGGGTCTCTTTCCCCAGCTAGACTGTCTCCTGAGTTTCAGTCTCAAAAATCCACCTATTCCTAGCACATCTTCCCTTAGGCATTGTAAACCTAGCAAGTTCAGACCATAACTCTTTCTTGTCCTCATCTACCTTAATGTCACCATTATCCACTATATTAATTTCCCATTTCTGCTGGAATAGATTGCCATAAATTTACTGGTTTATTTGTTTTGAGACAGTGTTTTGCTATGTAGTCCAGACTGGCCACAAACTTCTGATCCTCCTGCCTCATCCTCTGTGAATGCTGGGATTACAGGCATGTGACACCACACAGTGGTTGTAACCCCACAGATTTTTTTTTTTTTTTTTTTTTTTTTTTTTGAGACATGGTTTCTCTGTGGCTTTGGAGGCTGTCCTGGAACTAGCTCTTGTAGACAAGGCTGGTCTCAAACTCACAGAGATCCACCTACCTCTGTCTCTCCGCCCCCCCCCCCACCGGCCCTGAGTGTGCCACTACCACCCGGCAACCCTACAGATTTCTGTCTTATAATTCTAGAGGTCTGAAGTGCCTCTCACTAGTTGAAAATCAAGATCTAGGAAACATCATGCCCTTTCTGGAAGCCCTGGAGAAATTCAGTTCCTCCCTGTTCCAACCTCCTTAGACTGCTTGCATTATCTCCTTTCCACACCTTGCTATTTGTTTCCTGTGTTGGGCACTGAACCCAGGACCTTTCCCTACCACCTGCCTGCATTCTTGGCCCATGATTTCCTTCCATTCTCCATAATTACATCAGTTTTACCTGGATAACCCATTATCTCCTGGACTTAGGATCCTGGCTTGCACATCTTCGAAATGGGAGATATATTCACATATTTCATGGGCTACAGTGTGAACAGCCATGGGAGGGGTCATTTTTCTGTCTACACATAGGCTTGGCACTTAAAGAGTAATTGCTGCTTTCACTGAATGCTTTCTGTGGGTCTTTTTGAACATAGTATTGGAGGTCAAACACAAAACCTCATACACGATACTGTCTTTTGCTCTGAGTTTTTTCAGACGGTATAGAAAAACACCAAATTAAATGTGGCCTTTGGACTCTCCAAATCCCACGGGCAGGGATCAAGCTGACACTGCTCAGCTGCAAACTTGGGCTGGCTTTCATGAGAAAGGAAGGATGAATTAGTAGTCAGAGGGAAAAGCCAAGAGCCATGGAGATTTATACTCTTTGCCCGACTAGAGTTCAGAATTACTGTGGACCACTTGTCCTCTCTTGAATGTGCATAGCACAACCTCCATCACATCATATATTGAGTGTTCAGGGGTCAGATAACATCTTTGTAGCTGGTCAAGAGGAAGCCATTCTGGGGGAGAGGGCCTTGGCAGAATCTGGAATCACCTGATATGGACCTCTGGGCATTCCTGTGGGGGATTATCTAGATTCTATTAATTGATGTAGTATGACTCATCTTAATTGTGGGCAGGACCTTTCCTAGAGCAAGGGATCCTGGACTGTATGAAACAGAGAGCAAGCTGAACGATAGTATGCATGCATGCATTGTTCTCTTCTGACTAGGGGCTAGTATGACCAGCTGTTTCAGGCTCCTGCAGGCTTGAAGTCCCTGTCAGGATGGGCTGTACCTTGAACAATGAACTGAAGTTGACCTTTCTTCCTTAGGTTGCTTTTATCAGAGAATTTTATTGCAGCAACAGGAAAAAAACTAAGACACTTAAGCATCTATATTTGAGGAGGTTCATCTGCCTGGACTTGGACAGTACTTAATTTAGATGATGCGATACAGTAGATACTATGATGGGGCAGGACTTTGGGGTCCTTGGGAAGGGGGAGTGCATTTTGCCTGCAGGGCTGGGTATTAGTCATGGCAAGTTTTTCATTGCTGTGGCCAAATAACCTGAGCAAGACAACTTAGAGACGGAAGATTCATTTTGCCTCATGGTTTTAGAGGTTTTGTCTGTGGTTATTTGGCTCCATTGCTATGGGCCTGAAATGAAGCTTCGTCATAGGAGAGCATATGGTAGACCAGTTCACCTCCTGGTGGCCAGGAAAACGGAGAGGAACGTGGAGGCCAGGGACAAGGTAGAGGGACACAGTCAGTGACCTATTTTTTCTAACTAGGCTCCAGTTCCTAAAACTTCCATTATCTTCCACAACAATACTGTTCATGGGGAACTGGGCCAACATACAGGAACCCGTGAGGGACACCCTCTAACCAAAGCAACACAACTGAAGGCGGCCCCCAGTGGTCACCACCTCTCCACCAGCTCACTCTTGTAGACCCTCCCACATGGCACGAAAAATGTTTGGATGCCATACAGATAGGTCAGAAGGATGGTGGACGCTGACTGCATGCGATACCCCCACAATCCGCCCTTTGGATCAGTCACTTTGGGGAAGACAAACTGCCATGTGAATGGACCACATGCTAAAAAAGAAAGACTCTGGATCAGAACTGTTTCCAGGATCAGAGACGATACCAGATACCATTCTTATTGTTTTCCTTGGCCTAGTCTTGTTATGATCTTCTATTGGGCAATCAGTACTTTAGGAGGGGCAGGATCGACTCATTGAAAGCAGTTTCCCTGAAGAAACAGCCTTAAGTAGCTGCATTCACTTGGTGCCTCTTTGGTGTTTTTTTGTTTTGTTTTTTTTTTTCTGCCCGATTCAAGTTTCCTTCAGCTCTCTCAGGAAGTTGTTTCCAGTGGCTGCTGTTTTGTTTTCTCTGCCTCCCCTGCTAGAATGGAGGCACCATGAGTGTCTTCGTTACTCTTTTTACTGCTATGACAAAACACCATAACTAAGGCAATTCATGGGAGGAAGCATTTAACTGGGCTATGGTCTCAACGTGACGAGGTGAAGGCACAGTGGGGTGAAGGCATGGTGGCGGGTATCTGGAGGAGCACTTGAGAGCTCACATCTCAAAAAGAGGGCAGAGATAGCTAATTGGGAATGTCACAAGTCTTTTTTTTTCCCTTTTTTTTAAAGATTTATTGATTTATTATGTACAGTGTTCTTCTGTCTACACATATCCCTGCAGGTCAGAAGAGGGCACCAGATGTGAGCCACCATGGGGTTGCTGGGAATTGAACTCAGGACCTCTGGAAGAGCAGTCAGTGCTCTTAACCTCTGAGCCATCTCTCCAGCCCCAGGCATGCCCCAAGTCTTATTTGAAACTTCAAAGCTCACCCCCAGTGACACACCTCCTGCAACAAGGCCACACCTTGTTGTGTGTCCTTTCCAAATGGTTCTATCAACTGGGGACCAAGTATTCAAACACAGGAGCAAATGGGGGCCATTTTCATCCAAATCACCACAACAAAAGAAAGGAGCCTGTTCCTCCTGCTCAGCGTGGGACTCCAAGGCACTTAGAAGAGTGCTTGGGGTGAAAAGTGAAGCCAGCCATTTGTCATCTGCCATCACTTCTCCACAGTCCATAATCCCTGTGCTACTTCACAGGTTCTTTGGAATTCTGTGCTCCCCACATTGCTCCTTCTTCTAGAATGTTTCCTCCTTCTTCCTCAGATGACAGACCACACCATCTTTGAAGAAAGTTCTGGGCCTGGGTTCATGCCCATCTGGGGTGGGGGTGCTGCATGGGACTCTGCACAGGACTCCACACCCTATTATGAGTTGGTGCATCATATTGTCTGCTGAAGAGTCCAAGCCTTGTCAGATGTGCAGCTGTGGAGGGCTTGAGCCATGTCTCCTTCAGCAGCACATCCAGTGTTTATTGAAAGGGCTAGGGTTGGGCACCACCATGTCCTCACCTCCAGGGGACGTTATAATAGCTAATATAGTAGAATTTGTTGTTTAGGGGGAATGTCAATTTTAAAAAGTCTTAAGACAGGGTGTGATAGGAAAAGTCATATGGAAACCTACAACTACAGCAGATTCTTACAATACATTCATATATAAAAGGCTTAAATGGGGTCACCCTCTAATGGGGTGACAATGCCCTACTAGACACCACAAGCTAACAAATAAAAATCACAGTACCAGGATGGATTACCTCTTTTGGAGATTTTGAAGTTGTTGGCCCGTGAGGCCCCTAGATCTCCCAACATTACAGTCTATTGTCAGTGCTTGTTGTTGTCCTTCAGAACTTGATGGAGAGTCATAGAACATGCAAAAAGCAGACTGGTACTGGCCTAGAAGCTTCACCCCTTTTGGCTAGCTTTCATGGTGCTAGAAGGTGCTATGTAGGGTACTGGAAAGGTAACAAGTTTTACCCAATTGTGAACTTCAAAAGCTGTAACAACAACTGGCCTGGACAGATATGCCCAGTGGTCCAACAGTGACATGAACATCAAGCAACCAACCACTTCCTGATTGGATTTAAGATCCATGCCACACGATGAAACCCATGCCTGGCACCATTATTGGGACCAAGAACCCTAGACTAGACAGGCCATAGACCCTAGGAGAGAACCTATAACAATCATTGTGCTAAATAGACAGAGTGACCTCTCATGACTTATTGCTACGCCTATAGATTAGTGCCTCTCACAACCCTCATTGGAGAAGCTTTTTTATGAAGTAGACATTGATTAACACAGAGACCTCCAGCTGGTCAAGGTGCGAGTAATAAGAGACTGGAATTCCCAGGCCTTAGTGGGACATCTGTAATACATCCCCTCCTCCCAAGGTTCAGGGGTCATTACAAAAGAGGGTGCAGAAAGATTGGAAGAGGCAAGGGCAGTGGAGACAGTGTTTTCCAGACACAACAAGGTAGTTGCCCGTATGAATTCATATCAATTGTGACAGCACAGACAAGACAAGCTCAAGCTCAAGTCAAACAAAATCCCAGCATGAGGGGATGAGGATGAAGTAGCTACTGGCAAGTGGTAGATACTGGGAGAGGGAGAGTCAATTTTCTTTAAGGGTGTGGTCCCTGGTAGGTCAGCCACACTCCAGTAGAAAGCCACACATCTAAGAGTATATGGACAGCACAAATTGTACTTGATGGGTTTGTGGGTGGGGGACACAAAATTGAGTGGATCTGGGAGGAGTTGGGGAAGGGGTGAATATGATCAAATCCGTGAAATTCTCAAAGATTTTAAAGGAAAAAAATGAGTGCGGTAATGTATGCCTGTCCTCCCAGCACACAAGAGGCAGAAGCAGAAGGATGGCAACAGGTTCTAAGCCAGCCTGGGCTACATACAAGTTTCAGGCCAACCAAGAGTGCACAGTGAAACCCAGTCCCCAAAAACCAAAGCCAAAGCAACAACAACAAACCCAATGATAATACACGTAAATGAGAAAGTCTATGCATATGAGTACATAAAAAATTAAAACAAAACAAAACCTTTCAGTCCTTGGTCGGATGAATCCATAGTGTGTAAACTTCGTGTAGAGGGCTCAGTGTAACCTGGTAGGAAGAGGGTGATGAAGGAATAACCTCCGTGGCTGGGCACTGGAACCAGAGTAGCTTCCTCCTCATCTCCAAGTGGGTTGGGGTGGCTCATGCTACCTCAGGCTGGATTAGTGGGTTTCATGTATCTCTTCTCCCTTAGTGGATTACACACCTTCACTACTGGAACCAAGGAGGGCAATGCTGTGTGGCATGCTTTCCTACCATGGAACTGGGGTGGGGGTGGGGGGAGACAACATAGTGGGTACCGGCACTAGCAGTAGGAGAAAAGAGTATGAATTCAGAGATGGAAACCCAGTGCGGGAGAAGACAGAGGGCAAAGAGGAAGACAGGAGTGAGGCACCATGTCGCCTCATGTGAGTCAACTTGAGACTCTCCCACATTGAGGCTCCTAGCACAGCCCCCTGGATACGGCACATCTTCTTCCCCAGCAAAAAGCCTTCCTCAGAACAAAAGACCTGTCACCAAAAGCACTTATTTAGCAACAATAATAGCAAACATACAAGGTACAAAAACATGTTTCGCAAAAAAAAATTTCCAATTCAATTCAACAAATATTTATTTTCCTGAAAAAAAAGCAGAGATATATAAAGAAATAGAAACATGGATTTTTTTTTCCTTGGTTTTGATTGAAAAGCCTATTGGTACAACCAGGAGAACAGCTTTGCCCCAGTGAGCCAAAGCACAATGGGAAAGCATTTTTTTAAATAGAAAAGAACACTAATATATAAATATACCAAGGTAATTTTAAAACACAGTGGTGTCTCAGAGCTCCTGTGGGGGATGGGGCTCATGCCCAAAAGCAACTTATATTCTCTCTTGCCTATGGGATGGCTACTTGGGGATACAGCCCAATCCAGGGTGAATGTCCATGTCATGTAGTGGGAGCGGCAGCTGGAGAGATGGCTCAGTGGCTCAGAGCACTTGGTGTTCTTGCAGAGAACCTGGGCTTGGTTCCCAGAACCCACATATGAGTTCACCACCACTTTTACCTCCAGTTCCAAGAGATCCAATGTCTTCTTCTGACCTCTGAAGGGGCCAGTCATGCATGGTACATATTCGTACACGCAGGCAAAACACTGATACACACTAAACAAAGTAAATAAAAATGTGTATGGGGATAAATATAAATCATTAATATATAGCCAAAATACCAAAAAATGATACATCAGTAAAGACATATATGGCTAGTAAAACCCAATGGGAAAGGGCCAGGTATCATGGTACACTCTTGTAAGCCCAGAATTCAGGAGCTGGCAGAAGGAGGATCAAAAGTTCAAAGCCAGCCAGATGTGGTAGTACACACCTTTATTCCCAGCACTTGGGAGGCAGAGGCAGGTGGATCTCTGAGTTTGAGGATAACTTGTTCTACAGAGGGAGTTCCAGGATAGCCTGGACTACCCAGAGTAACCCTGTCTCAGAAAACAAAAAGTTCAAAGCCAGCCTGAACTACATAAGGAATTTGAGCTACATTGGTAACTAACTTGGGCTACATTGCTACACTAGACAACATCTCAAACAAAAAGAGAAAGAAGAAAAGACAAAGAAAGAGAAAGATAATTTAGAAGCCAATGAAACTCCAGTGAGCCAGTTTGGAGTAGGGAGAGAAAACAAAAGTCCACTTTCCTCCCCGCTGCCCAAGTTCCCTCACTGTCTTAGTTAGGGTTTCTATTGTTGTGATGAAACACCAAGACCAAAAGCAAATTGGGGAAGATAGGGTTTATGTGGCTTACACTGCCATATTGATGTTCGTTATTAAAGGAGTCAGAGCAGGAACTCAAACAGAACAGGATCCTAGAGGCAGGAGCTGTTGTAGAATCCATGGAGGAGAGCTGTTTACTAGCTTGCTACTCATGGCTTGCTCAGTCTGCTTTCTTAGTAACCCAGGACCAACAGCCCAGGGTTGGCCCCACCCACAGTGGGCTGCCCCCCCCAGCTCCCCATTAATAACTAATTAAACTGGGAAGTGGTGGCACATGCCTTAATCCCAGCACTCAGGAGGCAGAGGCAGGTGGATCTCTGTCAGTTTTGAGGCCAGCCTGGTCTACAAAGTGAGTTCCAGGACAGCCAGAGCTGTTACACAGAGAAACCTTTCCTCAAAAAACAAGAACAAAAACCACAACGAATTAAGAAAATGTGTTACAGCCAGATTTTTTTTTTTTCAAGACAAGGTTTCTCTGTGTAATGGTCCTGGATATCCTGGAACTCACTCTGTAGAGCAGGCTGTTCTCAAACTTACTGAGATCCGCCTGCCTCTGCCTCCCAAGTGCTGGGATTAAAGACGTGTGCCACCACTGCCCAGCATACAGCCAGACCTTATTGAGACATTTTCTCAATTAATGTTCCCTCCATTCAGATAACTCTAGTTTGGATGTCAAGATGAGACAACACCAGGCAGCACACTCACATATCAAATGGACTCAGTGGTCTCTACTATTCCTTCAAGCTGTAGTGAGCTGCGATTCTGAAGAGGTTGCATAGGGACCTAGGGTTGAATACCATGGGGGAAATGTAGAAATTCTGCTGGAAGCTCAGCGGCACTCCCACGGTAAGGAAGTCCCAGGGAAGACAATCTTGGCCAAGTTCCCTAAAGAAGCCCACAGGCTCGGGGCTGGGGAGGTAACTCAGTGGTTAAGAGCACTGGTTGCTCTTCGAGTCTCAGGTTCAATTCCCAGCATCCATAAGGTGGCTCACAACTGTCTGTAACTCCAATTCCAGAGGATCTGACACCTTCACACATGCAGGCAAAACGTCAATGTACACGAAATATAAACAAACAAACAAACCCACAGCCTAACCCCAGCAGGGATGTTTACCATGGTGTTGTGAGCCTGTGAATCTCAGGGGGAATGTAGCCCTGGGTAAGCTGAGTGGGGAAGTACAATACCAGGGCTACCCTGCTGCCAGGCAGAAGCAAAGGCAACAAGGAAAGGAGGACATTTCCCAGGGTGATGCCAGAGAGGAGCAGCCTCACCATAGTGACCACCCATAGGCTTCGTTTGGGACCATGGCCAGTTGTCCTGAGGTCTCCAGCATAGACTGAAGCAGTTAGACAGTGGCTCTGCTGATCACCCAGTGTCATCTAGTGCTCTTTTAGTCTGTCAAGGATGGTCCAAAGATTGTAGTGTTTGTAAATGGGCTATGAGCACTGGAGAGAGCTCCAGGTGATACCCAGGGTTTTGACACCAGGGTATCTAGAGATACCCAGGTTCCTGCCTACCTAGTACAGAATGAGGCTCTCAGAACTCACTCCGCCCTTTTTCCTTGTGGAAGCCCTTGCCATCCAGCTGCCTGGCCTCCCCTGCTCTGGTTCTATGTCACTCACACCCACCCAATGAAGATGTATCAAGGGGAACCTGCCACACCCCTCCACCCTGAAACCCACGGACACTTCCACGATTCTGTCTTGAAGGCCACTCCCTGGCTTAATTATTTGCAGATCTTCTTTCTCTTTGGAGTCTCCTGAAGTCCAAAGACTCTTCAATGATTAAACCCAGAGACATGGAGAGGAAGGGCCCACCCCTGGGCCTTTGGAATGGGTTGGGCGATTAGGTCATCATTGATCTCTATTGTACAGTGAAGGTTTTTCCTCTCCCAGAGGAGTGGGTGTCACCATCTGCCCCACCTCCATCGTCCCTGAAACTGCTTTGCCCATGCCAGAGCCTCTGCCAGCTGCCTGCAGCCCCTCAGCCTGCACCTAGGTGGAACAGGGATCATGTTGGGTGTTTACTGATCTTTCTTTCTTTCCCTAGAGGCTGCCCCTCCACATGGTTTCTCACTCTTTCTTCCTGACACTAGGCTTCTGTGCCTTGGGGCTCTGGACCTTGCTCGGCTCTCCTGGGTCAGCGCGAGTTGCTCCAGCCAGCCTTCCTTTCCTGAGCTCCTGGGCGCTTGCTTTCCCAGGCTTGGCCAGGAAAGGAAACAGCCAGAGGCAGGGGGATTCCTAAAAATACACTGCTATTTCCCGGTGGCTGGGAGAGTGGGAAGTGGACAAGGGATGTTCAGCTCCACTGCCCCTGGGGTGCAGAGGAGCCTCCGGGAAAGAAAAGCTGATCCGCCACACACTCGTCTCCTAGACTGCCCTGAGCCGCCGAGATCCACTATATAGCCATGTTCGACAATCGTGTGCTGGTCTTCATAGGTCTAAGACAATTTTGCTGATTTCATTTTTCTCAGCAGCATGACTTCATCTGTCCCAGGTGACCAGGCAGGCCAGACAGGAGCTTCCCTTCAAAAGCAAGAGGCAGCCAAGTCACTTTCCCAAGTCAAAACTAGAATTTACACCAGGCAGCTGGCCTGGTGGCCCAAGTTCAATGCCCAGAACCCATGCAAAAAGCAGGATGTCATGGCACCCATCTGTAATACCAATGTTCCCATAGTGAGATGGAAGGCAGAAACAGGAGAGTTGCCTGGAAGCTCACAGCCTGCCTCACCCCCACCCCTGCCTGAGCCTGGAGTATATAGGCTTGCAGTTGGAGAGAGACCCTGATCCAGCTAATTAGCAGGTAATAACTAACTCCAAAAGAAATCTGTTCTCTCACCTCCACATATAGGCCAAGGCACCCACACTCATATACACTCATACACAAACATAAATAAATAGCCAAAACCCAGGATCTGAGTCCCCTGGCTCACATCAGAGTGACTGTGTGGCTTTACTGAAATAGTACTGGGGTCTTGTTCAGGGATAACACTTTCACTTCTCTTTTGAAATCCCATAGTAAGACCACCAATTCAGCACCCCCACCCCACACAAGAGATCCAGATCTCGGGTCCTCTGATAGGCTGCAGGTCCTTCTTGTGTCTGAATGTTGTCTTGCTAAGAGCAAAGTGGTACCCTATACAGAACAAAGGATGTTCACAGTTACCATCATGTGGTGATATATTATTTATAATTTACTAAAGTTTGCCTGAGGGTACAGAAAGCAATGCTAGTCATTAACCATACAGCCAGGCAGATGGTAGCACACACTCAGGGGACACCAGATGGATCTCTGTTAGTTCAAGGCCACACTGAACAACATGAAATTGATCCAGTTCTAAAGAGAAACAGGTGATCTCAGCACTTGCCATCACGTGCCTTTAATCCTAGGTTTTGTAGCTAGGCGGTGGTGGCGCACGTCTTTAATACCAGCACTAGGGAGGCAGAGGCAGGAGGATCTCTGTGAGTTTGAGGCCAGCCTAGTCTATAGGAGCTAGTTCCAGGACAGCCTCCAAAGCCACAGAGAAACCCTGTCTCAAACAAACAAACAAACAAAACAAACAAACAAAAATCCTAGGATTTGAGAGGTATAAAAGGAAGAAGGAAAGTCAGTCTTAGAGATTTATTCTCCAGCCATGCTGAGGACAGGACAGCTCTTTCGGCCTGAGGTAGAGGCAAGAGCTAGTTAGTGGCTGGCTGCTTCGCTTTTCTGATCTTCAAGTTGAAGCTTGAACCTCAATATCTTCTTTGATTATCGTGTTACAGTAATACTGTTTCCTGAATACCCTGCTCCCTCAGCAGTGTCTTCCTGTCATAGGAGCCAGCCCATCCAGTACTGACCCCCCTCACATTGCCTTAGATTGTGAAGCCTTTTTCTCAAAGAGAGATGAGATTGGTGGCTGCTTTGTTCAATTTCTTTGCTTCTGGATCATCTAAACAGATCCAGCCTACCCCCATGTCCCCCTGCCTCCACAACCAGGCATCAAGTGTCTCCTTTGTTGCTTGTTTGAAAGTCTTCCCTAGCTCTCCAACATCTCTGGTTACCATAGTTTCCTGAACCAGCCTGTTGCTAGTTCGGCTTGCTTTCTCAATGTTATGGGTCACACCTGAAGGATATTCCTATGTTATTTCTTGGCCACTTTCTTCCCCATCACTCCTCCCATAAGTTCTCAGTTTTGAAGTCCCAGGAGAGGTCTATATCACTGATCTAATGTAGAGGTACAGATTAAGATACACAGGACTGGGATAAATATAAGTTAATTGTATCCATGGAGTAGTCACTTACATGAGAAACCGATGACCCACAAGTTCCAGCTCCAAGGATCCACACCTAAACCGACCTAAACCAAGAGAGAGCAAGCCTGTCCTGGACCCCAGACCAAATCCCACATGCTCAGGTACACACCTGTGACCACGCCCAAGTGGGCATGGTCAGCACCACAGGTGAGGCTGGTTGGATCTCTACTACAATCTAATTTGGACTTCCTTCTCTTTTTGACACCTTAGCAGTTAAAAGCAAACAAAGAAGCAAAGACCAGCAGGCCAACACCTCCACTTCTCCTTTTCTCTAATTTATGCACCAAGTCAGAGGTCAGTACAGAGACACCACTCTAGGGCAATTTCCCTCTTACACTTGCAGTGTCTCTCTGGTCTGCTACCTCAGCTTCAACAGATAGCTTGTTGCCCATCACAGTGGCTAGGCTGTCTCCGCAGCTGCTATTTGCTGATACCTCTGCTCCGGTCGAGCCACACCCTGGGCACATAATGCCTGCTCTAGACCTACAACTGTTCTCAAAGCATCTCTACTCTACATCAGGTGGGTGGTCACTTCATACCACATAGAAGACTGTCACCCTTGGACTTTCACTACAGTCTCTGCCCTGGCATTCTAACTTAGTTATATACTCTAACTACCCCCAGCCCTATCCTTGCCCTTGCTACAAAGGGGCAAATCACCATGTCAAAATTTCCTCTGCAAACTAGCATCTAAAGTCCCTGCCACAGCTTCACAGCATCATTCCCCGTATCGGGGACAACATGGTTGCTCTTTTTTTTTTTTAAGATTTTATTTATTTATTTATTTATTTATTTATTTATTTATTTATTATGTATACAGCTGTCTGCCTGCATGCCAACAGAAGGCACTAGATCTCATTCAAGGTGGTTGTAAGCCACCATGTGGTTTCCGGGAATTGAACTCAGGACCTCTGGAAGAACAGTCACTGCTCTTAACCGCTGAGCTATCTCTCCAACCCATTTAAAAAAAAAAAAAAAAAAAAAAATGGTTGCTCTTACCAAACTCATCCTCTCTTTTCCTATGTCCTGAAAACTGTTCTAAAAATTGCTAAAATTACTTCCCTGGGTTTTTGTTAATCACATTGCAACTTTCAAGGACTAGAAATTTGTATTACATTGTTAAATGAGATGTATAGGTACAATAACTTGAATAATATTAGAAACTTATATACAGTATGTTTTAACAAAATTAACCTAAAATTTGTACCAATATTCAGAATTTGTATACAATATACAAAAGTCCAATCCAATGTAAAATATTTAAAACTAATAGTTGTTAGTATTTAGGCATTTGTACTGTGCTGTCTTTGGAGTTCTGACAGGATAAGCCCTCAGCTGCTGCCACTAAGAGCACCTTTGCCTATTCACTATGTTCCCTTTCAAAAGGGCCCTGCCCACCTCCCATCTTTCTCTCTCTTCTCCCCTCTCCCCCCCCCCCCCGCCTCTGTCCTCTCCCCCACTGCTTCTGTTCTCCTTTTTAGGATCCTTTTCCCCTAATAAAAACCCCTCTGCTTGAAGTCTGTCTCATGTTGCCTTTCTTTCTCAAGCCACTTTTAAAAATTACAACAGTAGTTGCTTTTTAAAAGTAGATTCAATAATCTTATCATATCTATATCCTCCCTTTTTTTTCCTTTTCAGAGCAGATTCAATAATCTACCCTTTTTCTGTTATCATCATCACTTCACCCTGCTTTGGGCCAGATTCAGTGCATGAGTAATCTCATTCAAGGTTCTCAAGAACCCTGGAAGGAGGCACCCCACCCCAGTTTGGGCTGCTGTTACAAATGCATAGATTGGAGTTGTCTGAAACAACAGGCATATCTCACAGTTTTGGAGACTGAGAAGTCCAAGGTCAGGTGCTAGCTACTTTCTCCACTAACTTCACCATTTAACCACTCTCCCAACACACACTGCCTGCCATGTCAAAGGTCAGCACAATCCACCTGTAAAGAAATTTCTTGAATTAAAACAAAACTCTGAAATCAAGTAAACAAGCATTCCTTAAATACTTCTAAGAGCTCTGAGCTATGTTCCTCTAAGAGTCTACCAGTGGGCACGGTGGCACCTGCATGTCAGCTCAGCTTTTGGGAGATAGTGAGTTCACGGCCAGCCTGAGCAACATCACTAGACCCTATCTTTTTTTTTTTTTCTTGTAAAGAGATAAGAAAAAGGAACTGGGGAAATGGTTCAGTAGGTAAAGTTCTTGCCACTGATTCTTAAGGATCTTAGTTGAGATTCCCCAGCACCCCAGAAGCAGCATGGGGGTTATAATTCCAGTGCTGCAGAGGCAGAGACCCAAGGATCCCTGGAGCTTGCTGTCCAGTCACACTAGCTGACCAGATTTAGTGAGAAAACTTGTCTCAAAAAATAAAGTAGAGAATGGTTGAAGAAGACACTAGATGTTGACCCCAGGCTCCATGTGCACACATATATATCAGCACACATGTGCACCAACACATATGAATACATATACACGCATACACCACACACACACACACACACACACACACACACACACACACACACCACAATTTTTAAAAAGGAGAGGAGAGCAAGAACAATGAACAGTGTTGGGGGGCAATGGAAGGAGGGAGGGAAGAAAAAACAGTGTCCCCCATAGATATGTTATATTCAGCTCCGTGACTTCCCATCCCATTACCCTCATCTTCCAGCCATAATCTCCCCACTTTCTTTTGTGTTTGAACCAAGACAAAGAATCCTCCAGAGCAACAGCCATCTCAGCATTCAGCATCCATCATTCTCCCGAGCTCATTACACTTGGGAGCTTTGGGGGCTGGCGTGTCACACCAGTGTCCCTTCCTGTACACCTCCACTGTGGTTTCATAATGTCCAGAACTCAGTGTGGTACAGAGGAGAGTACTTCTCTCCCCAGAAGGGGGTTCCAGCACCCCCTCTCAAGGCTGCTTCAGTGCCCCCACCTACTGAACCAGCTTAAGTAATTTCCTTAACTGCCCAGGCCTTTGGTCTCCTGGAGAATGTGTCTAGAGAGCAAAAGAGCCACGCTTGGGTTGGGATCGCTCAGTGAGATCCAGAAGGGGAAAGCTGATGTGTAGTTTATTGATAGTGATGGAATTAAGTCTTCAACAACCACCAATGACATTAAATCCTCCAGAGCTCAACACACTTGGGAGTTCCGAGGGCTGGTGAATCGTCACACCAGCGGCCCTTCCCATGCACCTGTCGTAGCTCCCAGATGTCTCTGATGCAGGGGCAGTGTGGTTTTGTCTCAGTCCCTGGCAGGTGTCTGATGAACAGTCTGGGAAAACCAAACCCAGACGGTACCTCTCCCCAAGCACCCCTGTTCCAGCCACAGGGGAAAGGAGCAAACACTGGGAAGCCTTGATGTCTGAAAGGTTTTTTTCTTCTAAGGAGTTCAAAGTAGTTCTGTGTCTGATCTTACCTTAGCCTCCTGGTACCCTGGGGAGGTGGGGGAGACAGCAGGAATGAGTTCAGTGTACCCTGAAAGATGGAGCCACTGAGGCCCAGAAATCTCAGACAGCTGGTTCAAGGCCACTAGCAGTAGGGAACAGAGGCTGCTGTGGGTGCCTTAGCATGCCTCGAATTTCCCTTCCCCCGCTCCACCTGCTCATGACCCACAGAAGGAAGCCTGGATGAAGAAGCATGAGAGCTCCCTGTGGTTTTCCCAGACAGAACCCAGGTCTCAACTTCCCAGCTCTCCCAGTCGCAGACCACACACCCTTAGTGCCTCCAGGGGAGCTGGCCCGACAGGCTTCCCTTGGGGTTGAGCCAGCTCTTTCTCTGCTCATTAGCAGGTCTGTTTCCAGGTGGATCTACCACTGGGTCATTAAAGCAATAAACAAACTGCTGATTGTCGGGTGGGCTAGACCTGGCACCCACGCTCCCTGCATTGTGCTGAGTTCCAGCGGGCCCACACAGCCCCTGAAACAATGCCCCACTTCCTCCCAGGAAGCTACAGGCCCAAGCCAGCCTCCTGGGCTCGCCCACGTGCTCTGGCCAACCCATTGTCTCGGATCTAGCCATTCCCATGACCAGGGTAGTTGCATCCTCTTTCCAGTCCAAAAGGAGGGGCGTCAAGTGGCGGGGACAACAAAGAGCTGTCGCTCCCGAGTGGGTGCTATTGCCAAATTTCCAGACTCCTGGTCAAGAGTTCGACGCTCTGGCTTTTCAGGGTTCGTGTCCCAGTCTCTCACTGGAATACGGATGCCAAGTAGAATCCGGGAACAAATGCAGGAGAAGAGCTGGGACCAAGCCTCATAGTCAGTGGTTCTCAACCTTCCTAACGCTGCGACACATTAATACAGTTCCTCATGCTGTGGTGACCCCCACCCCCACCATAAAATTATTTTTGTTGCGACTTCATAACTGTAATTTTGCTACAATTGTAATGTAAATTCCATGTTTCCTCATGGTCTTAGGAGATCCTTATGGACTCAGGGGGTCATGACACACAGCTTGAGAGAGAACTGCTTCATTTTATCTTCCAATTCAACCCCTTTTCCTTAGGCTTGGCTAGACTTGCTCCCTGTCTCCAGAATGTTTGTGTGTATATCCCTTTCACACACATACACACACACACACACACACACACACACAGAGAGAGAGAGAGAGAGAGAGAGAGAGAGAGAGAGAGAGAGACCCCAGACACACACACACACAGATACAGATACACACAGACACAGACACACAATGCACACACACATACACACACACACACACACACACACACACACGTGAGGCTGAGGCAAACATTTTTAGTAAAAGAGCAAGAGGATCACCCAGATGTGCAGCCACCTGCCTGGTGCAGAAGGAACACTAATGAGGGGTTTGCTTTCTCAAGAGATTCTAAGAGGCATTCACTTGTCATCCCCAGAACTGATCTGCTGGAATCACAACCAACCTGGGGCTTCCTTCCCTCCCTCCCTCCCTCCCTCCCTCCCTCCCTCCCTCCCTCCTCCCTCTCTCCTCCCTCCCTCCCTCCCTTCCTTCTTTCCTTTCTTTTTTCTTCCCCAAGTGCTAGAGATTGAATCCAGGTTCCTATAAATTCTGTACGTGTAGGCCGGGCAGTGGTGGTGCACGCCTTTAATGCCAGCACTCTTGAGGCAGAGGCCAGCCTGGTCTATAGAGCCAGTTTCAGGACAGCCAGGGCTGTTACACAAAGAAACCCTGTCTCAAAAAACCAACCAACCAACCAAACAAACAAACAGTCTGAGGGTGCATTCTACCACTCCATCCTCAACTATGGGATTTTGATTTTGGTTCCCCCTCCTCCCCCCACTCCCTCCTCTCTCTCTCTCTCTCTCTCTCTCTCTCTCTCTCTCTCTCTCTCTCTCTCTCTCAACAGGAGCTCACCATGGTAGCTCTGAACTCTGAAACATGTTGGCTCAGACCTCATCTTGTAGACCAGTCTGCATTGAATCCACAGAAATGTAAATGCCTCCCGAGTGCTGGGATTAAAGGCATATACCACCATGATTGACAACTATTGTTTTACTGAGACGGGATCTCTTCCTGTGTAGCTCAGACTCAATTTAAACACTCCATCCTCCTGACCTATCTTTGAGTGCTGGGATTGTAGGCATGTAGCATCATGGCTGACTTTTTCTTCTCATCTTCTTTTGGGATACCATGTGAAAGATGCCTTAAGGCAATGGAGAGGACTTGGGACGTTAACTTGGGTCTAAATGAGGATGAGATTAGGGTGGAAACTCCTGTGCTCTCTAGGAAAGGCTGTGCCAGAGGCCCACAAGGAAGTGTTGAGGTGTGAGGCAAAGGTCCAGAGACTGTGTGCAGTCCCAGCTCTGCCAAGACCTGAAGGAGCTGGAGAAGCTGGTGTGTCTCACTGGGGGGCAACTGTGTATCTGTCCAACACAGTGCACTGTGTGCACAGCTTGGCCCTGAGCCCCAAGGCAACTTATCTAGCTATAGAACTGGAGTCTGCTGGAGCCTCCTGATTGCGGAGGCAGGTGAAGAAAGACCTTGGCTGGGGCAGTGGTGCGGGCAAAAGAGCTTTTCACAGAGAAAGGAGCCCAAATGTGGATGGTTCTGGGGTAAAGAATGGTACAAATCTGTGAATGGGTCTATCTATGTGTATGTCCAAGTCAGCAGTCACAATGCCTAGATGTAGACTCAGCAAGAGTCTCTGTCTCTCTCTGTCTCTCTCTCTCTCTGTGTCTCTGTGTCTCTCTGTCTCTGTCTATCTCTATCTCTATCTCTCTTTCTCTCTCTCATTTCTGACACAGGGTGTCATGTATCCTATGCTGACTTTAAACTGATAAATAGCTGAGGCTGACCTTGAATTCTTGTTCTCCGAGCTTTCACCTCCCAAGTGCTGGGATTACAGTTTTGTGTAACCAAACCTGACAAGAATTTTATCATTTTGTATATTATTAGGTCTATGATTCATTTCTCCTCTATTTTTGTGTTTATTGTGAGAGCAACTGAAGAGGGCATGGTAGTGCATTACCAGCACTTGGGTTGTGATATAAAAGGACCAGAAATCCAAGTTCCTCATGGCTACTTAGTGAGTATGAAGCCAGCTCCAGCTACCTAAGGTCATATCTCAAAATCAAAGCAAAACAAGCAAACAAACAAAACCATTGGGAAGACATGGAGGTCTATTTCCAGAGTCTGTCTTGCTCAGTGTTCTGTAGAGGAACTCTCCTCTGGCTACAACATTGATGACAGAGCTGCATAGCAAGTCTGAACTTGACATGAAGTTTGAACTTGACATGAAGCCTATTTTGCTCTCTTTTCTCAATACAGCTTTGGATAGTCTAGGTCCTTTGAGTTTCCAATTTGACAATTTTAGAATTACCTTTTCATCTTTTGCAAAAATTACTGAGTGATTGTGGTTGCACTGGATCCATAGTTCCATTAGGAGCCTTAATGTCGTCTTAAAAAGAAGACTTATTATTTTATGTGCATGAATGCTTTGCTTGTATGTCTGCAAGTGTATTATGAGCATGACCAGTGCCTGTCAAGGTCAGAAGAGGGTATCAGATCCTCTATAACTGGAGTTACAGAGGGTTGTCAGCCTCCATGTAGGTGCTGGGAATTGAACCTGAGTCCTCTGCAAGAGCAACAAGTGTTCTTACTGGCTGAGCCAATCCTCCAGCCTGAGAATAAACATCTTAATGATAATGACTCTTCTTGGGACTGGAAAGAAGGCTCAGAAGTTAAGAGCATCTTCTGCTCTTGCAAACGACTAGAATTCATTCCTAACAGCTCACAACTGTGTATAACTCCAGCTGAGGAGAGGTGGGGGATTGGAGTATGTACCGCACATATGTACACATAGTTAAATATATTCATATTGGGGCTGGGAAGACAGCCTAGTGGTTAAGAGCACTTGCTGCTCCTCCAGAGGACGAGTTCGGTTCTCAGAGCCCATATCAGGCCACTTACAACCACCTTGTAATTCAGCTCAGGAAACCATATAGCCTCTTCTCTCCTCCTTTGACACCTGCGTTCATGTAGCACACACAGAAAGACACATAAACAAAAATGTAAAAAAATACAATTTAAAAATAACCTCCCCTCCCCACAAGACAGGGCCTCACTTTGCAGCTCTGGATGTCCTGGAACTCACTCTGCAGATCAGGCTGGCCTTGAGCTCAAAGAGACCTGCCTGCCTCTTCCTACCAGGTGCTGGGATTAAAGGTGTGTGCCACTACACTGGATTTTCTTTTCTTTTTTTTTCTTTTTCTTTTTCTTTTTTTTTTTTGGTTTTTTGAGACAGGGTTTCTCTGTGGCTTTGGAGGCTGTCCTGGAACTAGCTCTTGTAGACCAGGCTGGTGTCGAATTCAGAGATATCCGCCTGCCTCTGCCTCCCAAGTGCTGGGATTAAAGATGTGTGCCACCAACGCACAGCTAAAAATAAATCTCTAAAGCAGAGCCTGGTGGCTCTCTGGAGGCAGAGGCAGAGGCAGGCAGATCCCGGTAAGTCTAAGGCCAGCCCCATCTACTTAGTAAGTTCCAGGCCAGAGTGACAGTGAGATTTTTGTCTCTTAAAAAGAAAAACAAACAAACAAACAAACAAACACGTTGGGCTGGACAGTGGTGGCACACACCTTTAGTCCCAGCACTTAGGAGACTGAGGCAGGGGGATCTCTGTGAGTTCCAGGTCAGCCTGGTCAACAAAGCGAATTCCAGGATAGACTCCAAAGCTACAGAGAAACCCTGTCTCGAAAAACCAAACTAAACCAAAACCAAAAACAAACAAGAGAACAAAAAACATTGACTCTTTCCATTACCTGCAAGGCTTTGGACTTGACCATACAGGGGCAACAGGCAATGAAGAAACAACAGACACACTTAAACAGAGAAGCCGGGATATTGTGGGCTGCTCCTGACAACAATACACATTCATACAGGATACACTCCCTCCCCACAGACTGTCATCCATGAACATGATATATCTCTTTACATATTGAGACTTTTCTCCCAGAAATGCGTTATTGTTTTCCATGTAAATGTCTTACAATTCATGTATTAACTTTATCACTAAATATCTTACATTTAGTAATACTATTGTAAATAGTACCTTATTTTCATTTTTCAATGCATACAATTCATGTATGTGTGTGTGTGTGCCTGCATGTGTGTGTGAAGTCAACACTGGGGACCTATGAATGTCAGGCAAGTAATCTAGCACTGAGCTGCCTCCCCAGCCTCTTACAACCGCTCATTGTACCTTATGTCCTAGAATATATTATTATTTTCTATAATCGATTATTGTATCTTGTATCTATAATCTACTTGAGTCACTTACTAGGCCTCAAAGTTTATTGTAATTTGTTGATAAATTCTTAGGTTTTCCCATGTGTTCTGTATTAACTGTAAATAAATTCAATAAAACAATAAAAAGAATCAATGTCTTTGTTTTACTGTTTCCTAGCAGAGCATATTTATAACGTGTAGAAAGCCTGATTTATATGGAGACCCAGGACTCAATCTTTAGCATAAGATAGACAACAGAGACTGGAGTGATGGCTCAGTGGGTTACAGTATTTACTGCACAAGCATGAGGAACTGAATTCAGAGCCTGACATCCATCTAAGAATCAGGGTGTTTCAGGTTTCACCTACATCCCCAGCACTGTGGGAGCTGGAGCCCCCTGATCACTGTGGTTTGCTGGTTACCAGCTGAGCAACAGGTTCAGTAAGAGACCCTGCCTCAAAGGAATAAAATAGAGACTGGTAGAGTAAGCTCACAATGTTCTCCTCTGGCCTTCATGAACATGTACACAGATGCATTTATATCCCTCCAAACACATATATGTGCATACATAGCATACACTTGCATCACACACACACACACACACACACACACACACACACACACACACACCAAACAAACAAACAAGTGTAACTATTTGTGAGCTCTGCCTTCCTGGATTACTCTGCTTGATCCTAACATATTATTCTTTTTATATATTTCTGAGTTCAACTTAAAAATAGTCCAGGCTTTGTGTCTGTGCTCGTGGGAGATGCAAGTCTTGTGGTATGATTTCCTCACGTCATTGGCTTCCCTTCAGGATATTATCTCACCACTAGAATGATGGGGGGTGTTTCTTCTCTCCGTTCTGAAATGCTATGTGATTGGGGTTATTTTCAACTTCAACAGTTTGATAAGATTTTGTACTGTTTTGTTGTTGTGGTATTTGGGGAGGGACAGTGAGATAGGGGCTTATTCTGTGTGCAGTTCAGGTTGGCCTGAAAGTCACTATGTAGCCCAGGCTAGCTTCAAACTCATGGTAACCCTTCTGCCTCAGGGTTGTGGTCATGCCTCAACATGATGCATGGTCCAGCATGCGTCACCAGGCCCAGGCCACATTCTTATTGTGAGTACAAGTTTATATAGGTAGAGAACTATTCAAATTTCTGGGGCCAGTTTTGATAATACATGTGTTCCAAGTAGTTTGTCCATTTCATCTAAATTTATTCCACCACACTGCTAACAATACTTTCTCATTGTTTGGTTTGGCTTGGTGTTTAGGGGTCTGAGACTGGGTCTTACATAACTCGGGCTGTCCTACATTTGCTATGTAGCCAAAGATGACCTCGGATTTCTAATCCTCCTGTCTCTACTTCCCATGTGCTAGAATTACAGCATTCATCACTATGCTGGTGTCTGAGATGCAGAGTTTCACAAATTCTGGGCAAGTACTCTACAGTCTGAGCTCCATCTCCAGTTCAACATTCCCTTCTTACCCTCTCTGCACCTGTAGGATCTGCAGTAACAGCACCCTGTATTTTCATTGCTGATATTGGAAATCTGTGTCCTCTTTTGTTGTCAATCAGTCTGCTAGAGAGTTATCGATCTTATTGATTTTCTCAAGGAACCAGCCTTGGGTTCATTGATTCCCTTTACTTTTGGTCTGCTTCTTATTTCAGTGATTTCCATTCTTTTCTTCCAGCATTGCCTTGGGGGGGGGAGGGGACTTGGAAGGGTGTAGGCTTGCACTGCCATCCCCAGTTATAAACCACAGAGGGTCTTTGTGAAAAATCTTCTTAGACAGAGTTCTGTGCAACCTCTCTATTTTATAGGAGAATGCAAATCTAGAGTGGGAATCAGTTTTGTTCAGGTCACTTAGCCATCTCATTCGTCCCTTCACTAACATAGTCTTGGAGGAAAACATGTAAGATATATTTGGGGAATTTATAGTGTACGCCAGAGGCTGTGTTCTAAGAAAGAAAAAAAATGCACAAATCACTCTTTGCTTTCAAAATCATTCCAGTAAAAACAAAACAAAGCAGACAAACAAAAGCAAAACCACTTTTCAGCTTGATGAGGAAGACAGGAAGTTCTCAGCCAACCCACAACAAGTGCCACAGCAGAGTGGTAACATGAGAGCTCTGGGGGAAGATGGAAACGCCAATGGCTGATGAGGATGAGAGTGATAGATGGTCCAGGGATTTCAGAGAAGACATTACAAGTAGATCCACCAGCCGGCTGTGCTGGCATACATCTGCAGTCCTAGCCCTTGGGAGGCAGAGGCAGCAGGATCAGGAGTTTGAGGCCAGCCTGGGCTACATGAGACTATCTCAACAAATACATAGGAACTAGGGATGGAAATCAGTAGGATGCCGTTCTAGCATGCAAGAAGCCCTGTGTTCCATATCCAGAACTTGTAATGATAAATCTTTCTGCCAGCCACCCAAGTTCCACCTGCTGCCCTAGTTCTGCCCCAAGTAACACACAGAGACTTAAATTAGTTACAATGCTGCAGACCAATGACTAGGATTTCTTACTAGCTCAATCTTAATTATCAACCATAAGTACTAATTTATATATTTTATAAAGACTTGTCTTATGGGGACACCAGCAGCTGGCGTCTTCTCTTGCCGGGATCACATGGCGGCTCCACAGAGAACAGAGGAGGAAGAAGAGAGTGATTTCCTTTTTGTCGCTGCTTATATTCTGAGTCTGCCTGCTATGTCACTTCCTGCCTGGATCACAAGACTTCTCTTTACTACATTTCCCAGAATCCTCCTCGACTCCTAGTCCCACCTATCTTGCTCCCCTATTGGCCAACAGTGCTTTATTCAACAACCAATAAGATAAACGTACACAGAAGGACATCCCCCATCAAGAACTGTATAAAATTTTTGGGATTGGTACATTCCTGCAATCCCAGCGATTGGGAAGTGGAGGCTGGAGGATAAGATGTTCAATGTCATTGCCAGCCTGGAATGAATGAGACTCTGAATAAATAAAATAGATCCACTATGGTCCACAATTCCCTTTATGAAGAGTGGCCCTGACTTAGGGACTCTGTAAGATCTCTTCCCGGGACTGGATGGAGTCTCTTGAACTGGAGGAGCACACTCCAAGTTCACTGTGGCAGATAGCTCCAGATACTTCCCATGCAGGGTTCCCACAGAGCTGACTGACACAGCAAGTGATCCAAATGCCATTCTTTATTTTATGATCTGGTCTGCCATACACTGTAACTTCTGTCTGTTCTAGGCATTAGAAATGAGTCACAAGACCAACACACATTCAGTGTACTAGCGTGAGCACCAAGAAGTTGGAGACCACTTTGGAGACTTACTATCACAATATTCTCATGCACTGACTACAGTTTTAAGAACCTGGAAGCTAGGCTGAACATGGAGGCCCACACCTTTTCTCCCAATACTCTGGAGGCAGAGACAGGTGGATTTTTGTAAATTCAAGGCCAGCCTGGTCTACATATTGAGTTACAGGTCAACCAGGCCTACATGGTGAGACCCTGTCTCAAAATAAATAACTGAACAAATGCTAAGACCCTGCTTGCTTTCCCAGACTCCAGCAGAGCAGGTTTGTGTGCCTCCAGAACCCAACCACAGTGCTCAGGTCACCTCCCATTAAGCACCCCAGTGACAATAGAGGGCTCTCCTTGCTTACAGTGACCCAGTAGGGACAGGTCTAATTATTTCCTAAAAGTTTTCACAGTGATACTATGTCAGACTGGCCACTCCCTGGTTCTTAAAATGTAGGAAGCTTTTAGGGGGAGAACTACATGTCTGAGAGAATAGATTCCACTGCTGGAACAAAGGCCACTGTCACACAGGCTTACACAACATCAGTTTATTGTCTCTCATGTGGTTGTTGAGGGACAAGTGTTGCAGGGCTTTCTGAGGGCTCCCTGGGAGCAGGGCTCCAGACAGACTCCTCACTGATGTTCAATGCCTTCCTTTTATCTCATGGCCCGAAAAAACTGCCACAGTTCATGCCACCATGCCTGCTTTCTAGCCAGCAACAGGAAAAGGAGAAGGGATAATACCCCCCTTTCTTTTGTGAGACATCACCAGGAAGTTGCATGTGTCACTCTGTGCAGGTCTTGCAGGGGCAGAACCAGGAAGTATGTATCTCTCAGATTCACTGGGCAGAACCAAGAAGCTATTTGTATCTTCTGCCTAGGGCAGACTCCAGGCACTTGCCCATCCTCAGCAGCAAGGAGGGGCTGAGCAATGCAATCTTCTAATTGGTAGTCATTTTCTTAGCTGAACTTATAATACCCAAGAAGGGAAAAATTGATACCAGGGGACAACAGCTGTATTTGACACAAGAACCCCCATAATCTTGCCTGGAAAAAAAAGGCTAAGTGCTGGTAATATAATCAGGTACGTAGGTTTTTACTAGACTGTAACTGTTTATTATTTTGCACTGCTGGAGACAGAACCCAGGGTCTCACACTTGCCAGGCAAATGATCTACCACCAGTCTACAGTCTAGCCCCTCATATAGTGAGCCATTTGGTGGCTTGTGACGTGAGAAAGCAGGGCCAATTTGACAGATGTTTGTTTAGTTTAAGAACAGGATCTCTCTGTAGTCTTTGTTGACCTACGCTATGTAGAACAGGCTAGCCTCCAATTTGCTGCCATCTTCATCCTGCCTCAATCTCCCAAATACTGAGATTATAGGTGTGAGTTGTGCCCAATGTTGACAGGGTTCTATTTGTATTTTTGAGACAATGTGTTGCCTAACTGAGTCTGGTGGGTCTTGAACTCCTGATCCTTCTGCCTCTACTGCCCAAGGAGATTACAGGCATGTATCATGTCCAGTATTCCTATAGCAAGTCTGCTATGCTGCACTGGAAGCAAGCCTAGTATCTTCCTGAGGGAATGTTATCCCTCAGTGTCCTGTGTTACACAGTCTAGCTCTCACAGGCAGGAAAGGCCCGCTTTGAGGCCAGTGAGGCATTAGCGGCTTCTGCAGAAGCAGCTGGGAAAAGCAAAGGGCCTCCTCCCTACGGCATCTGGGCTAGCCTCAAAGCTTCTCCCAAGGGCTGTGTTTCCATCCTCCACATTTAATAAGTTGAGAGAACTGAAAACAGTTAAGAGTGGAAGATAATACAACAGACAATAAAAAGATAAGCTAAAAAGAAATAAAAAGATGGTTAAGAACAGTTAAAGGGGAGAGGGGACAGCAGGTAATAAAGTAGGAACTAAAAATAAGCCAAACAGACTAAAAAAGAAATTAAAAGATAGAACAAAGACATGATAAGGCAAGGGTTAGAAATAAAAGACAGTGAGAAAAAAGATAATATAATAACAATAAATCTAGAAGATAAGATGAGATAAAAGGAAATAATATGAAATAGCTAGGAGAAAGACAAAACAGATTAAAAATGTCAGAGATAAGTAAAATCATTAAAACCCAAACAATAAAAGACTAAAGAGATGAACATAATAAAATGCGTTAAGAGGCTGGCAAAAGCAATGAAATCTCCAGCAGGTGTGGTAGCACGCATCTATAATCTGAGCACTTGGGAGGTAGAGGCAGGAAGTTAAGGAGCTCATGGTCATCTTCAGTAACAAATCGAGCTCCTGGCTAAACTGGGCCTCATGAGACCCAGTCTCAAAACACAAAACTAAAAAAAAAAAAAAAAAAAAAAAAAAAAAAAAAAAAAAAAAAAAAGCATATATGTACATATATGTGTGCATGTATTTATCAAAAGACTTAGGCTACAGGGGAGAGTAACAGGGTAATAGATCAATTTCCTCTCAAGTTAACATAATGCAGCCACGAACGTACACAAGCCCAGCTCCCGCCGTCAAAGCCTGAGTGGAGGCAGCTCACTCACACAGCCCCTAGCCGCTGAGCGTCTGTAACAATCGCCAAGGCACCACATTGTACACTGTAACACTGTAACACTGAGCAAGGCACCACAGAGTGAGGAGCTTGCACAAGTTAGTTGACCTCCAGCTCTGGAAACTGAAAGTCATGATGAAGGGGAGGGTGAGGCTGGTTCCTTCCAAGGCTCTGAGGGAGGACCTGTCTAAGGCCTGTCTCTAGCACTCAAGGATGCCCCCTGACTCTATACAGTATCAGCCCACACACAGTTCAGAATCCAGATACCCTGGCTTCATAAAGACACAGGTCAAACTGAAGTAGGGCTTGCTCTAGTGACCGCATTTTGACTTAATCACTCCTGCCTGGCATGGTGGCACATGCCTTTAATCCCAGCACTTGAGAGTCTGTGCTAGATGAGTAGCCATGGCTGTCCTGGAACTCACTATGTAGTCCAGGCTGGCCTTGAACTCATAGAGACCTCTGCTTCCTGAGGTCTGGGATTAAAGATTTGTGCCACTGTGCCTGGTGTGATTTGAGGTTCTGATGCAATTGACTTTCAGTCTCTGGTTTTCATTTCTGATATATATGCTTCATTTCCCTTGGGCACCCATGGTAGAAAGGAGGCCCTAGAGGCACAAGGCTATGGTATCCTACCCCATCCCTTATGATGTCAAAACTGTAGACAGCAGGGAAGGTCCTGACCACTGTTCTCTTATTGTGTCCATGAGGCCAGGACCGATGGCCTTCGATCGTCAAGAAAGTTCTCTGAACAGAAACACCTTACCAGGCCTAATGTGCCTTCTCAGGAAATATGATCTCCACGATTTGGGGATCATACCTTGTTCTTTTCTGCCTGTGGGTCTGGTCACCACTGGCTATCAGAACCTACCTTCATATCATTTTTTTTTTTCAGTTTTGTTTTGTTTTGTTTTGTTTTGTTTGTAGCCCTGGCTGTCCTGGAACTCACTATGTAGACCAGGCTGGCCTCAGATTCACAGAAACTCCCGCCTCTGCCTCCCAGGTGCTGTGATTAAAGGCATGCCCCGCCACCACCACCGAGCTAGAACATACCATTCTTAAGAATGTTTTTTTTTTTTTTTTTTTTTTTTTTTTTTGCCGGCAGTGGTGGCTCACGCCTTTAATCCCAGCACTCAGGCAGAGGCAGGCGGATCTCTATGAGTTCGAGACCAGCCTGGTCTACAAGAGCTAATTCCAGGACAGCCTCCAAAGCCACAGAGAAACCCTGTCTCAAAAAAAAAAAAAAAAAAAAAAAAAAAAAGATTTTTTTTTCTGTTGTTCCAAAGTACATGTTTCAGTCTGTCTGGGATGCTAGAACAAAATTCTACAGACTAGGTAATTTATAAACAACAAAAATTCTTGAGTTTGAGGCTAGCCTGGTCTATAGAGTGAGGAAACCCTGTCTGGAAAAAACAAAACCAACCAAACAATAACAAAAAAATTCATTGTGTGCAATTCTGAAAGATGGGAAAGAAGTCCACCTTCTAGGTAGCAGCAAAGCAGGAATCAGGTAAGTGTTTGTTTCTCAAAGACGCATCTTCCGTGACGTAGTGGGAGGGGCAAAGAGACACTTTGAAGACTGTTTTATAGGGGTACCATCTCAATCAGGAAGGCTCAGCTTCCGAGG
The DNA here is from genome assembly GCF_003668045.3 of Cricetulus griseus. Taxonomy (NCBI): domain Eukaryota; kingdom Metazoa; phylum Chordata; class Mammalia; order Rodentia; family Cricetidae; genus Cricetulus; species Cricetulus griseus. Next base: position 55,736,826 of record NC_048598.1, read on the forward strand.
GCCCTGACTCTGCGTGCTGTGCTATCATGTGAGGCTGCCAGTTGAAGGGTGGGGGTGGGGCACACTCAGACCACAAGCACATCAGCACATGAGCAGAAGTGAAAATTCTTTTCGCTTTGGAGAAGCACAGAATCTCGTGAAGGAGGTCGTCAGTCAAGGATCGCGCGCTTCTAGCTCCTCACTGGTTGAGGAGACATAAACCCAGGGGGCTGACTTGGAGCGGAAGCTCATACCTGTACTTCTGGCACTCTAGAAATGGAAACAGGAAGATGCCCACAGTGGGATTAGGATGGACACCATAGTGAGTGAATCAGTGGAGAAGAAACCTGACCCAAAGTAGTGTCCTGTCTATGCTCACTCAGACTAAGTAGGCCAACAGAGCTCAGGCCCCAGGCTGCCTCCTGGAGAGTTGGCATTGCCTCTGGGAAACCTTAGTGAACCTTTGATTAACACTCTGCTGTCACCATTTAAAGCTCCTCATAATTCCCGATCCAGGGACTCTACCCTCCTTTTTGCTCTGGGCCCTGCAAGTTCTGTAGCTGGTCTCTCCCTACCACCTCATCCTCCAACCAAGTCTTGAGAAGGAAGCCAGGGCTGTCAAGCTGGCTTTGACTGGGCGCTGTCTGTCCAGGGTGGGCTTGGGTGCAGTTCTCAGGACAAAGCGAGCCATTCAGAAGAAGGGCTCAGTTGCCTTTGACTTGGTCTTCCCTGATTCCCGGATAGGCTCTTAGGGATCAAGCCTAGGAGTTACTCTCCTCAGATCTCTTCTCTTGAGACTTGGCTAGTCCTAGCCCTGTTTGCTCCAGGATCTCCCTGGCAGAAACCCAAAGTGGTGTGAGAAGGGAGGGATGAAAGAAAGCGAAAGGATCAGCCTCTCTGGATGGCCCCAACTCCTCCTCCTCCCTTGCCACCCCCCCCCCGTTGTCATGGAGATCAGAACAAAGCCTCTTTTTCCCCTCTTTTCTGGATTGTTAATTGTCTTTACTCCATGGTGCCTTTGTTAATTGTTGCCAGTCCCTCCCAGGATGGGGATCTAGGTTTCCTCCAGACAGGAAAGAGGGTTTTAAAAAGTTGGGTGGTGGGGGTGGGGTACTCTATGCTTGGTTGGGGTGGAAGTGAAGGGCCCCCCAGCCAGGGCAGCATTTCCTACAGTGCTCAGGCTTCTGGGAGGAGAAGGCTTTCTTCCTCATCTTCCTGTCCCCTTTTATTCAGCTGCCTTTTCAGGTGGGTAGGAAGAGATGGGAGAGAATAAATGAGAAAGGCAACCTAGCATTATGTGTACGCATGTGGGTGTTTGTGGTGTCCTCTGAGATGCAGGTGGCCTGCCCTTTCAAGTGGGGCAGTAAAGACATGCAGCCTGCTTATTATTACCCCAGCATGAAATTTAGACACACGGGACTGGGGGAATACAATGGTTAAAAGCACTTGCTGCTCTTGCAGAGGACCCAAGTTCAATTCCCAGCACTCATGCTCACAAACATTTGTAGGTTCCAGGGAATTGACACCCTCTCTGCCCACAGTGCTGCACATACATGCAGGCAAAACACCCATAAAATCAATATATTTATTTTTTAAAATATTGTACACAGTGGCTGGACATGGAGACACATGCCTTTAATCCCAGCACTCAGGAGGCAGAGGAAGGCAGATCTCTGAGTTTGAGGCCAACCTGGTCTACAGAATGAGTTCCAGGACAGCCAGGATTACACAGAGAGACAAAAACAAAAACACAGTTGAGAGGGGAATAATGAGAGAGAGAAAGAGAGAGAGAGAGAGAGAGAGAGAGAGAGAGAGAGAGGGAGGGAGAGGGAGGGAGAGGGAAGGAGGGAGGGAGGAGAGGGAACACACACAGGCCAGGCTCTAGAGTAAGAATGATCAACCCTTAGTTTCTCATGGTGACTGAGATTGAAAGAAAAATTGGAGGCACGTTAGAAGTGTGTGTGTGTGTGTGTGTGTGTGTGTGTGTAAGGCTCACCCATGTGTGTTGGGGGTGGCATGGTTTGGGTCTTCCAATTGGAAGACAGAGAGCTGATTCTCACATGGAAAGCAGAGAGCTGTTTGTTTTTCTGGGGTCCAGGAGAGGGTGTGGGGTATTAGTAACACTCAAGAGTTGGTCTGTATGGTTTGAATTCTAAGCGTTACCCACTGTGGCCCATTTTGCACACCATACATGTAGCAATCACTGAGACACCAAGTTTTGCAAAGGAGTTTATCCACAAGCAGCCACACACGCCACACAAGGAAGCAGGAGCTTCCAAGTTTCAAATATGTCTCCCTGGGGATATGATTTGGGGCATTTATGTGGCCTGAGGAGAAATATCACTGGAGTGGTATCCTTAGCATGCTCAAGTTAGAAACCTTGGTTTTGTGGTATATTTACACAGTGGAGTACTTACTACTCAGTGGTAAGAAGCAATGACATCTTTAAATTTGCAAGCAAATGGACAGAACTAGAAAAAACCATTCTAAGTGAGGTAACCCAGATCTAGAAAGACAGATATAGTATGTACTCATTAGTGAATACCAGACATAAAGCAAAGTATAGCCAACCTACAATCCACAACCCCAGAGAAGCTAGCTGTTCCAGAAACAGATGAAAGCAGATGTGGAGATCTATACCTTACCACTGGGCCAACCTCTCAATGAGGGAGGAGTGATAATATGAACAAAGGAGTCAAGACCATGATGGGGAAACCCACAGAATCAGCTGACCAGAACTAGTAAGAGATTACTGAGTCCCTACTCTCAACTGGGGAACCAGCATAAGACTGAACTAGGACCCCTTAATGCAAATGACAATGATGTGGCTTGGGCACTATATGAGGCCACTGGCAGTGGGACCAAGATCTAACTATAATGCATAAAGTGACTTTGTGGAGCCAGTTTATGATATCTATGGAGAGATATCTTGCTCAGCCTAGACAGTGGGGGGGGGGGCGCACCTTGGTCCTGCCTCAAGGAGGTGATGGGACAGACTTAGTTGACATTCTAGGGAAGGCTTTACCTTCTCTGAGGAGTGGATGGGATTTAGGATTGGTGCGGGTGGGGGGAGGGAGGAGAGGAGAGAAGGGAGGAGGGAACTGGGATTGGAATGTAAAAACCTTTTTAAATTACAATAAATAAATAAATAAATAAATAAGAAATCCTGGCCTCCAGAGGTTAAAAGGTCACCTATTAGTCACCAGCACAGGCCCAAGAGAAGGGGTGGTGGTGGTGGTTTCAATCCTTGTAAAACAGACAACAGAGCACCTGTGACTCCCTTCTCTAGAAGTGTTCAGTTGGTAGTAAGAAAATTGGGTGGGGCTGCCCAATCTAACCCAACCTAAATGATGCCTTCCTCAGCTTCACATAGAGGAGGAGCAGACACGTGCTGGAAGCTGGCAGGGCAAGCCAGACAGAAACCCCATTCTTCCTCCCTTTTCTGTTCCTCTGTTTGCTTTCTGTTTCGGCACTTTCTCAGGAAACTGGCCTTGACTAAGGAAAGCAATTCAGAGCTTCTCTAGATTTAACCCTTTCATGGTTTCCCGCAGAGGCATTTGCTGGTGAGATAAAGTCTCCAACCTCAGAAGTTAAAGAGAGCTTCCATCCCTGGGTAGTCTGAGTCCACCAACATTTTAGGTGCCAGCTGCATGCAAAACACTTTGGAAATTGGAGTGCTGGTCTATGTTTGTAATCCCAGAATTTGGGAGGATGGGCTGGAGTGTTAATGGTGGTGGTAGGGTCTGAATTGAGTGTGTCCAGTATCTTGGCATCTTGTTCAAATAATTGAAATAAAGGGCAGTACTTGCTTCGGCAGCACACATGGTAAAATTGGAATGAAATAAATCCAAACACTGGAAAGCTTTAAGGAAACTGTTCAAAAGAAAAACGATATTTCAGGCAGCTAAGCTATGACTGTGGCTTGGGTCATTAGAGTAAGAGCCCACTCTAGGGCTTGGAGCTGTCCTCTGGGGCTTCTTTCAGGGGGGTTCTTAGGGAAGAAGGGGGTTCCTTGCTAAGAAGCATAGTAGGGCAGGTCTCTATTTTGATTGACAGCATATGCCTGTTCCCATGACACATTTAGAAAAATCATCTGAACACCTAATTTTAAAAAATTACGTTGTACCTATTATGCATAGCTATAAGGTAGTGAGCAGAAGATTTTCCCTAAAAGTTCATCAAATGGTCAGTTTGCCTTGTGAATGCACCCAAAACTAGTTCAAGAAGGATCAGCCCTCTTATTACCAATATGTCCACCTTAGGCTTAAAAGCCATCATCTTATAGTAAAGAAACTAAGTTCATTCCTGTTTATGAACAAATCTGTCTCCCAAGGATTGGGCTATGCCCCACCTGTAACCTTAACTACACATGGTTCTGTACTTCCTGTTCCAGGAAACAGCAACCATGTCTTTGCTTCAAAAGTTGTTATGCCTGCCTTGCAACCCTATCTTTGTTTCAAAAGGTTGTTATAACTGCCTGTTGTTATGACCACCTTGTTACAGTCTGCTTTTGTAACCCGGCCCATTTGCCTGGCAGATCTCCCATTTAGAACCCTCTACTCTACTTCTGAGCTATAAAAACCCTGTCTTCTTCACACCCACTGCTGACCTCTTGAACACCATCTTAGGGAGAGGCAGCCCATGTACATGGATAAAAAAGTTTGCTTTAATTGCTTGCTTTAATTAATTTGTCCATGAATATTTGGGTCAGTGATTTTTTCTCCTTGCATCTTTGGGATTAACATTAGGAGAGTTTAGGAGCAGAGAACCTTATGTTATTTTATTGTTCAGAGTGCTGTCCAATGCATGTGAGGGTCCAAGGCTGTTAAATGTATTGTCAGAATACATGCAGGTGGGGATGCAGAGCTGCCAAGTGAATTGTTAGAACAGGTGTATGGTATAGACCAAACCAAATGGAGTCCTAGGTTGTTAAATTATGCCCTATACATTTGTCTTATGAGGATCAGGGGTTCAAGGTCATTTTTATCTACGTAGAGAATTTAAAGTTAGTCTGGGCCATAAGAAACCCTGCCTCAAAAAGCAAACCAAATCAACCAAACATACAAACACATTAGAACAGGCTTGATGTGTGACTCACATCTGTAATTCTAGCTCTTGAGAGGCTGAGGCAGAAGGATCAAGTTTGAGACTAACCTCACTACACAGTGAGTTCCAGACCAGCCTGAACTATAGTAAGACATCCTTCCAACTTAAATCATCATTTGAGTAATTATTCATCTTGAACGTGTTTTATTTTATTCAGGTGTTTATGGAGGATATGTATGTGCAGGTGCCCACAGAGGCCAGACAAGGATGTTAGATCCCTTGCAGCCACTGGATGTGGGTCTAAATGATGATCCTCTGCTAAGAGTAATAAATTCTCCAACTGCTAAGCCGTCTTTCCAGACCAGGTACTTATTCATTTTAAAATTTCACTTATGTTATGTGTATGAGTGTTTTGTCTGTATGTTTCCCATGCAGTGCCCATGGAGGCCAAGAGACAGTGCCAGATCTCCTGGAACTGGAGTTGTAGATGGCTGTGAACCATCTGTGTTGGGAATGGAACCTAGGTCTTCTGCAAGAACATCCAGTTTGCTTAGCTGCTTAGCCATCTCTCCAGCCCCTGGGTCACTATTTTTTTTCCCACATCTCCTGAAGACTCTAGAAATTAAATGGGGCATAGGGCAGACAAGATTCCCCCCTTCACAGAGCTTACTATCTGAAGGGGAGCAGGAAAAGACAAAAACAAACAGAAGCAGAAAAAGTGAGTGCCTGCTGTGGGTGACTTCTAAGGATGTTTTCGTTCTCATCAGATGATGACAAGGAACCTGCTCTATCAAGAATGAAGTCTGGTTAGGGTAAAAGACACAATGAGCACTGGCTGAAGTGATGCACACCTCTGATTTCATCACTCGGGAGATGGAGGCAGGAGGATCTCTGTAAGTTCAAGGCCAGCCTGGTCTACATAGTAAACTCCAGGATTCCATAGAGAGACCTTTTCTCAAAAATAGATGGATAAATAAATAAATAATCAATCATTCAAACAAATAAAAGAAAAAGAAAAAAGAAGACTCAATTGAGGGAAGAATCATGAAATATAAGCAAATTATTTGATAAGTTACTGGCTTTTGCACTAAAACAAACTATTATCTGGAGAAGGTGGCTGTTTATGACAACCTGTTTTCAGGTCAATTATCTTCAAAAGGTTCCTGGAGCAAATAATGAAGTTATTTACTGGATTTCAGTGTTATCTTTCTGGAACAAATATCAAAGTCATATGGAGGTAGGCAGGTGGCCTTAAAAGCAGTGAGAGTGCTGATCTGGCCTGACTAGGACAGGAAGGGTGACAACAGAGAAATGGATGGGCTGGCATGTATTTTGGAGACAGAACAAAACCGATCACTAAATGGACTAGATGGGAAGAATGAAGGATGGTGGTTAGGTTTTTGTCTTGAATCCCTGGGTAGCCAGGGGTCACATTAGTTCAGATGGAAAAAAACAGGACAGGCCTGGGGTAGTGTATATGTGGGTATGTTGGGTGAACTGATTGGCCTAGAGGAATGAGTCTGTAATCCTAGTTTCTTTGGATGTGGGGCAAAAGAGTCATAAATTCAAGGCCAGCCTGGGAATTTAATGTGACTGTCTCAAAATGAACAAAAAAAAAAGGAGGTGCTGGGAATATAGTTTAAGGTAGGGCACTTTTGCTTGCTTAGCACATGAGAGCACCTAAATAGTTTAATCGCCAGTGGTGGCAGAGAGAGGGAGGGGCAGTATTGGTACCTATCCCCCAACACTATGAAAACAGATAAAATTTTATCTTGGAAAGCTGGAGATGTGGCTTAGTTGGTAGAGTAGCAGCCTGGCACAGAGAGATCCTAGCTTTCATCCACAGTACCACATAAACCTACACTTTGCACTCTTCCAATCCTAGTATATGGCAGGCAGAGGCAGGAGGATCAGAAATACAAGTTCAGCTTATATAGTTTGAGGATAACCTGGGATACATGAGTCCCCCCCATGTTCCTTTTTCATCTCAGGAAAGATAGGCAGGAAAGGGAGGCACAGGAGAGGATCCCAGAAGAACACCCCCCTGGAGACAGGGCAGAGGAAGGACATGAACAAGGGAGCTTGGGAAAGAACACCCTGTTAAGCTGGAGGACGTCCTGGAGTGTGGGAGTGCAGAGTGAGTATCTCAAGGGTTGAGTTAAAAGGTATAAATCTGATGGTATGACCATAAGAAAGATCTAGAATCTTTTGTCAGACTGTTTCTTCCCTCCTGTCTGTAACTTGAACTTCATATTTTCTTTTAGAATGGTGACAATGATACCAATTCCACAGAATCAAAGTAAGGCGCCATCAGATATTGTATGGGGAAACAATACCATGTCTAACACTCCATAGCTTAATCTAGTGGCAGTGATAGGGAAGTCTGCTACAAATGAACTGTCAGGCAGCAAGTGCCGGAGAGAGGAACATCTACTTCTCAACTCTCTGTCGTCATTTCTAGAGATGCTAGGGGTTTGGTTTTGTTTTAAATTATTATTATTATTATTATTATTATTATTGAGACAGTGTCTCATTATGTAGGCTCAGGTGGCCTGGAACTCACTGTGTGGACCAGGGTGCTTCCAACTCACAAGGATCTACCTGCCTTCTGGAACTGGAGTTAAAGGAGAGCAACTCTACTCTCACTTTAAACTCCATCCTTCCCATCTGTGATAGTTTCAATGTAACTGGCCCCGGTAATCTCATAGGGAGTGGCACTATTAGGGGATGTGGCCTTGTTGGAATGGGTATGGCCTTATTGGAAGAAGTGCGTCACTGTGGGGGCAGGCTTTGAGGTTTCCTATGCTCAGGATACCTCCTAGTGTCTTTAGTTGACTGTAAGATGTAGGACTCTCAGCATCTCTTCTAGCATCACGTCTGCCCACATGCCAACATGTTCCCTGCCATGATGATATGTCGCTGACTGGTGTTTGATCCACTCCTGAGTGGGGTGTGTGGATGAGGGAAAGGCTAGCTAAGAGAGTTAAGAATCAGAAACACAGAATAGCTGTCAGGAGGGCAATTTCAGTCCATACTGAATGCACCTCCGTTTATTCATACACCATCTTAAGTAATCAGCCAAAGGTGGGGACAATGGCAGAAGACTTCTATTATCATGTATAAAGGGCAAATAGCAATTACTTCCCTTAATCCTAAAGATACTCTGCAGCTGCATATAGCATTCAGGGTGACAGTAAATCTGCCTGGGCCCAAGTCTATTGTTATTTAGACAGGAGCCATTCACCACCAAGGCCGGGACATCCTATAGCTGTTAAGGTAATGTCTTAGAGACAATAGGAGTGAATTGAGCTCGCTGAACTTGTGATAGGACAGAATGGATTTCCATATACGGGACCCAACAATGATAATGGACTGAAACTCTGAAACTGTAAGCAAGCCAGCCCCCTCACTTACATATTTTCCTTATAATTGTTGCTGTGGTCATGGTGTTTCTTCACAGCAATAGAAACCCTAACTAAGACACTATCTGTCTCCATCTGTTATAGCTAAGGACAGGGACAGGAAGTGGCCCACAAAGAGATACACCACTGTGTTAATATAATTAACCTTGGATCAGGGTGGAGTCAGTGACTAGTTGACAAAAATTAGCCATAGAGAGTATGGAGGACCCAGGAAGATGGACAGAGAGATGCACAGGAAGGAGTAGGTAGGGACTCAGAGATTTGAGGGCTATTTTGGTTTGGGATGGGTGGAGTGATGTTCTTTTGCTGGGTCTCCCACCAAAACATAAGGTTAGCTGGTTGCTTCTTGGCTTCTCTGATCCAGCAGGTTTTCACTCTAACATCTGACTGTTGAGTCTTTATTGTTAAATAGAACAACTTAGATACAAACACTGGTTTGTGTACCCTGGATGTACTTAATAGATTGTGGTCCTCTAACCTTTAGAAGATCTGCTGTATATGACTTTAAAAATGTTTAAGTTTTCTGTACTGAACCATAACCATTTCTAGCAGTGACTTTTGAGGTCTCCAGAGGATGATGGGACCCTGCAATGAGAAGGGCTGGTGTTAACACAGTTGGTAATGTGCTGAAGATCCCCCCCCCACCTTATTTTTTTCTTGTGGGAACTGCTTGTGGCCTCCTGTCACATAGCCTAGGGTTAGAGGCCTCTAGCTTAGTTAGGTCTTTTCAATTTCTTTATCACACAGGGCACAAAGGAAGTTGTGGGATGTTTGTAGTCCGACTACATTTGAGAAAGCTTGCTACAGGATGTTGACTGCTGAACTTTGCCAAGATAAGGTAGGTCAGCCCTTCAAACTTCTTACTTCACAGAAAAGTCTGTCAGATATTCTGGGCCTGTAGGCTGAAAATGGATATCCCAACATTGCAGAGAAAACTTGAGTGATGGTCCTGGCAGCTAGCTGTCTCTGTCATTTCTACAGTTTTGGAAGTTGTTTGCCCTGTACTTCCTGTTTGCTCAGGTAGTATTTTATCCTTCTTGGGTCTCTGATGGAGGTTGAAGACTCGTTATACCATTTTCATTGTTACCAAATTCAGAAAAGAAACTTACAAAAGAGAGATAAAGTTTATAAAGTTGAGAGACATAAAAGCTTAAGTTGTTTATCTAAGAAAATATTTTAAGGTCTAAAAAGATATTTGTGGGTTGGTAATACAAATTATGATAGAAAGTGATTTAGGTATAAAACTTTGGGTTCACTAAGATAGGATAGATAATAGAGTAGTTTCTCCAAATTTTCCAACTACTAATGGATTGGACATTGAATATAATTCAATGATAATTGTTCCTTTTTTGGTTTGTTTTTCAAGACAGGGTTTCTCTGTGTAGCTTTGGAACCTATCCTGGCACTCGCTCTGGAGACCAGGCTTGGCCTCGAACTCCCAGAGATCTGTCTGCCTCTGCCTCCCGAGTGCTGGGATTAAAGGCGTGTGCCACCAATGCCCGGCGAGATAATTGTTCTTACTGTTTATAGTTTTATTGTGTTAGAATTAAAACATTTCCTTTTTATTTAGACAATATCTGATAATTGTTTTTATTGTATATAGTTTATGGTGTTAGAGTTAAAATCTTTCTTTTTTAGTTAGATAATACCTGATAATTGTTCTTGTTACATATAATTTTACTGTGTTAGAGTGAAACCTTTTTTTATTTGGACAAAAAGGGGGAAATGTTGCAGGATATTTGATCACCCTAAAACCAGACCCTCAATAGTTAATGTTGACTTTTCCCATCTGATTTTTTTTTTTTTTTTTTTTTTTTTTGATGCTGGCTACTGGTCTATCTCTACACCTGTTGCTAGACTTGCCTCATCAGAACCCCATTTCCTTTAGTCAGCTGATAAACAAGACTGATAAACAAGAATGTATTAAGAAGCTCCTCAGGCTGGAGAGATGGCTCAGAGGTTAAGAGCACTGACTGCCCTTCCAGAGGTCCTGAGTTCAATTCCCAGCAACCACATGGTGGCTCACAACCATCCCTTATGAGATCTGGTGCCCTCTTCTGGTGTATAGATATACATGGAAGCAGAATGTTGTATACATAATAAATAAATAAAATCTTTAAAAAAAAAAAAAAAGAAGCTCCTCTTTGCCAAGTCCTGTCTAGACACAAAAGATCTAACCATGAACAAGAGGCATATCCCTGTCCTGCAGAGTTTACCATCTAGTGGAGTACACAGGCTTCTCAGAGCCCATGCATGGAGTTCCTGGCCCTGATTTGATCCCTCCCCAAGAAAGAATTCCTGAAGAGTTGATACTAGACTGAGACCCGAAAAGCAAAGGACAACAAAAAGACTTGTCCAGGCAGCAAAATGGGGAACGACGGAATGTAGTCCCTAGAAGACTTCCTAGTTGGCCATCCCTCAGGACAGTTATACAGTCCCACAACTGTCATTGCTTCAACCTGCCCTACTCCCGCAGGTCCCCAAGACCCACGTCAGATGGTGGCCTCTCTAAGGAGACTCTGATTTCAGTCTCCATGGCCTAGTGTCCTTGGTAGGCCCTATGGCTTACCCTGCCTGAGTTCTCTAGCACTTTCTAGAATTGTGGTTGGTCATTCCTTCACAACACGGGAATCCTGGAAGAGTTGCCTGGGCGCCACGGTGCCATTCATCTTGGTGGTCCCTGGCACCTGCTTGGGTCAGGTCTGTTGTGGACATTCAATAAATGGGCTGAATGAGGAAAATCCATTCTTCATTTACGCCTTCCTCCTAAATAGTGCAGGAGAAATGAAGAGACACTCTGAAAAGGACAGGTGGTCAGAGATGTATAGAAGCTGTCTGAGAGATCAGGTTAAAGTAGGTCTGTCTGTCCCCTCAGGCTGATTTCAAATGAAGACCCTTCTGTCTCAGCCTCCCTCCAATAATAATGTTGGTATTATAGGTATGAACCACACCCGGCCGCTCTCAAGTCCAGTTTTTAAAGAATTCAATCTAAAACTGGGCCAGGTAGAGCACGCCGTTAATTCCAGTACTTTGGAGGCAGAGGCAAGAGGGTTTCTATGAGTCCAGCCTGATTTACAAAGTGAGGGGAAAAAAATAAAGCTCCATACAGGCTCTCCGTTTTTAGAGGAGGCTGTGAGCAGGGCAAATAACTTCTTCGGGTTTGTTCAAAGGGATGAGGATTCTCTGTGGCAACTCGCTGCAGCAACCCGCGTCGAGGGAGTGGGCCGAATTCACATTCTTTCTCCTGTTTGCTTTATCCAGTGGTCACTACATCTCCGCTAGCCTTGGCTCTGGAGAACTTCACAGTCCCCTTCTCAGCACAGGTCTCCAGCTGTTGAGGCCTGGCTGGACCAGCTGCTGGGAGGAGGAGGAAACTCCGTCCCTCCCTCCTTCTCCATCTCCCCACCCTTCCTCCGCCCCCGCCCGCTCGCGCCCTCCCTCCCTCTTTCTCCTCCGCGGCTGTCGAGTGGCTTTCGCAGAAGCGAGTGGCGAGCTCCCTGCTCCAGTCCCGGCTGGGAACTGAAGTGTACGAGCGCGGCTTCTGGAACCCGAGCTCCGGAACGGCCGGCGCGGGTCGAAGGCCAGGGCGGCGCGCTTAGCTTCGGAGGCCCTGGCTCTGAACCGAGCGGACTCGGAACTGCACGGAGGCACAGAGCGCACTACCCGCCGGCCTGGCCCGCGCAGCGGCGGGGAGTCCGGGAGCCGGACCGCGGAAGGCAGCACGGCCAGCCGGGGGCAGAGGGCAGAGTGCCGAGCGGCCTGGCTCGGCGGAGGGCGCCGCCCGGCCCGGCCTCAGCTTGGAGCCCGCGAGGGTGGCCAGCGGAGCCCGGCGGGCCGCGGGTCCTGAGCGCCTCCAGCCCACGGCGGGGGGCGTGCCTCCGCCCGGCCGCGCAGCCCCGGCCCGCTGCCCGCCGCGTTGCCCGGGCATGTGAGCGGGAAGGCCAGGCTGCTGGCCGCCGGGACGTACGGAGCAGAAGCGGGAGCGCGGAGCTGCGACCCCGGGCCAGCGCCCGACCGATTAGTAAGTGCGCCCCTCCGCAACGCGCGCCCCTCTCCCCAGCCTCGCGAAGTTTGACACGCGCGTCCCCGTGTTCCTGGGGACACGCTGGCTCTCTTCCGCGCTACTTTCCATCTTGGGCAAAGTTTTGCCAGGCGGAGCCGATCCTTCGGGACCCCTCACAACGCCGGCCTCTGGCGCCGGCGCTGACCCGAAACCTTTTGGAGAGCAGTGGCTGCAAACCATGGGGGTGGCGTGCGCGCGCCGCGCGAGCTGGGCTTAGGGAGTCCTCAACCCTCCCGCCCTCTACGACCCGCCGGCTCTAGGTCTTTCTCCCCAGCGTGACCAACCCACCCAGTTTTAGCATTCCTAGTCCGAGCTTAGACGTCCGATGCGCGCCCCGCGTGGGGCTCGGGTGCCCGCGACGCGGAGCTCCGGCCCCTGGGTGCACGGGGGTCCAGCGCGCACCCTTCCCACGGCTCCGGTTCTTTCCCCGCCGACCAGCCGGGCGCCGCCTCCCGTTTTTCTGCCGTTGCTGCTCTTGTCCTCTCTCCACGCCAGTCTGCCCCTTGCTACCCCTACCTCCCACGGTGGGGTGTCGGAGGAGCGTCTTTCACTCCCCTTTTCACGGTAGAAATAAATTGAGCACAGGGCTGGTGAGATGTGGAAGGGGGTGGTCGCTTAGTCCCAGCGGTTCGCCATTGTTTTCCCACCCCACGTTCGGTACGTAAACACACACTCACGCGAGTGTGTTTGTGTGCACGCGTGTGTGTGCACGCGCCGGCTGCGGCTGCTCGGATTCCCTAAGAGCTCTAGGGTCGTCCGCGGAGATCTCTCCGCAAGCAGGCTAGATGTCCTGGCAGGAGGTGCCCTATTACTTGGAGCTGGGGGAGAGGGACGCGAGAGTGGGAGTTGCCCCAGAGTCCCTGGCGGGGCCGGGAATCTGGCCTGGGCTGGACGTGAATTTTGAACTTCAGCCCTGGACCTTTCCGGGAGGACCCCGGGCGCTTGAGCGGCGGCTCCCGCCTGGGAGGGTCCCCAGCAGCTGGCGCTCTTGGCAGCGATCTCCATGACATGGGCTTGGAGGAAGCCGAGGAGTTTTCCTGGGAAGTTTGCTTTAGCTCTGTGGGAATTTCCGGGCCCGGCGCCCCCGCGCTAGCGCTGGCGGAGGGGTCTGACCTACAGCAGTCTGATGCTGCTGCCGCTCTGAGCTGGGTTTCCAGAGACCCTGTTTCCAACCACTTTATGCCTCAGGAAGTTCCTCTCTGGGTGTTGGGATTCAGCACGCTTGGGTCTCGTTCCTCACCAAGAGGGGCAGCTTGAGTTTGGCTATTTCCAAACATATTCTGTACTTTCTCCAATAAAAAAGGGTGGATTTGTGAACATATCTTTGAAACTGGCATATGTTGATTGATTGGGGGATACTGTTTGGAAGGTTTAACCTGTACCACGGAGAGCCAGAGAGTAGTTAGAACCAGGAAGCTGGAGTTCTTTCTACACCAGTGCAGCCGCTGGTGGTGCAACTCACTATGGTCAGTTTAAACCAACCCTATAGGTCAGGTTACTTATCTGTAAAATGAGGCTAAATTCTGACAATATCCACCTGGTGGGAGTGGTCTGAGAATGAAAAGTTTTAGTGTAATCTCAGAACGCTGTGCCTGGCACATGGTGCTAGACAATTGTTAGCTGTTGGGGTCGGGGTGTATCTTAGTGGTAGAGCGCTAGCCTCATGTGCAGGAAATCCTGGGTACCATATTCAGTGTGTGAGTTTGGGAAGTTAGCTGTTGTCTATTGTTATTATTAACTATATATTTTATTATTGTTATTAGTTTGCTTTTTGATACAGGGTCTCTGTGTAGCCCCCCGGCTGCCCTGGTACTTCTTGTGTAGAATAGGCTGGCCCCGAACTCAGATCTGCCTGCCTCTGCCTCCCGAGTTCTGGGACTAAAGGTGTTTGCCAACACACCTGGCTAGCTGTAGTCATTATTGTAATAACAGTATTATGGAACCCAGGGCCTAGTTCATACTAGGGAAGCGATTACCATCTCCAGTGTGGACCATTATAATTTAAATGACCTTGTACTGAGCCCAGAACAACTCTTTGGGGTTGTGCCTATTTAATCAATTTTGGTAATTTTCACTTGTGGGGAGGAAGAGACCCGACACTTCTTCCTACCTCTGGTTGATTGTGATCCATTTGTCTGCTTCAACCTTCTTGTGTATTTTTTTTCTTCCGTCTTTCCTTTCCCTCCCTTCCCAGTTTTTGTGCAAGGCATTTCATTCCCTCCTTTTCTCTTTCTTAAAATTAATCTTGGCACCATGGAGCATTCTCTCTGGAAACAGCCCCAAGGAAGGAAATGTCCTCAAGAGGGTATCCCTGGACACCCTGGTCTGTGCCGCAGACTTGGGATTGGATGTGCATTTGTGTCTCTGGGACTGGATGGATTTCCACCGAGAGGAACCCAGGTGTCTTGGGCTCAGGGGACATCAGGTGGGACGGGCAGGATGCCTGCCCTGGAGGGTTCTGTTCCCTAGGTAGTATCTGTTTCCTGTTGCTGGGGCTCACTTGAGAACCTCTTATAGCAAGCCTGGCTGCCAGGGCATACTGCATCTGGGATTAAATAAATGAGGGGCAATGGTGTCACTTCCAACTTTCCAGTGGCAGTTGGAGGGGTTTCTAGGAATGTAAGGTAGGTACCAGTTCTTGTCTTTATTGCTGCATAGCACAGGGACACCTGTTTCCTCCTCTGACCCTCAGCAGGCATTCGGGCGAGGGTGGCCAGCATGGGAAAACTTGATGTTGAGAAGATTCTGCAAGGAGGCAGTTTGCAGATGAAAACCAATGCAGAAGACATTTGCTTCGTTCCTTAACAGAAACTTATGGAAGGAATGTGCCCATTACCTGCCAGGCCTGTGCTAGGCAGTGATAGGTGGACAACACCTACCTGTGTGTGTGTGTGTGGGGGGCAGCTCTCTACCAGATCATGAGAAGAAATACCTCAGATGGGGAAATAGCACACAGGGCTGTGGGAGCGTTGGGAGGCCAGAGACTATCCCAGGAGAACTCAGTATAGGCCTGAAGACAGGAACCAGCTGCACGCATTCCAGGGGCATTCCAGGCTGAGGCTCACGAAGATACCCTCGTATGCCCTTGTCAGAACCAAGTATTCAGCTTTGTGGTTGAAGAAAAGAGACTGGAGGCTCAGGAGGCTCAGAGCCTGGCTGGTGGCACCGGTAGAGTGACTGGTGGTGGTGGTGGTTGGCTGCATTTTATTGTCAGCATCACTGGAAACCATTGGAGAGTAGAGTGAAATGATGGATTTATGATTTTTAAAGATCATGAGAAACTGTGATCCTCATTGCCCAGATCAGGAAATGATGGCTAAAGGTGTTTTTGCTGTAGTTTATTTTGTCCTTTGTAAATTCAGTATATGTACACACATATCAGCTATGCCCCAAACCCAAAAATACATGTAGCAGAGCAGCTTAGAACCTGGAAAACGCTGGGCAGTGATAGCGCACGCCTTTAATACCAGCACGCAGGAGGCAGAGGCAGGCGGATCTCTGTGAGTTCGAGACCAGTTTGGTCTATAAGAGCTAGTTACAGGACAGCCTCCAAAACCACAGAAAAACCCCATCTTGAACCCCCCCCAAAAAAGAACCTGGAAAAAGTGAAAAAAAAAACTGATATATGTACACACACGATGTATAACATAACTTGGTAAAGATAATGTGTATACATATGGGTTTTGTTTTAATTTTTTTTTATTACACTGTGCGTGTGATGGCTGTAGGGACATATGGGTCTCAGCTTTCGTGTGGAGGTCAAGGAGAGAGACATGGCACCAGCTTTAAAAAATTCTTATGTCCTGGTGGAGACTCACTTGTATGGAGGGGAGGGGAGAGTGACTTGAACTAGGGTGGGCCAGCCAGTAAGGGGCTATCTGGAGGGCTCACCTGCATAGTACTAACTCCATCATAAATGTGTGACCCAGGAGTGCCAGGAAGGATAAAGAGACATTTCCAATCTCAGGTCCACCTGCAGCCTTACTTCCAGATGGGAAGAGGCCCAATCTGGGTTTTTTGCTGGAAAATTAACAGAATTGGGGACTGAAGAAGGCCTTAAGACAGCAGATGTGTGCCATGTATCATCTCCAGGCCTGTTTCTGGGCTTTGAGGTCAGACAATGGCCCAGAGAAAACCTGCTTCTTAGAGCTGCTGGATCCCCTGGCCAACAGTTACCTAGGGTGAGCTGTAACCACCCCTCCTGGGCTGATGCTGGCTCATATGCACCAAAGTTTCTAATGAAGGTTTGGGTGGCCTTTCTTGGGCTAGCATGGGTAAGTTTTCAAGAAGCTGATGTCATGGTAGGAGAGGGTCCCACAGCCGCTGTCCTCACCTGCACCCCTATTCTCAGTGCATTGATGGGTGAAGCTCAGGGTTTGAAAAGGCCTCTGGGCAGGGAGGGCTGCCCCCTTGAATGGGAGTTATTTTCCTGTTTGCTTAAGAGGGCGTGCTCCTGCCTGAACTTGCTGCAGTTCTTACCCTCTGCTAGTCCCCTTCTTGGAACATGAAAATGTCAACCAGGGTGGCTGTCAAAATGCGTGTCACCAGATGGGGAGCCAGCACCCACAATCTCCCTGTTGCAGACAGAAGGCATGCTCCGAATGCTGGTCCTTGTCTGGTGACCCTCTTCTTGAGTGCCCCTTCCTTAATCTTTGGGAAGACTTGAGTAGGAGATTCATCACTTGCCATTTGGGTAAGGCCACCTCCACCCTTTGCCACTGTCCCTGAAGAGGTATGTGTCACCATGCTTTCTTAAAAGGCACATGCACCCTCCTAAGTGTGCCTGATACCAAGGAGACATGAGACCCCTGCTCCTGCTTCTTCAGAATTCTGGGCCTCATGACCCAAGGGTGGCAGGAGTCTTTTCCTGCTTTAAGACCTCCCTTCTTTTATGGCTTGACTTCTTTGGGTTGGCCTGGAGGCTACTAGGACTATTGGGCTTTGATGCTGTCAAGAGGAACCCACCAAGTCCCAGAGAAGTATCTGGATGGTGATCAGACCTGGAGGCTGTGAGGAATGGTAGTAGCTACTTCGGCTGCTTCCATCCAAGAGCCGGCCACAGCTTTAGCTGTGCAGTGTGTGGCCTGGTATCCTGGTACCCACCAGTGCCCCTGGGACCAGACCCGCCAGAAGAGGAGCCCTAGATACTGAAGGGGCTTATGGAGGAGTGCAAGACAAAGAAGTGGGGACAATATCCCCAGCTGCCGCCTTTTTCCTAAGTACATTCTTTAGCTAGGCCCTCTGGTCTCTTGGAAGCTGTCAAATCTGGAATTCCATTCCCCTGATAGGAACCCACATCCTACCCGACTCCCACCGGCTTTAGCAGGAAGCCTTATAAACTGCCCATGGGGATGGAGCAGGGCTGGGGGAGGAGCATTATTATCTCCCCCTTCGTTGTCCCCACAAAGCACAGGGGTCCTAGATAAGGAAGGTTTCAGTATTCTGTCTTGAGAAGAAAGGGGCAGCGGCTGCCCAGGGCTCACCCCTGGTGCTTGGCCCCTGGTGTTTGGGTCCGGAATCCCCGCCAGGCTTGGCTCCCTGGGGACCCGCCCCAAGGCGGCCGGCCGGTCCTCCAAGCACCCCGCCTTCTGCAGGAACCGGCCGGGCGGAGAACCGGTTCCTGTAGGCCGCTCCGCCCCTTGGCAGGACGAGGGGTCGGCGCCTGCGCGGAGTTGGGGCTGAGGCAGGTGCCTTAGGGTCCAGGTGTAACAAATGGACTGAGCAGCTGGTGGAGGTGGGGGGGGGCTCCCTTTGCCCCTGTAGGTCAGGGGCACCGCAAGGAGAGTCGGCAGCCCCAGCCCCAGTATCTGGGTGGCCCTCCCGAGACCAACGGCCTTTGCTGACTTCTTTTTAAAAATTGTGGCTCATTAATGATTTTTCTGTGCTGGGGAAGGAGCCCAGTTCCTTGCTTGATCATGCCAGGCAAGCAGGCTAGCACTGAGCCACATATTCAGTCATTTGTAGTCTCTAAAAGCTGTATCAGCAGTGCCGTTACTTTACCAGAGTGAAAAAAGAATTTAAGGTATATCTAGATTTGTCACTGAGACAGGGAAAGGAATGGATGTTTCCGTGGGAGACCTAAAGGAGTGCTGAAATGGGCTTCCTCCTGGGGGAGTGACCTTCACAGGACAAAGGACCTGTGAGGTTGGGCCAGGCCATCTTGTGACAGCTCAGAGCCCCCTGGAACACTCAACAGCACTGGCTGAAGTGGTCAGGAACTCCCCAGTCCTCCAGCTTTGGCCTTTGTGCGGTGAGGCTAGACTAGATGAGTCTGGCCTCACTTCATGTTTTCTGTGACCCCCCAGCCATCCCTGCCAACTCCCAGCTCTGCTATTAGAGTCTGAAGTTATTCAAACAACCCAGGGAGGCCTGGGTGCTCAGCCTGTGTCTTGAGGGTAGGGGTAGGGTGGGAAAGGAAGGAAGGATAGGATAAAAGGCTGATGGGAAGCCTGTGTGCAGGTACAGTGGGGCTCTGGGAGCTGGAGGGGTGTTGGGTGGGACAGGACTAGGAATTCTCCTGCCATTCCTTGGGTCAAGGATCTCTTTCTCCCCTCCCCCCCTTTTTTAGTGGAAGGAGAGGGGTTAGTGTTCAGTTTACAGACAGGCAGGATGGCTTAGTAAACACTATGACTTTCATATTATCCGTTCCCTCTCTCTGTGTCTGTTTGTCTGTCTCTCTTTTCTCCTGTGTGAGTGTGCCCGCGCGTGTGTGTGCTTGTTTGTGTACAGTGCATATGGGGGCGTCAGAGGACAACTTTCAGGAGTTAGTTCTTCCTGCCATGGTGGTTCCAGGGCTTGAATCTAGGCCATCAAGCTTGGCAGGAAGCACCATCTTTGCTATTCTACAAGGTTTGCCTGGTCTCAGATCAGCGTTCCTCAGCATGACACCCAAACTGGAGAGTGATTTTTGACTATTTGTATTCGTGAGATTGTGGGGGACCAGAGTTGAGGGGAGAGCTTGTGTTCCAGTGTGGTGCGTTTGGCTGTTTAGAAAGGGTCTGTGGCTTCTTCTGGCTAAGTGGACACCAGAGTAGGACTCGGGATGCCCAAGTGAAGGCGTTTCGGCTTGGGATGCTTATATGGGGCCCCAACACAGTGAAAGAGATGGCAAGTGAGAAGGGTCTTTCTTTCCCGCATGGCTTCAGCACATGGCATCAGAGCTTTCCTGCCTTCACCCAGCAGAACTTCCCCATCTATGTCCTTCATGGGGAGAGGTCCACTGTGCTGTGGCCTCGAGATGACTGTCTGGTCACATATAACCAGTCTAGGCACACAGAGTGGTTGCATCTTCACAGGTCACACCATAAGGCATTAACCTGGAAGCCAGCTGGGGTCCAGGCTGGGGGGAGTTGGCCTTACTGTTGGTGACATGCATAAGGACTGGAGGGAGCTGCCTTCCTTACTAGCAGAGCTTAGGCACAGTGTCATACCAGGGGACTGGATGCCCAGTCTTCTCTCTCCCAGGCAGCACAGGAGTAGCATTGCCAACCAAGCTGGCATGAAATGCTTGTGCGCCTTGCCCACCTTTTGTTGCCCTCCCCAAACCCAACTACAGGAGATTGTGTTTGACCCGAGCCTCTGGGCTGCCAGGACCAGGCAGGTGCTGGCAGGGGCTATGGAGCCCCATGCAGGGGTCAAGCCACCGGTGCCAGCACCGCAAGGTAAACAAGACTGCTCATAGGCTGGGGGAGGGTGGCCACAGGAGGCAGGAATAGAGAACAGGTGTCTCAGGAGCTGCCGACACAAAGGGCCTCTTGTCCCATCCTCCCTCCTCAAGGGGCAACCCCGTCCCTTGCTTGGGCCTGCCCAGAGTCCAGTGACCAGGTCAGCTGAGGTGTTGTCTCTCAGCCTGTGTTTATGCTTGCTTGAGACAGATCCTGCAGGTACACCCCAGGAGGAAGGGGACCTGTCTGCATAATCCGATAGCCCAGAGGTCTCTATGGGCCTGAGTTTCCCCTGCTGGGCCAGTGAGTCCAGGAGGTGATAAAAGTGCCTGGAACTTAGTGGAGGATGGATATAGTGTTAGAAGTGGGGATCCCAGAAATCCATGGGGTGGGGGGGGAGTTCGGGCTGGGGGAGCTAAAGTGTGACAACACTCCCCTCTCCCTTCCTCCTTTATCATACACGGGAGACCTTAGCTGACCTTTACTGCTGGCTCTGTTCTAGGGCCTGGGGAGACAGTGCCAGCAGTCAGGAAGCCTCTGTACCCAGACTAAGTCTTATTTCCTCATTTGTAAAATGGGGGTGATAACAGTAGTGTCTACCTCGTGCTCCGATGGTCCACCTGTGGTTCCAGCTTGGCCTATGTTAGGAGAAACTTGCTGTTGTTGCTGGACCTGGGAGAGAATCTGCAGGAGCCTGGAAATGAAACAGGAAACAGGTAATTACAATAGAGTTAAGTACTAGAGAGCAAGGCTGCCCAGGGTCTGTCCATAGGTTGCCTCTTGTGGATAATTCCCTCTTCTCTAAGAAAGCTAGGGAAGGGCTTGTGTGTGTGTGTGGGGGGGGGGGACTGGCATTTAAAAGGGGTTTGAGTGAAGTGTAGGCCTTGCTGCTCAGGAATGTAGGCAAGGCCCTTCTGACAAGGCCGGCCTGTGAGCCAGAGCACAGTGGTGTGAGTTATGGTGTGCCTAGAGTGCAGTGTTGGAGACTGACAGCCGAAGGGTGGACTGGGCCATCCTGAAGGCATGTGAGGAGTTAGGGCTTGGCTCCTCCAGGTCAGGCTCCAGTTTTTGTCTCCTTGGCATCCTTTGTCCCCCCCAGCTCTGTATCATGGTAACGCCATTGCTCACTCCTGGTTAGTGTTCAGTTTACAGAGAGGCAGGATGTCTTAGTGAAAACACTCGGTGGGGGTGTGGAGTGGGGAGGCGCAGAACATTTTAGACTTTTAGGTTTTGAGTGTTGGTTTTGGGCTGTTTACCTAGGGTTTTTTTTGTTGTTGTTGTTGTTTGTTTTTTAACATATGCATCTTCCTTACCTACATCCCAGGGTCCAGGTGTTTCCCATACAGGGTTTGTGTGAGGACAGAGAGGGAGCGTGGCCAGGTGTATAGTGCCCGGTGGGTGAGGGTGCTCCCTAAGGTAGGGTTGCAGCGCAGACCTGTCATATCTCTAACAAGGAAACAATGGTCTATGTCTTTGGCTTTCTAAAGCTGATGGGCCAGGCTGTCCATGGCCTGAGTAAGCAGATGAGGCTGGGAGGTGCAGGACCCCTGGCTTCATTGAGGGCTCTGCCACTTGTGAAGGACCAGAGGGGGAGGCCTGCTCTCTCTAGGGCATCATTAGACATAGGCTCTGCTTGGGGCTGCCTTTCTTACTAGGGAGGAGCCCTCTGGCATCTCCCTTGTGGTTGTTTGTGTTGGGGGTGGGGTATGGGACTATGGGCACCCTGGTCTAGCTCCTGCTGCTGGTGGCATTTGTGTCTCAGGCCTGTCACGCAGTCTCTTGGAGCTTTACTTTGAAAGTCTGGCAGTGAGACAGCCTGGGTGTATATAGAACTTTCTGGGCTCCAGGGGCTCCACCCCAGTGGGAAAGGCACAGAGCAGCCTCAGACAGGCCCAGGCAGGGCCTGGTACCTAAAGCTGCCCACCCATGGGGCAGTTCATCCATCATCCATTCTATCTGGGTGACAGGTCCCTTTGGGTCTCCTAACAGCCAAAGATAGCCCATCCTAGACATCTGGAAGGGCATGTGCTAGGCAGGGGCCACTGTTCCTTTCCTTGCCTCTGTCCCTTGCCACTGTGGCTGTGTCCATTGTGAACATAGTCCTTTTTTCTTCCTCCCCTAAGTTGTTTCTCAGGCGTCCACAAGGTGAACCAGAGACCCAGTTGCTTTGAGGGTGAATGCTGGGAAATAGGGCTGGGACACTGCTCTGGGTTCACATGGCCCAGGTGGTGATGATGGCTTTGTAGGAATTCCGAAACAAACAAGGGGAAGGAGCAATAGGAACACTGGTCTCTCCCCAGGGTCTTGTCCATATTTAATGCAGTGTGAGTACAGCATTTACAGCCTGCATCCAAACAAACAGTTAGGTTTATCTCTCGTTGTTTTTCTTAAGATGGGTGCTTCTGGCTTTTTGGTCATGTCTGTGTCTTTCACTCCTGCTCTCCTGTCCTTTCCTCATTACAGAGGGCAATGCTCAGCCTCTCCACCCTAATGGGATCGGGGCACCTTCATGCTATACTCCGCAGGTATCCAATAAATGTGACATAAAGCCGAATGACAAGGAGCAGACATATAGGGTTCCTGTGGCCTGGCTTGTGCCTATGAAGGAAGGCTTCATGGTGAGGGGTAGCTGCTAGAAGGGAGGGTGCCAGAGGCAGAGGTGAGCCAGCGGGAACCGGTTTCTCTGGAAGTGACTGGCCTAAGGGATCCTTTCTCTCCTTGGCCTCACAGGGACTAGTGTTGAGCTTGAGAGGAGCAGAAAGGAAGAGGCCTACGGTTTTGTTTTTCAGACCAAGTCTGTTAATAGCAATTTATTGCATCCGGGTCTCCAGCCAAGCACATTCTGTTCTCCAGTGTTGGGGGACGACACTTGGAAATGGCAAGGCTAGACAGGAAGGAGGAAGGGATCAACAGTTGTGATTGACGGTGGTGTCTTGGGTTATGGAGACTCCAGTTTCACCACAGGCTAGCTTGAGCCTGCTTAGGGAAGGAAGCAGGGTGGGCAGCTCCGTCCTGCACCATGCCTGAGGGACCTTGGACTTGAGCTTTCTGTTTGTCAAACGGTGTTTGGGCTGTGATGCTGACCAGGCCTGGAGTATTCCCTGAGCTCTCTGGAAAGACCCCTATAAGGAAAAGGAGGGCAATCGTGTAAGAGAACTCCAGAAGAGGGGGAGCAGGCAAGATGGACACCCCTGTGGAAAGAATGGTGCATGAGCAAAACACCCCCTTTTTGCAATGTGCTGAGCTGGTGGAATTTCAGTCGGTGGCTGCAAGATCGGGCTGCAGATAGAGCTCTGTGGGTGCTGGGGCTGTGTGTGTGCAGACTGCCATGTGGGGGTCCAGGATGGAGAAAGCAGAGCTGGCATCCGGGGTGCCCCTTCCTCCCAGCTGCTCTCCATGCTTCCCTGGGCACATCACTGATCCCCACTCCTGGAGGCAAGTTCTCCACCTCTCTCCATCTCTCAGGTAAGCAATCTTTATTTTTTCCTCATTTCTCCATCCTCTTCCCAAAGTACAGGCAGTTCCCACACTTTCCTCAAGGTCATTCCCAGAAGCCATGATACCTAACTCATGGTAGGGAACCTCAACGAGGGAAAGGTGGAGCCTGATTCCAAGATCCCTGCTCTGGTTTGGGGAGAGTGATGGCTTCTCGCACCTCACCTGCATCCTAAGCATGGTGCCACTCGATGGTTGTTGAAGGCCAGTTTCACTTTCTGGTGAACACACTGTGTGTTAGGCAGTAGGAGCCTGGACGTGGTTTCTGCCTGTGAGGTTTGGCCCATTATTGTTCCCAGGGACAGCTGGTGGCCTCTGTTCTCGGAACTGATGACATCGTCCATCTCAGAGCTCAAGGCTCCTGCCAGGGGCTCAAAAACAGGCTGACACAGCTCATGGCACCCAGGCTCCATAGCATCCCCACATCAGTGTATGTGGGACACCGTTGGGCCAGGTACTGTGAGGACCAGCCCAGAGACTCAGGAGGGAGCCCTGCTGGGTCAGAACAGAAGGCGCTGCAGGCATTGACGTAGACTGCAATTAGACGGAGCCCACCCAGTTCAGCCAAACCTTGGACCCAGCCACAATGCTGGGACTTTGTTGACAATGAGGAAACAGAGGGTGTTTCAGAGAACTTTCAGAATGGGTGGCTGGTTCATTCAGGCCAAAGTGTCTCTTATTGTCCCAAGAAAATTCCCAGCAGTCTCTGTTCTTTCCCTTCTCATTTGAAGCCATTGTTGCTGCCTTCCCATTGTACTGAATGGCTGGTGACCGAGAGCCTTGCACTTACTTGCCTAGGGTGTAGGGCTCAGGCTAGCAGTGTGGGAGCTGTGTTGTTCTCATCTGCCTGACCCTTGCTGCCCAAGCCTGCATGTTCAGGCTTTCTGATGAAGGGGCAGGTGGTATTCCAGGCCGATCTCTATATGTCTTTTTTAGAAGGCAGTGGTCTGGTGGCCAGTGCTTGTGAGACAGGGTCTCATGTAGCACTGACTAGTTTTGAGCTCTGTGGTTGAGGATGATCAGAACAGGTGTGTGTTACCATGCCCTGCCTGCTTTGATGTATACTTTGAAATGAAAGACATTCTCCCAAATTTTATCAAGACGTCATTGTAGAAAGCTTGGGTGAGGCAACCAGGCTCAGCTCTCTCTCTGTGATCTGCTAAAGTGATGGGGGCCTTGGCCATCCCAGTGTTCTTGAAGAGAGAGAGACTGAGTGACATAGATTTGTGTCCTGGCTCTGCTCCTTCTGAACTGTGATTTGGGCAAATATTGGAGTAAAACCCCCTCCCTCCCCAAAGTCAAGGACAAATTTATTAGATTTTAAAGAAAAAAAAAAAAAAAAAAACCTGGACAGGCAAGCTATGAATCTCAGCAGCTTCTTGGAGAAGGAAGAGAAGGGTGGGGGGTGAGGGGCTGTGCCATTCGATTTGAGTCAGGCCATCACAGAGGTCAGCTAGCCACATGGTGGACAAGCAACCACAGGACAGGGAAGGCAGCTGTAGAGAAACAAACAGGGAATGCCAAAGAACCAGAGAAATCTTGCTTACAACAGAGACAGAAGAAAAGGAACTGCTAACGCTTTTTGAGTGATTCAGAAAAGCGGGCGGACATTGGAAGCTTCGTGACTGCCAGCCTGGAAGCTGCCTCCTTAGAGCAGAGTTTTCTCACAGTGGGAAAAGGAATAATAAAAGATGAAAGGACTCAGTGAAGTGATATGTGTGTTCTTGTTCTTCATCTGTGGCCAGTGCGGAGGCGGCTGGCCACTGAGGCTTGTCCTGGGCAGGGATAGAACTGTCCTCCTCTGCCCTGACAGGGTGCCACCTCGGTACCCCATTATGCTCTCTGGAAGATCTTGTAAAAGAAGAGCACCTCTCCAGCCACAGTGGGCATAGACACTTGGCAACTTGGATGCCTCCGTCAGCTCTCCACAACTTCTTCCTTTGGATTTGGGAAACAGATGCACTGTATACCTTGGCCGAGTTACCCTATGCCTCAGTGCTTCTTTTAAGTGTTGGCCACCAGTGCCAGTGTGGGGAGGGGTCACAAAAAGGCGTATGTGAGAAGTGCCTAGGATGGATCCTGGCCTCCTGTTACTGGCTGCTGTGTGACCATTTCACCCAAAGAGACCTAGGTGAGAGCTGCTCTTAGGCACCCTGAAACTGGGCTAGGGGCATGACTCTAAAAGGATAACTAGCAGGGTAGGTGTGACAAAAATGACAGCTTGACTCCGAGAACATTGCCTTTCTTATCTCCTCTAAACTAAAGGTGGTAGTTCTTGCCAGGTAGAACCAACGGAGGCCTGGAACTCGCACACACAAATGCGGGAAGCTGGACTGTGCATTTTAATAATTTATAATAGTCAACAGCCTTTAGCTGACCTTTGGACTCTGATGCTGGATGCTGCAAGAGACTGCCAGGAAGTAAAGGCTTCATGGCTATATGGGTCTGCTTCCTCCTAGGACCAGGGCTGCAGGGAAGAAGTCTTGCTGTGTCCCTGCTACATGCAGATTCCACAGATGGCAAGGGTTCACTGGGGACTAGAGAGTCCATAAGTGGCCCCTTTCACAGAGGGCCTGGTCTGTGGTTTGGGAGCATCCTGCTCCCTGCTCTTCGCTTCAATTTCCTTGTCTGTGAAATGTGTCTGGCTTGTAGACCAGCCCATTTAAAGATTCCAGGGATGTCCAAGCCCGGGAATGCATGCCTGTGAGGATGGCTATGAATTGGGACAGACACGTCGGGTATTGTTGCAATTCTTTCTCGTTTGTTTTGTAAATTGGCTGTGTGGTTCTGTAGTGTGGACTTTGTAGATGGCAAGACAATCTTAAAAGATTGAAGAGTAGCTGGGCGGCTGGTGGTGCACACCTTTAATCCCAGCACTCGGGAGGCAGAGGCAGGCAGATCTTTGAGTTCGAGACCAGCCTGGTCTACAGAGCAAGTTCCAGGACTGCCAGGGCTACATAAGAGAAACCCTGCCTCGAAAAATCAAAATGAAAAATAAATTTAAAAATTTTTTAAAATGTTGAACAGCGACAATGTTTAGTTTGAGATCACCCAGTAGATGGCTGTACTGTTATGTCTGTTGAGTCCTTTCCCTATGTGGCCTGCTCTGGACTACACCCTCATGGTGGAAGTTAGGGCCTTAGCATAGTATCTCCCCCCACCCTGCTCCCCTTTTGCATCAAAGGCCTGAGCCCTCTCACCTATAATTTAATGGCTGATGCTCTGTGCAAATGTCTGAGTGACATGCAACACACACACACACACACACACACACACACACACACACACACACACTGTGTGAATCGCTCAGTGTATCAAGTACATGGTCAGAAAATAAGTGTGCTGAGGCCCTCCAGTGATCTCAGGCAGGGAAGGGTGTTTTGACCCCTGTTGTGCAGAGGGGGAAGTTGAGGCTTGAAGACCTGAGGAAGCTCGGCCAGACTTGTACAGGGGTCGGGGAGGGCCTCACATCTGGGCAGGCTCTCTCTAGTACACTCTGAACTCTCATTCCGTCCTTCTAGGTCTTCTGCCGTTATTTTCCTCATCCCTGTAGGCAGATCTGTTAGGGCAGATAGTCTTGAGCCGGGAGGAAGAGGGTTAAATTCTTCTTAAGTGCAGAGCTAGGCGCTTCCAGTGACCCCATGGTTGACCCCCTGGCCTCCCCTGGGTCAGGTCTGCAGACTGTGGGGGAAGGGAAGCCACAGGAAAAGTCTCAGCGATGGGATGGATCAGAGATGCCCCGGGCTTGTCGTCCTTCTCTTTCATCAGAGATGAGTGTAGATGCTGGTGACTTTCCAGGGAGTCCCTAGGGTCCTTGGGGTGGGCTGCCATCTGAGGGGTCTGCACCCTCAGTCAAGCTACAGAGTACAGGCTAGTCTGTGGACACAGCAAACTCTGTGTGCTTAGTCAAGAGAGAATGAGGGTGCTTTTTGTCAGTAAAATACTAGATTAAAAAAAATCAGAAAGTGGGGCTGGAGAGATGATGGTTCAGCAGTTAAGAGCACTGGCTGCTCTGCTAGAGGTCCTGAGTTCAATTCCCAGCAACCACATGGTGGCTCCCAACTGTCTATAATAGGATCCAGTGGCCTCTTCTGTCACGCAGGCATATATGCAAGTGCAGAACTCATATGCATAGAATACATAAATAAATAAATCTTTAAAAAAAATCAGAAAACGAAACATCAAATGGCCCTTAGGGCTAGTGGGACTTTGGGGCCAGCTTGTCAAACTTGTTGAGAAGGAAAAAGATGCCTAGGGGACCAACTCAAGCCAGTGTCCATGACCCCAAGTGTATTATTCCCTGAAGATTGGGACGACAATGGTCCTGTCCTCCCCAGTGGCTCCTCAGCACAGGGCAGCTGCTGTGGCACTCACTCTCCTGTGTCGTCTGTAGACAGTGGGGCACCCGGAAGTAACCCTGTTTCACAGCTCAGAGTGTACAGCAAGTCTACAGTAGAGCTGTTCTGGGAACTTGGGGTCAGTCACCCTAGAGGGACCTGCGAAGAAGGGATTTCGGGGAAAGACAGCTTTGAGAGAAGACTAAGTATCTTCCTTTATCCCAGGCTTTCTGCCTCCCAGCTGAAGAATCTAAGTACACCTGTGTCTGTGCTGCAGGTGGAAGGAAGCCTTTAATCTTTCTTACAGACCATGGGGCAAGACCTCGACATCAGAGCTGGGCTCACACTGTCTGGCTCTGGTCATTTCTAGACTCTTCAATTAGTGACTTTAATCATGGGCTTGTGGGCAGCCATGCTGCCTTCTGACGCCCCATCTCAGGCTAGTCACCAGTCAATGGGTTGGCTCTCGCTAGTCTCAGCTTATATGTGGATTAAAGGTGTGTGAAGTGCAGTTAATGAAGTTTCTTACTGATTTGTGTGTTGAGGCCCTCCAGTGATCTCAGGAAGGGTGAGTGGGGGTGCTAGGTATGGAACCCAGGGCCGTGACACATGCTGGGCAAGTACTCTACTACTGAACTACAGTGATAGACTTTGTGTTAAAATATACATAGCATCAAATTTGTGGATACACCATTGTAAAATGTCGTTTAAGGGCATTGTCTGCCTTTAGGCTGTTAACATGACAGTCACCAACTCCACCACCCCTCCTCTGAGCAGGTCACTCTTCTACCCTGAAACTGCTCCTCTCAGCTCCTGGAATTCTATCGTTTTCGGCTCTGCATTCTCAGTCCCTCACAAGTGAAAACATACAGTGGTTGTCCTTTATATCTGGCTTTTTTCACTTATCATGTTTCATGGTTCATTCATGTTGTGACATGTCATTTCCTTCTTTTTTAAAGGCAACGAATCCATTGTATCTATAAACTGTATTGTTGGTCTGCTTCTGTCTTTTGGTTGTTATAGTGTTGTAGTGAGTCTAGAGGTAGAGTTTGCTTTTGTTCGATTCTTGGGGCTTGTATGTACCTGGAAGGGATTGCTGGGTCATATGGAAATTCTGTGTTCTATCTCTTTGAGGAGCCGCCATGCTATTCTCCACAACAGCCTCGTTTTATGTTCCACATCCTTGCTGATAATTCCATCTTAAAAAAAAAAAAAAAAAAAAAGGCCCGGTGTTGGTGGCGCACGCCTTTAATCCCAGCACTCGGGAGGCAGAAGCAGGCGGATCTCTGTGAGTTCGAAACCACCCTGGTCTACAAGAGCTAGTTCCAAGACAGCCTCCAAAGCCACAGATAAACCAAAAAAAAAAAAAAAAAAGCCATCTGAGGGCTGAGGTGATGGTTCAGTGCTTGCTCCACTAGCATGAAGAGTGGATTTCAAATTCCCAGTGCCTTTATAAACAGCCATGGAGGCTCATGCCTTTAATCCCAGCACTTAGAGGCAGAGGCAGGCGGATCTCTGTGAGTTCGAGGCCAGCCTGGTCTGCAGATCAAGTTCCAGGACAGGAGCCAAAGCTACAGAGAAATTCTGTCTCAAAAACAAAACAAAACAAAACAAACCAACATGCAACAACAAAAAACCAACCATGGATTGCTGTACATGCCTGTAACCCCTGCTCTGGGTGGGTGGACAATGCAGAGACAGGATTGTTGGTGCTTGCTGGCTGCCAGCCTAGCTCCAGAGTCAGTGAGAGACCCCTTGTCTCACACAGCAAAAGACAGAGAGAGAGAGAGCGGGATATGATGTCTTCCTCTGAAGTGAGCCCTGTGAGACAGATATACCTTTTTTTCTAGAAGCTTTCTGGCCTTGGGCCTGATTCCTGGCCCTGGTCATGGCCTCCATCCTCCGTATCAAGCCTCCTTGCTGTTTGTCATTAGGAGGAGTCGGGTGAGGTCCACTGTTGATACTCTCGATTCCCCACCTGTCTTAGTAGCAGAACAGCTGATTCAGCAGAACAGTAATACTGGGGTTTGGGGGGACATGACCTTGTGGGTGTTGTGAGGGGCTATGAAGTAGAAGGGATACAGCAATTTAAAATGGCTACACAAGGAACTACTAAGGCCTGGTGAATGCTGAGAGAACACTGTCACTGGGCTGCATTTCCATCCCTTGGATTCCCGTGTGCACCCCCACCTCCTCCTACTCCGACCCCCACCCCCCACGGGTTTCTTTGTGTAACAACTCTGGCTGTCCTGGAACTTGATTTGTAGACTAGGCTAGCTTCGAACTCACAGAGATCCATCTGCCTCTGCCTCCTGAGTGCTGGGATTAAAGGTATAGCTCAGGCTGGCCTTGAACTCACTGGGTAGCCTAGGCTGGCTTTGAGATGGTCCTGCCTCAGCTCACGGGTGCTGGAATTACAGGCACTGTCATCACACCCAGCTCAAAGGATATTTGGTATTTAGTAGCACAGAGACTCCACTGGTGGCAATTTCATGGGAGAAAGAGAACTTTTTATCCCAGGCTCAGGAGTGGAGAAAGCATTAGTAGACATATGCTTGATGGAGCAGCCACCTCCAGACTGATGGGAACCAGGCGACTTCAAAATTCCTGTCTTTATGTTACTTTACATAAAGTTCTTGTAGATTTTCTACAGAGTATGCATTCCTTTTATAGTAAAAAAATAAAAAAATACAACACTCGGGAGGCAGAGGCAGGTGGATCTCTTTGAGTTGGAGACCAGCCTGGTCTACAAGAGCTAGTTCCAGGACAGCCTCCAAAGCCACAGAGAAACCCTGTCTCAAAAAACCAACAGAAAGAAAGAAAGAAAGAAAGAAAGAAAGAAAGAAAGAAAGAAAGAAAGAGTGACCACACCCATTCATGAGACATCTGCTGAGAGTTTGGGGGTGAACCGGAAAATTTAGAGAGGGTAGTGGCGGCCTGGGGTAGGTAGCGTGGAGGAGATGCTGGAAAGCAAAGCAGTGTTATGTGTAAGGGAGATGGGGTCAGAGTAGCCAGGAAGACATTGTCAATACAACTGGGGCTTTGAAACCCTTGTCCCTGCAAGAGCTGTGAGCGGGCCACAGCGAGCTCTCCACCTGTACCATTCTGGGCTCTGCGAGCCAGTGACCCCATGGCCTGGGGACCTTGGTCTTTTCTGCCAGGCTTGTTATGAGCTTCCCCAAGCCGGGGAGCAGCGCTGGGCAAGCAGGAGTTAGTGGGGCTGGTTCAGCTCTCCACAGCCACAATGGGCTCTAGAGAAGGGCCTCATCAACCAGTCTCTTGAGTTCAGTCCCTGAGGCTGAGACTTTTGCCACCTTCTATCTTGTGTCCTCATCAGTAAGGGAGATGATTAGTAGTAACTGTTTCAGAGGGCTGATGAGTGACATGGCAGAGCTGAAGTTGACACTCCATGTTGTTAGTCAGTTCCTGTTTCCTGGCTGACAGGTAGATGGCAATGCTAGGCTTCTTGGGCTTACATCTCCTCTGTGAGAAATGGAGGTTGACAACATGCCTACCACAGACAATTCCTCCGAAGAATAAATAAATTATTTATTTATTTATTGACAGTAAGACAGTGTGGATAAAGCTAGGCATGAAGTAAGCACTCAAGAAAAGTTAGCTATAGTTGGGGGGTCCTTAGCCATACGTACCAGGGTGACTCAATCACTCACTGTAGCTGCCATCTGAAAACCTGACTGGTTGTCTAATACACGTGTTTTTACAATGTTGTGGATGTCACCACTACAAGTCTTCTTGGTGCTGCCTCAAGATCCCTCCCTAGCTCACCGGTCTTACTCCTTTGCCAAGTCTTGGTTCTGTCTCATTTTCCAAAGAGAGTTGGTGAGGGAAGCAGAGGCTGGGGCAGGGCAGACTTCTGGGAGGCTGGCCACTGTTTGTTGAATGATT
Organism: Cricetulus griseus; assembly: GCF_003668045.3. Lineage (NCBI taxonomy): Eukaryota > Metazoa > Chordata > Mammalia > Rodentia > Cricetidae > Cricetulus > Cricetulus griseus. The sequence goes on from NC_048598.1 coordinate 55,768,738, forward strand.
TTTAGGTGGATTAGAGACTGTGAGGCTGCCTCCTCCTTGCTTCACTGTCGCTTTGAAGAGGAGCCAAAGCCAATAGAAAACAGTGTATATAAAGTTAAAGGTCACACCCGAGGAATGACACCCAAGCTTGAACTCTGGCCTAAACACAGGCACACACACACATGCATGTATCCACATGAACATTCACTCACATGTAAACATACATGTATACACACACACACACACACACACACACACACACACACACACCACACGCACGACGGTGTGGAGTGCTCAGAGGGGGCCGGGTACTGTGAAATAAAAAAGAAATGTCAATCTTGTGGCTGGCCCTGGAGTAGATAATGGGAGAGGAGAAAATGGAAGAAACACTCTTTGCCGGTAACTCAACATTTCATGAGCAAAAGCTGCTGAACTGGGTCTTCCGAGAGGCTTAATTTTCAGGGAGATGGTGACAATTAGGTTTACTTGAGGCACGGATTAGTATCCTATGTTGACATCTGGGATGGGGAAGAGAAGCAGTAGGGGAGAAACAGATTTAAGTGGGTTCCTGATGCCAGGATTGGTGACTGAGTGACGCTGTCTACCTACTCTGTCCTTTGTGTCTGCTCAAGCTGGGGAACTAGATGCTTGAGTCCCTGAGGTAGCTTTCATACCTGGAAAGGTAAATCTCCCATGGCAGCATAGATAGGTGGTCCCAGCTGACTGTTGCTATGACAACCTTCCTGTCCACAGTGCCAGTGGCTTTCTTGGTGACCAGCATCAACTGACTTCTTTATTTTTTGAGGTGCCTACCCATCTTGATTGCTGATTCATTTCTTTGCTGTTGCAATGGGATGGCTGCAGGCAACAGAGTGAGAGGAAGGAGGAAAAGAGTAGGACCCCTTTCCCCCGCCCGCAGGGACCCTAGGATACTGTGTGGAGGTCAATCACGGAGCAGGATGTGGGCTTATGTGGTGTTGAGGCTGGTGTTTAAATGCCTTTAAAGAGTACCTTCAGAATATATTCTGCTTTGGAGCTACAGCTCTGGGCCAGCAGAAATGCACACTTCATCCAGTTCGTTCGTTCATTCATTCATTCATTCATTCATTCAACAAACCAACCAACACCACAGTGCGTCACTCCATCTTCTGCAGACTGAGCTAAGCACTTTATATGCAGTAACTTGATAACTCTCCAGCCTGCCTGTAAGAGTGTAATGTGAGCTCCACCACAAGTGGAGACCCAGAAGCTTAAAGAGAGACAGTATCAATGTTCACCAAGCAAGTTGGGCAGTTCCCTGTTCCTAATCTATCCTAATCTATCTGGTTGCTGTGGTCACAGTCATCACAGACAACTGGTTAGGAACTGGGCTTTATCTATATTACCTCATTTACTACTCAAAACCACACTCTGTGTGTGTGTGCATGTTTATATTGTCACATTTACAGATTAAGGAATTAGCAGGCTTAGAGAGTTAATAAATAGGCTAATAAGAAAAGTGCTTAGGGGCTAGAGAGATGGCTCAACCAGTTAAGATCACTGGCTGCTCTTCCAGAGAACCTGGGTTCAGTTCCCAGCTCATAGCTTTCTGTAACTTCAGTTCCAGGATATCTGACATCCTCACACTAATACACATTAAAAAAATAATTAAAAGGAAAAAGTGCTTAGCTGGGTGATGGCAGCGCACGCCTTTTGTCCCAGCACTCGGGAGGCAGAGACAGGTGGATCTCTGTGAGTTTTAGCCCAGCCTGGTCTCCAGAGTGAGTTCCAGGACAGCCAACGTTACATAGAGAAACCCTATCTTGAAAGACAAAATAACAACAGCAGAAATAAAAATGCTTGGCTTTGGATACAGGAACCAGAGGATAGGAGCTAGATCTAACCTGAAAGCCTCCTCCCTGGGTACTAGCTTTCTTGGTACCAAAACGGGACCTTGCAAGCTTCCAAAGGAGGGAAGCAACCAACAGTTCTATCTAACCATAATGCCTATGAACCACAGCAACAACCAGCATAGCACAATAACCTAAAGGGTGCAGCAGTGGCGCTCATGCCTTGGCAGTAAGCAAGGGCTCTTCAATTGGACTTCCAGTGGCTCAACAAGAGCGAGATCTTTACTACTACTACTCAGGTCTAACGAATCATGGATCTTGAAAGGAGACTCTCCGACCACCACTTTACTAAACCAGCACAATCCCTGGTTTCATTCTAAAAATCTATCCTTATACCCACACATAGTTCACATCCCTTATCAAGGAAGCTTCTCTTTGCCACAGATGGGGGCCATTAAAGAAAACTACAACTGATCAAAATGCAGAGTTGTTTGTGCAGGGGCTCCTTCTACAGCACAGCTCCTGCCCCCAGGGTTCAGGGATCACTGCAGAAGTGAGGGTTTGAAGAAGATTGTAAGAGCAGAGGGATGGGAAGCTTACTGTGAGATTGTATCTCCTAGAAATATCAGAAGCCACACCCATGTCATCTCCGCCAACATGGCTGCCCAAATGTGATGGGAGCAAGGACGACGCCGATAGACATGCTAATGTAGAAGGGGCAATGAGGAACTTTAGACAACAAAAGGATGCTGATTGCAGGAGTCTTCCCCAGGGAAGAGCACACCGCTTGGTTACCTTGCACCAAATGGTCAGCCTGAAAATGTTAAACGTTCAGGTGACATTATACAGACTGAGCAGAGTGTAATTATTTAACAGTGCATTTGAAGCCAGGGGCAGTGGCGCACGCCTTTAATCCCAGCACTCAGGAGGCAGAGACAGGGAGATTTCTTTGAGTGTGAGGACAGCCTAGTCTACATAGTGAGTTCCAGGATAGTCAGACTGGGGAGAGAGACACTGTTTATAAAGAAAGGCGGGGACAGGGAGGGGATGTTGGGAAAGGGTGGGGGACGGGCGGATGCATTTGAAGTAAGAGCGATTGCCACAGTGTGTGTTCAGGAGAGCATCTACCACATGCCTTTTCTCCACAGTGCCCATCCTATTAGTAATAGATAAGATAAAGCTAAAAGAACAGAATAAGCAGCATAATAAAAAATGGAGAAAAAAGATAAGGGATGGCTCAGTGGTTAAGATTGGTGGTTGCTCTTTCAGAGGACCCAGATTCATGACCAGGTCTCATATTGTGCTGTGCTTTAACTCTAGTCCTGGGGGGGGGGGGTCCAGCACCCTCTTCTGGCCTCTTTGAATATCCATAGACATATATGCAGGCAAAACACCCGTGTATACGAAATAAAAGTTAAAAGGAGGGAGGGTACTGGGGTTTCAGTCCTCTTTGTACGTTTACAAAGCCACTATTTCACCTAATACCGTCTAATATTTTGAAAGGAGAACCAGAGCTTAGTTTGCGGAGCCTAGACTTATCACTAAGCTAAAGCCACATGCTGCCCTGACCAGACACGGTAGAAAGTCTGTGTGTAAGCAAAGATGAAATTCCTCTTGCATGATGGGTAAACATAGCTTATTGTAGACTGTCCTAATCATCTTTTCCCTCTGTGGCCATCCTTTGGTCCCCACATTCCCCTCGTTTTTGGAACTGGCGTGCCACTGCCCTGGTTAATGGAATGGCGTTTCATACTGGTGGGCACCAGAGGGAAGTGATGGTGCGCCTGATGAAGAGATGCATCATCCCAGCGAGGGAATGTAGTTGGTGCTCCGTGTAGTGACTGGCCCTCTGCTTACTTGGGCTTCCTTCACAAGCCAACATCCTCACTGTGGGCATCTGAGGACCTACATTGTGTAGTACTTGTCAGAGAGATGCTAGTTGTTGGGGACATCAAAAGGACATTTAAGGCAATAGTTTTGGGGGCACACGCATGTAACATTAGCTGCTAAGGAGGCAGGAGGCTTGAGGCCAGCCTGAGATCCTATCTCAGAAATACCAAGGGTTAGGGGGTGCTTTGACTGGAACTGGATTAAATGGAGAGAGGGAGGGGATATAGAGAGGGAAAACTAAAATTAAGGGCTATTTGAGGGCAGCATGGAAGCCTACTGCTGTAGAAGCTTCTTAAAATATCTGTATATATGAAAAATAATCTAAATGGAATCACCAAATAACGGGAAGACACAGCACTAACTAGGTAGCTCTTGTCACCAAATGAAATCTCCAGGGTTGGGAATAGGTTTCATCTAACTGAGTTGTTGGCCAAAGAGACTCCATGGAACTCCCAGACAACCCAGACTATTGCCAAGGCTATCTGTTGTTCTCTACAAAGTAATGGTAAGGCCCCATTGCTGAAGACAACATCCACACAACTCACTGAACACAGAGAAGTGGAGCTGGTGCCTGCCTAGAGCCTCCATCCCTCCTGACTAGCGTTCATGATACTGAAAAGTACTCTGCACACTACCAAGAGGAGAAAGGTAAACACCAACTCAGCTACAAACATTCAATCTAACATAATGACCTGCCTGCCCTCAGATACGCTGGTGCCATCGTGACATAAAAGTTGTGGGAGTAGCAAACCACTATCTGATTGAAACCCATGTCTCTCACTGCTTGGGTCTCCAAGACCCTGAGACTAGATAAGCCATGGACCCAAGGGAAGCCAAATACTGCTATTCTTCTAAAGGAACATTGCAATAAAATGGCTCCTAATGACATTCTGCTTATACTCAGATCAGTGTTTTGTTCTGCCATCATCAGAGAACCTCCTGCAGTAGATGGAAACAAACACAGAACACCCACAAATGGACAGTGTGCAGATAGTGAGAGAACTTGGAACACGCAGTCCTAAATAGGATGTCTCCAGCTAGGAGAACCCTGTGGAAGAGGAGAGAGATTGTAAGAGCCAGTGGAGATGGAAGATACCAAAGAAACAAGGCCTTCTAGACACAACTGGACTGATAAATTCATAGAGAGTGAAAGGGACTCCTGCACAGTGGGGGCTTCCTCCCAGATCCTGGAGTAGGCACAAACTACACCCAAGCACCTGCTTTTATTAAGTGGGGAAGAGAAGTTAAAGTGCGGCGACTGGAGAGATGGCTCAGAGGTTAAGAGCAGTGACTGCTCTTCCAGAGGTCCTGAGTTCAATTTCCAGCAACCGCATGATGGCTCATAACCATCTATAATGAGATCTGGTTTTTGTTTGTTTGTTTGTTTGTTTTGTTTTGTTTTTTTTCGAGACAGGGTTTCTCTGTGTAGCTTTGGAGGCCTCCCGAGTGCTGGGATTAAAGGCGTGCGCCACCAACGCCCGGCTATAATGAGATCTGATTCTCTCTTCTGGCATGCAGGCAGAATACTGTATACATAATAAATAAATAAATCTTAAAAAAAAAGTTAAAGTGGCTGTTTTCTTTTTCTTTCTTTTTTTTCTTTTTTTTTTTTATGGTTTTTTGGTTTTTTGAGACAGGGTTTCTCTGTGGCTTTGGAGGCTGTCCTGAAACTAGCTCTTGTAGACCAGGCTGGTCTCGAACTCACAGAGATCCTCCTGCCTCTGCCTCCTGAGTGCTGGGATTAAAGGCGTGCGCCACCACTGCCCACCAAAGTGGCTGTTTTCTGAATCAGGCAGAAAACAGCAACACATGACCATGCAGGTGTAATGTTTAAGAGGAGGAAAAGACGAGGTCTGTGTTACGATGGGCTATGATGAGGTGGTAAGGACGATAGGGTATGAGGGGGAAGGGGACAAGGGAAAAGGGGGCAGGGGTATTTGTGGCACATAGCACATAGGCAAATGGCTGATTCTAAAGGCAAAGGGGGAACCCCGTTAAGATGAGGTGTTTAATTTTAATTGGGCTTGGTAATTAGGTGAACCAAAGGGGACTTTGATTGCTGGACTTTGGTAATCAGCCTCAGGAGGAGGAGGAAATGGGCAAATAAGGGAATAGACCTTGGTGGCTAGCTTTTGAAATGGGATAAGAGTTTTTAGCAAGGCAGAGGGAATGGGGAGAAGAGCAAGGCCTGCCAGATCCATGCTTGAGTGAGCTAGTGTCCCTTCAGAGACTGGCAGCATGCACAGGACCTGCTCAGGTCTAAGCCATATGGGGTCCTAGTGCTGAGAGAGGACGTAGACACAGGCTCCCACCCCAACCCAGGACCTATCTCCAGTTGAGAACTGCTTGAATAGGAAAAAATCGTTTTCTCCAACTGAGTCTTAGTGGGCGTACAAACCACACTTAAGGGTAGGCCCTGTGTCCAGCAGTATATGACCAACACGGAATGAATAAAATGTTTTTTGTTGTTGTTGTTTGCCTTACAGGTTTTGCTTACATATTATGGTTTCCATTTTGTGTTTTTATGAGATTTCTGTGTATGCAGATGTGTTTTTCTCTGTGTCTCTATGTGTTTCTTGTGCTTTTTCTTTGGCTCTTTGTGTTTCTGTTTGTTTTGTTCTATTCTGGCTTGTTTTTATTTTATTTTTTTAGATACCTGTTTTTTAATGAGAGTTAGTTAGATAGATAGATAGAGAGAGAGAGAGAGAGAGAGAGAGAGAGAGAGAGAAAGAGAGAGAGATAGGGTGTGGGTTTGGGAAGACAGAGGAGGATCTAGGAAGAGTTTGGGAGGTTAAATTGATCAGAACATATTGTGTGGAAAAATCTTATTTCCAGTTTAAAAAAGAAAGAAAGAAAGAAAGAAACTGACAAAAAATAGCACAAATGCTAAAGCTTAATGAGAGCTCATAGTGACAGACTAGCTTGCATAAAACCCTGGCTTCCATAAAACCCTTAGCATCGTGGGGGGAACATGGCATGCAGACAGCAGTCCTCTTGAGTGAGACACTGAGGCGAAGCCAAAGGATGGAAACCTGTGTGTCTGACCATCTAAGGATGATGGGCAGGTTCAGGGAGCAAAGTTGTTGTTTACCTGTTTTTGATTTTTCGAGACAGGGTTTCTCCTAGCTGTCCTGGAACTTGCTCTGTAGACCAGGCTGGCCTCGGACTCCCAGAGATCCGCCTGCCTCTGCCTCCCGAGTGCTGGGATTAAAGGCGTGTGTGCTATCACTGCCCTGCTCATTATTTACTGTTTAAAAGTCCATCCCTATCAGTCTCAGGCTTCTATAGGATGGCTGTATCTGTTCCCCCTTTTTTAATGTTTTTTTATTTGATTTACAAACAAGATTGAATTACATGACAATCCCAGTTCCCTTCTCCCTCCATCCTCCCCTAAGTGAGTGTTTTTTTTTTTTTTTTTCTTTTTTTTTTTTTGAGAGACAGGGTCTCTCTGTATTTTGGAGGCTGTCCTGGCACTCACTTTGTAGACCAGGCTGGCCTGGAACTCACAGAGATCCGCCTGCCTCTGCCTCCCAAGTGCTGGGATTAAGGGCGTGCGCCAATATCTGTTCCCTTTTGTCATTTCATTTTCTTTAGTGCCAGGGCTGGAACGCAGAGCCTCCCATCTTCCAGGCCAGTGCTCTATGATGAGCTACAGAGGTCGGGCATGGAGGTGAGAGTCCAAAACTCTATCCTTGCTGCTTGGGGGCTTCACTTAGATCACTAGCACATAAAAAGACATTATCACTTTGAGAGTACAAGGGCTTTAGGAGTCGTATGCCTGATGAAGGCTAAGTATGTATCTCACAATTTCAGGAAAGGTGTTAGGAGTCCATCTTGCTTCTCTAATTCTCTCTGTCCACAACCATATATGTGGCTGGATTCTTGAAGTGTACATCACCCTATTTCCACAAAGAAAGTCTTAGAGTCTTTGTATATAGGAAGAAGCAGAGGGGTTTTTGTTGTTTTAAGAGGGATCTCATGTAGCCCGTGCTAGCCTAGAACTTCTGATTCTTCAGTTCCTCTTCCAAAGTGTTGGGATTACAGGCGAGTGCCACCATGCCTAACTGAACTAAGGTTTTCAGAAATAGTTTTTCCTCCAAGTTCGAAAAGCTGCCTTGGTTTCTTTTGACCACTTTTTCCTTAGCCAGAACTCAGTCAAGAACTGACCTTGTGGGTGGGGGCTGGAGGGATGGCTTAGCAGTTAAGAACACTGGCTGTTCTTCCAGAGGTCCTGAGTTCAGTTCCCAGCACCCACATGTCAGCTCTGTAACTACTGTTCCAGGGGATTTGATGCCTTCATACAGACATACCTGTAGGCAAAACACCAATGCACGCAAATAAAAATAAATTATTAAAAAAAAAAAAAAAAGAACTGATCTTGTAATGGAGAATACAGAGGTCAGTTTGTGTTTGTCGGGCTAAACTGTAGAGGGAGTGGCAGAATGGCTGGCATCAACCAATCAGTACAAGATGGAGGCTTGGCATCAATTGATATGATTTCAGATATCCCACCTCTGTCAGAACGGCTGCCCCAGCCCTCAGCTTCTGTAGTGTTCTCTTGAGGAGGGGACAGTGGACCAGCCAGTACTGCTTGTAGCTGAGTAAATGTATACCGTGGGCTCTTACATTCCTTCCTTTGTGCCTGACCCTTAATGGGGTTTGGGACATTGAAGCAGTTCCTGTTTCAGTGGCCTAGAATTCTTCTGTTCGTGGGAGACAGGGATGGCCTAGTCTCATTCCTGGCACTACTGGGATGCAGCATGCCTGGAGACACTATCGGGTCTCCATAGAAGACCTTATGGGGGACACATCACAGTGTGAACTCCAGTAGCACCTCAGAGTTGTCCCCTCTCTGTTGCGTCGCTCTCTGTATTGACAATGCTCAGGTGGGGCAAGTGGGGCAGTGGTAGACCAACTCAGCTACCGTTCCTTCCTTCTAGATCACTGCTTTCCACTGTGCCAGGGAAGAAAGCTCAGTGCTAAGTGGGTTCTGGGCTACTTAACACTTAACAGGTAAGGGGCCACCACCTCTCCCAGGCTGAGGGCAGGAGCTGGAATCTAACTGAGCCTCCATCTGCCCAGGTGGATACATAGAGCTTTGCCCAGCCAGTGATGTCTGTCAGTCCAGGGGCTGGAGCTCTTACCAAGCTGAGACTTAGACCAGCCACAGCTGGATCCCATCCGCCACAGGCTGAAAGGGGTGAGGGGACTATCAGGAAAGCTTCGTCCTCAGCCTGCTGCGGCCAGCCCAGCTCCCAGCACTGAGTAAACACAGAGATAGGATCGGGTGGAGCCAGGAAGGGTGGCAGGGTGCGGCCTGTGGGAAGAATGACAGGATGTGGCACGGGGCACCATTCTGGGCACCCACGCCTTGGGACTATTGTTCAGGGCAGCCTGAGGCTCTCAACTCTCTGGGGTTTCAGAGGAAGTGACATTCCCTCTGGGACTAGGGCCTGCCCCACCCATGCTGCATGGATCTCTTTCCCTGGCGATACCCTTGGCACTGGGGGAAGGGGCAGCAGGGGAAGTTTGCTGTGCCCAGTGGCCCCCTTCAGAGGGTCTTCCTGTGCCCCAGGTCTGAGTCACAGTCATGCTGTGATAACAGGACTCTTATCTCTCTACATCTAGACATGGGGCGGGAGCTGTGGTTATGGGAGGAGGAAGATCTCTCAGTGAAGACTTCCCTTGCCTCCCATTCAGCTGGTCTGTCTTGAGTGATTGGAAGAGGAAGCAGCTGATGGTTTGTTTGGGGTAGAAAGGGCCTGGCAGAGGATGGGAATAGAGATGGGAAGCCTGCCTGTGGGGAGAACAGGAGCCATACATACATATATCGTGTCCAGGCAGCACTCTTTGCCCCTAGTCCTCCCTGGAGGGGCTTCTCCATGCCTTTATCCAGACACTGGATTCAAAGTCCCAGGCACTAGTTCAGAAACTCAAGGGAGAAGATGGTTGGAGCCTCCTTCTCTTAGGGGATAGTGCCCTTTAAGGATCCTTAGTGAGAGACAGCTAAGGAGGAAGGGGTGTGGAAGAAGACCTATGAGGGCTCCCTAGGAGAGAAGGGAGGGCAGGGGAGGGGTGTAACGATGAATACCTCTCCGTGGGCCCTGCCAAGATACGCTCCATGCAACAGTTAGTGCAAGAGGATTAGTGAAGGTTCATGTGGGAGTGGGGACATGAGAGAGGCAGGCAGACAGATGGAGAGAACAGGGAAGAGGAAGAGGAGAGGCAAGAGAGAGAGAGCTGTGCCTGGCGGGCACTTTTAAGGGGTGCGCATGTCACTTAAGGCATCTGACGACAGGTGATGATGTAACTTAACTGCTTTGGTGGCAGAGGCAGGCTGCTGCTTTGGCAGGAACTAACCAGGGGTACTGTTCAGCCTCCTTGCTGGTGGAAGGTTCCTGACTGTGGTTCTGAAGCAGGGCTGTCCCAACAAGCACACAAATTGGACATCTCTAGACCTCTGTATCCCATTCCCTCTACGCTGTGGGCTTTGGGCTTCTGGGCATCTAGAGAGAGGGAAACCCCCTGAAATGTTTAGCATACTAGTCGGGGTAGGCGGAAAAAGAAATGAGCTTGCTGTGTTGCTGGGTGTCATTCACACCGGGGAAGGGCAGGGAGCAGTATCGGGTCTCCTCCATGCTCCAGGCACCATGCTAGGCTCTGGGGCTACAATGATGGGTGTAACGGGTATATTTTCACCCTGTCTTGGTTGGGTTTCCAAGCTACTGGGTGAGTCAGAATCATCAGGCATTCGAAGGCCAAGTTCAAGGTACCCTGAGAATGTAAAACAGGCACATTTCATAGGTTATCTCTTCATCTTGGGTTCTATTATCCTCATTTTACTGAGAAGAAAACAGGCTCAGGGAGGTTATTTCCTCAAGGTGGCACAGCAGTGGCTATTTGGAGTTCAGGTGCAGTAATACCCAGGTCTGCGCGACTTGGAGACTTTTCTGTCACTTGCTTGACTCAGCATCCTGGGCTATTCACATCCATGTACAGGATGCTCCTCCTGCTGTACTTAACCCCCATAGACTCCTGTGAGATGTGGGTAACTGCCCAGTGTACAGGAGAGGAGATAGGCAGAGAGCTTACTTGTCAGTGTTCACACAAGTTAGCCGGGGTCAGGCAAGAATTACAGACTCTAAAGCCTAGTCCGAGACCCTTCTCTTTTCATCATGGCAGGTAGGGGACCTTGCTTCCTTCAAGGCGGTGACAGGGCAGGGATGGGTAGGCATCAAGGTGGTCCAGGACTCTGTTGCCCAGAGGTACAGCCCAGAGAGGTACCTACCAAGGCCTGGCCTCTTCATAAGCTCTGAACAGACCAACCATAAGCTCTGACCCTGCTTCTGATGAACCAGGTACCTATCTGTGAGCATGGATGTACCCTGATATGGGTAACAGGTTCTGGTAGGGTTACCAGGATGAGGTGACCAGGTTGACAACTCCAAACCAGCTTGATGTCACTGGGAGCCATTTCCTTAGTTTACCAGTGCTGGGAGCCCCAAGATGCTACTTCTTTGGGCTGAAGGTGCTGGGTGGGTGTGGGAGAGGTGGAAAGGAGTGTTGAGGCACAGCTTAGGAGACGGCCTCAGGAACACACTGGCACTCACTCACATAGTGTTGTTTCTCCTAGTAAATACAAGTGAAAAAAAAATTAAATGCTGGATGCTCAGTGGTAGAGTGCACACTAGCCTGTGTGATACAGCCTCCACCGAAACCCCAAACAAACCAACCAAATTATAAAGAGAATCAGGTAAGGAGACTGGAGAGATGGCTCAGCAGTTAAGAGCACTGGCTGCTCTTCCAGAGGACCCAGGTTCAATTCTCAGCACCCTCATGACAGCTCATAACTGTTTGTAACTCCAGTCCTACAGGATCTGACCCCCGCACACAGGCTTACATGAAGGCAAAACATCAATGCATATAAAATAAAAAATGAAGAAAAAACAAAAGAATCAGGTGTCTCTTGGGCTCTGAGGCAGGTGGATCTTGGTTCAGTCTGGCCAACAGTTAGGCCCTGTCTGTGGCGGGGGTGGGGGGATGGGGGGTGGGGAGGAGGGTGTGTGTGTGTGAAAAGGTGGAATGAGTCCTAAGAATGTTTTGTCTAGAGTTGGAAGAATGGCTCAAAGATTAAGAGCTGGTACTACTCTTGCTAAGGACAAGTAAGTTCCAGCTCCTAGGGGAATCTGATGCCTCTGGCCTCAGGCAAGAGCATTCATGAGGGCATACACTATGACACACACATAATGAAAAACAAAGTAGATCTTTAAAAGATGTAAGGGGGGGGGGAAGAGAATGTTTTTTTCTAACCTAATCCATCAGGTGTGACCACAGCTGTTTATGAATGAGTTAGTGCACCTGTGTGCTAAGTTTTGGGACCCTTGGTGTGTTTGTTTGATATAACACATTCTCACCCAGACTGGCTGCATGACAAGGGCTCAGTAGCCAGATGTAGCCGGTGGGGCTGGTCTTGGGCAGTCAGGACAGGCCATCGACTCTTCTACCTCTCCCTCAGAGGGGTGGATGAATGGTCACCATGTCCAGTGGGGCAGCATTTGGCCTCGGGCACTCACTCATCTGACCGTGTGCTCTGGCTGCGGTGGCCGGGACTCTCCGACTGAGGTAGGAGTTGGAAGCCGGAGGCTGGGGCCTAATGGAGAAGAAAAGCTCTTGGGACCCAAGTCTGGCCAGAGGAGGCGACCTGGTGGCAGCCAGTGGGTGTGGGATGAGGTGGCTGAGAGCCGAGGGATCAGAAGCCCACAGGCCTTCATTGTGCGCCTGTCACACTTCCTCTGGCTTTATTGCTTTTGTCCAACACCCTATTGTCTGGTTTCCTTTTGTCCCAGCTCTCAGCACCGCTGCCTTTTATTTTCCAGCCAGCCTGGTTGTTTTCATTTCTTTTGTCTGAAGTTCCTGAGAGGAAGGTTTTATTTTCAGCGGTTTGATTAATTCACAGCTTGAGCCCGGGTTTGTTTGTTATGTAATTGCTGCCCTCAGCTCCAGGATAATGCCCCCACCCCCACTCCTGCCCCCTGCGGGGCCTGGCTCCCGGCCCCTCCCCAGCCGGATGGGTTGAGCTGCCTGCTTTCTGCAGGTTCTCCAGGCAGCCCCTCGGACCCCTGGGCCAAGCTGGGCTGGGGTCTGTTTTCTCTTCGTCCAGGTGAGATGGGGCCCAGCTAGGGTCAGCTAGCCTTGTCTTGCCCTGTCCTATCCTGGGTTCCTGAGGCACCTTGCACTCAGAAAGTGGGTGGGGAAGTCTGCTGTCGTCTAATCTGTAGAATATATTCAAATCAAATACATATGTATATATCTTAATCAATTATAATATTGCGGTAGCTATTCATAAGACACTTTATGTATTCTGTTGTATACAAAGCTGTAACGTTGTATGGTTCAGCACACAGTACCAGAATAGTTGGTGTAATCTATAGGCTATAGTATACCCCGTACAGAACTGATGTGGTATACAAATGCACTAGTCTCCTTATTTTCAGTCTCACTTAACAGGGTTTCAGGTGCCCACCATGATCTGAAAGGTACTAGATGGAAACCCTTAGAAGTAAATAATTCATAACGTTTTTGTTTTGCTCTAGACCTATTTATTGTGTGTGTGTGAGGAAGAGATGGCATGAATGGAAGTCAGATGGGCAATTCTGGGGTGGTTTTCTTGCCTTCTATGTTTATGTGGGTCCCAGGGATGGAACTCAGATATCCAGGCTTGCATTGTTGGGCAGCGAGAGCCTTTACCTGCTGGGGCATCTTGCTGGCCTTGTTTTGGGTTTTAGAAGCAGGGCCTATTGGGCCTGGGCTGTCCCTTAACTTGCTGTGTAGCCAAGGATGACCTGGAATTTGTGACCTTGCTGCCTCACCTCCGGAATTCTGGGATCTCAGGTGTGTACCACCACTGCTGGTTTTATATGGTACTGGGGATGGAATCCAAAGCCTCCGCATGCTAGACAAGCACTCCACCACTGAGTTACAGTTCCATCCCTGTGCGCTTTTTAAATAGCATATTATTCTCAGTAGCGCAATGGAATCTTGAAGTTTCTGGGTTGTGACCATCCTTTGTCCAGTGTGGCCACACAATATGTGGGTCACTTGGTGGCATCTCCTTCAATCAGCTGTTGTGACTAGGGCAGTATTTGTATTCAAGCTGCCCCTATTTTACTCCACAGTGGTCCCAGCCTGCTGGAGTCAAAGTGCTTGATTGGGAAGGTGAAAGTTGAGGCTGGAGAGATGGCTCATCAATTAAGAGTACTTGCTCCTCTTGCAGAGGACCCAGGTTTGGTTCCCAGCACCCACACGGTAACTTAGAACAACCTTTAACTCCGATAAAGGAGATCTGATGCCTTCTCTGGCCCTCATGGTTACCTGCACATGCATGTGCACATTCACTCAGGCGCGCGCACGTGCACACACACACACACACACACACACACACACACACACACACACACACACACAGTCAAACAATAAAATATAAGGTGAAAGTTCTCACTAGCGGGAAAAATGGTTTGCTAAAGTTGCTAAAACCTATTAAGACATTGACTGTGGAATTATGAAGAAAGGAAAAGGACTGTGTATCATTTTTGCTGCAACTCAAACTGCAAATGCAACAGTTTTGGTGTGGGACCATGGCTTGCTAATGTTGGGGAGTGCTGTGGTTACAGGAACCCACTGGAGGTATGTTCTGTAAAGATGGCACTAGTGTGTCAAACTGCCTCTTTTGTTGAAGGGTCTGTTACTGCATCTGGTGGTTGCTCTTTAATTCCTATGAATCTAAGTCTGTATTTTTTAGCATTGCAGAGGCTGGGAAGGCAAGTGCCTTCTTACTGTGTTACCCCATGGCAGGAGAGCACAGGAATACCAGTCAACTCTAGTAAACTCACTTTTCCAATTAACACTGCTTGCTTTGTGAAGACAGGAGGGAGGCTCCTGACCTAATTACCTCCAGTGAGGCCCCACCTCCCAACACTTTTGCAGGAGGCCAGACCCTTTGGTGCCACTGGAGCCCAGTGTGCTCTGAGTGCTTGCCCTGGAACTGGAGAGTGTGGCAACTGCTCCTCTGGCCTCGAGTCTGATGTGACCCTGGACACTGCTCTCCAAAGTCCTACAGATATTCACCCTCAGACACTAGGTAGTGTGGTAGGAGAGAAGGCAGCTTCACAAGAGAGTTTACCAAGCAGATTGCAAGTTGGGCATGATGCACAGGCCTGTGATCCCAGCACTTGAGTTCAAGGCTATCCTCAGCTACATAGTAAATTCAATACTAGCCTGGGCCATCTGAAATCCTGCCTTGAAAAACAAAAAAACCCAAGGAAAAACAAGGGTTAGGGGACTGACAGGATGGCATAGTGGTTAAGAGCACTTGCTGTTCTCGCAGAAGACCTGGATTCAGTTCCCAGCACCCACACAGTGCCTCACAACCATCTGTAACTCCAGTTCCAGGGATCCAGTGCCCTCTTCTGGTCTCTGAGGGAATCCAGGCACATATCCACACAAAATCCCCAAACCTGGCACTACAGGTCTCAGTGCCAGCAGGAGCAGAATCTACCCAGAACTCTGACTAGGGTAGAGCATATTTCTTGAATGCTATATCCATCTGTATTTTACAACCTGCATTAGATATGTGTAAACGTAAGCAACATTTCGAGTTGGCTTGTCCCTATAATGAGAGGAATAAGGCGTTGGTTGTAGTTTGGCGGCACAGCAGAAGCTTAGCTTGTGTGGGGTCCCCGATTTGATCCTTGGGTCCGCTATAAAGAATAAATGTCTTGTACTGGGGAGTTGGTTCTTGCTTCCTTTGGTCAAGTTGGGGACTAAGGCAAACTAGCCTGTATGTGAGGGCTCCTGCCAATTCTAGCCAAGTTAAGTTGGTCATTGGACTGGAAATTCAAACCCAGGCTTTTTTTGTGGGTGTGGGGGGAAAACAGGGTCTCACTATGTAGCTCTGGCTGTCTTAGAACTTTCTCTGTAGACCAGGCTGGCCTCAAACTCACAGAGATCTGCCTGCCCTGCCTTCTGAGTACTGGGATTGATTATAGGTGTAATCCACTATTTCTGGCCTTCAAATTCAGGCTTTTACAATTCTGACTCTTGTTTTTAAGTCTTAGTAACTAGTTCCAGTACATGTTTACACACATAGGGTGTTCAGTTATTTTGGGCTCCAAAGCAGCCGGTTAACCCTCTCTGACTTCCTTGGGTGAGCCCATCAGCTCACTAGACCCAGCATGGCAAGAAACAGGGAGTGTTCACTTAGCATGTCCTGGCACTGCAAAAGAAAAAAGAGGGAGTGGTGGATTTTAAAAATTAAAAAATTAGAAAGCAGGTTCCAAAGCAAGCTTGTGTTTTATACATATGCATCCCTGAGGGTGCTTGGGTTGGCGACACAAAGGACGGAGGCACCTTCTGGGGGGCAGCGTGGGTCTATAACTGAGCCATGGACCTCATTCACTCTGTGCCCTCTGTCCTTTCTCCTGCAGGATGTCCATGCGGAGCCCTGTCTCTGTGCAGCTGGCCCCGGACAGTGCTAGCACCATGGTGAACTGCACCATCAAATCTGAAGAGAAGAAGGAGCCTCATCATGAGGCCCCCCAAGACACAGCCACTGCAGTGGAGACCCAGCCTGAAGACCCAGCCCTGGCACTGCAGGATGCCACCAATTCACAAGCTCCAGCTCAGGTATCTAGCTCTTTCTAGGGACCTCCTGGTCATTGTCCCCACTCTTCCTTTGTGGCTTCACTTGGTGCTGATCCACCCTTTCCACCAGGCCTGCATACTTTTGTCTAGCTTGTGTGCAGAAATGGTCTCTGCAAGGGTAAGATGGGGCCGAGGAGAGCCCTAGATGAGCGGAGGGGAGGAGCCTCCATGGTCAGGGATAGAAGCAGGATCACCTATCAGAGCAAGACAGGGGCTGTCTCCTTCCGTCCCTACCTGAGTGGTGGTTTCAGCCTGTAATTTTCTTAAGACAAAGAGGAGACTGGGGTTGGAGAGATGACTTGGTAGGTAAAGTGCTTGCTGTACAATCGAGAGGATGGAAGTTTGGATTCCCGGAACCCTTGTAAAAACCTGGAAAGTGTGGCAGCTGCCTGGAGGCAGAGATTCGGAGTCCCTGGAACAGGAGCACTGGGTTCAGTGAGAGACCTGCCACAGTAAATAAAATGACAGGTGCTTGTCAAAGTTGGGCCTACACACACACGATACATGCACACATGCACACACATGTGCCCACACTCACATGTGGAACACATCCACAGAAGGAGAACTGAAATAAATGATAGAGATTCTGCAGGTCTTTAACTTCTGTTTCCATAGGGGAAATTTAATTGGTGAATCTGAGGAGAAGCTCAGTTTGGAAGAGTGGGGGTGATCAGGAATTACATCTTGTAGGAGTGAGCCTTAGACAACAGGAGGCCTGGGTTAGATGGGATGCTGCTGCTTCCTCCTCTTCTTGTCTTTTGAGACAGGGTCTCAATTATGATCAGGTTGGTTATGAACTCACAGAAATCTGTCTGCCTCTACCTCTTGAGTTCTGGGATTAAAGGCATGGACCACCATGTCAGGTTAAACACTTCTTTTTTTAAAGAAGTGTTTGTTTTCATTTATTCAATCATTGATCTGTTCTTTACCTAACTTATATTTTTAAGATTTATTTTATGTGTATGAGGGTTTTTTTTTATGTGTGTTTTTGTTTGTTTGTTTGTTTGTTTGTTTTTTTGCCTGAACATGTATAAGTGTATCACATGAGTGCCTGGGGCCACAGAGGTCAGAGGAGGGTGTTAGATCCCTTGGAACTGGAGTGGTTGTGATCCACCATGTGAATGCTGGGAACTGAACCTGGGTTCTCTGCAAGAGCAACAAATGCTCTTAATTGCTGAGCTATCTCTTCAGCCCCTATTTTTGTTTTAGAGAGAGAGAGAGAGAGAGAGAGAGAGAGAGAGAGAGAGAGAGAGAGAGAGACTGTTTCTATTTGTTCAGGGGTACCTGCACATGAGTGCAGTTGCCCTCAGAGGCCAGAAGAGGGTGTTGGATGTAATTGGAAGTTTCTTTGGGCTGTCAACCAGCTCCCAAATAAAGACACAGGACTTGTTATTAATTATGAATGCTCATCTTAGCTTAGGTTTGTCCCACTACTAGCTCCTTTAACTCAATTTCTATTCATCTAGGTTTTAAATCGGGGCTTTTTACCTTTCTTTCATTGTGTATGTCCTACTTTCCTGCTTCCTCTGTGTCTGTCTGGCTGGCTCCTGGTGTCTCCTTTTCTTCTCTTTTCTTTCTTCCCTAAGCCTAAATTCTTCCTCCTACTTATTCTCCCTGCCTGGAAGTTCCACCTATACCTTCTTCCTCAATATTGGCTGTTCAGCTGTTTATTAGGCCAATCAGGTGCCTTAGGTAGGCAAGGTCAAACAGCAACACATCTTTAGATAATTAAACAAATGCAACACATCTTTGCATAGTTAAACAAATATTCCACAACAGTTGGATCGTCTGGAGCTGGGTGTGGGTGCGAGGAACTGAACTCTGGTCTTCTGCAAGAGCTCTCAACTGCTGAGGCATTGCTTCTGCGCCAGGGATCATTTAGGGAGGCCACAGTAAGTTCCTGTAATCAAGTAGCCTGGCTGGAGAAGCACATGGGTTTGCAGTGATGACTAGCAGAGGGTGAGCTCTATATTAGTTATGTTTCTAGTGCTGGGACAAAATGTCTTATGAAGCAACCTAAAGAGGGGTATATTTTGGCTCACAGTTTGGGGGTGCACATGGTGGAGAAGGTATGGTGGCCAGGAATTTGAGGCAGCTGGCCATTGCGCATCTGTAGTCTGGAAGTGGGGAGATGAAAATGGTCTAGGACCCTCTGTTCAGGGTGGGTTTCTCAGTTAATCCTTTCTGGAAGCATCCTCATAGACAAACCTACAGATGTGTTTCCATGGTGATTCCAAAGCCATCGCCAACCCCTCCTGATGTATCGGCCCCTCATTCAGACGCTTTACTATATGGATCCCAGAGACAGTCTTGACTTTCAGAGTTGTCCGGGGCTTGTGTGAGATCCAGCCCCCTGTGAGCCACCAAGCCTGGACTGATACCCAGGTCTCTTGTCCACATCTCTCTGTTCTTTTCACTGTATCAGGTAGTGTGAGCCGGGCCTGGGAATGTGGGAAGGAACAGCCCATAGAGTCGCAGGGCTCAGAAAGGACACTTGTGGGGTGCTCAGCCCGCCCTGTGCTCCCTTTCTTGGGAGTGGCAGTGATGGATAATTCAGTGTCTCTTGCAGGACTGTGCCTCACCAGAGAGCAGTGGGTCTCCAGACCCCAAGAGACCAGCAGCTTCTGAGGCTGCTTCGGGAAGCCAGGAGCGGCTCGACTTCAACCGCAACTTACAAGAAGGTAGGATGTCTGTCCTGTTGGAGGTGAGGTCCTGGCTGGTCTCTGGCAGGCCCTCACCCGGCCCTTGCCCTGCCTTCTCCCAGTTGTGCCAGCCATTGAGAAGCTGCTGTCCAGTGATTGGAAGGAGCGGTTTCTGGGAAGAAGCTCTGTGGAAACCAAGGATGTCAAAGGTGCGGAGCCTGCGTGCAGAGAACAGGGGAGGGTGTCTCAGCCATGAGCCTCTCCCTTTGGGTTCTAGTCACACACTCTGGGTATATAGGACAGATCCTCATATACCTGCCCTGTTTCTTGACTCCCACCTGGCTCCTCACCTGGGAGTCTCTACGCATCCCCAGGTGTGGGAGGCCTGGCTGGAAGCAGATCCCATGGGATGGATCTAGGCTCTCATTAGGGACCCTTGGGACTCGAGGCTCCTCATTCAACCTTCCCGGTCTCAGTCTAAAGTGAGCTGAAAGTTTCCACTCACTGTTGGCTGTTGAGACCAGGCTTGTGGGGCCGTACTGAGGGCTGTTCAGAGTGATCATTTACTCAGTGTGGTTGAGTACACCCACAATGGGAGCTTTAAATCCATGCTTTTGCTCCCCCGCTTGCTGACTGAGAGCCCCAGAGATGGAAGCCTGTGCTTTGGCATTTCCCGGTCCTGACTATAAATGGTCCCCATTTAAGCTCTTAGGAATAAACTGTCCCATCAGACAGCCAGGTTGGAATGGAAGGCAGGGACATGAACAGACATTGTCAGATCCTAGACAAACAACGTCCCACACATTAACTGGTTCATCCTCAATGAAGTAGCTGTCATTGTGCCAATCAATAGATTTTTTTTTTTTTTAATCCCCTGAAGTACAGATAAGTTGGGCACTGGGCTGGCAGGATCGTGGGACAGAGATGTTGTCAGATGGGTAGGTGGGCAGATAGACAGGTAACTAACAAAAACTCTCCTTGGTGCCATTTCACTGTGAGCAGGGACCCAAGAGAGCCTGGCTGAGAAGGAGCTCCAGCTTCTGGTCATGATCCACCAGCTGTCTGCCCTTCGGGACCAGCTCCTCACGGCCCACTCTGAGCAAAAGAACATGGCCGCCATGCTGTTTGAGAAGCAGCAGCAACAGATGGAACTGGCCCGGCAGCAGCAGGAGCAGGTACCACCTGGGCAGGGGCTTCCGAGTCTCCGTGGGAAGGGGGACTGTCCATGAGAGGAGACCAGGTTATGAGAACTGGCGCTCTGCCCTGCGCCCCCTCCCTGCATGGCCTCCTGGGGAAAGTCAGAGGTAGGCTGGGGCGGGTGCTGGAGGAGAGCCAGGGCCTTCCGTGATTCCCTCGTCGACTCCATGTCTCACCAGATCGCCAAGCAGCAGCAACAGCTGATTCAACAGCAGCACAAGATCAATGTCCTCCAGCAGCAGATCCAGGTGACGATGGGAGGGCACAGGCAGAGGGTGACACTGGCCTGCAGAGCCACTGGGGAAGGGGGCTGCAGAACAAGCTCCCTCCAGACTTGATGAGGAGGCCGTACTCTTGTTCCAGTTCACTCCGATTCTGGAGTCCTGTTTTCAGGGGTACCCCAGAATGTCTCGCTCTCCCTCTCCCCATTGAGATGGGCTCACAGATGTGCTGTGGGGTCAGATGGAACCTTTAAAAGAATTGCCCCTACTCTATGCCCTGTGAATACCCACCCCACCTTGGGGCCTGGGCAGCCCCCAGCTGGGCAGCTCTTTGGGTCCCCAGAGACTTACAGTGGGTTTCTTTGCTTTCAGCAGGTTAACTTGCCTTATGTCATGATCCCAGCCTTTCCCCCAAGTCACCAGCCTCTGCCTGTCACTCCTGATTCCCAACTGGCTTTGCCTCTTCAGCCCATTCCCTGCAAACCAGGTGAGTCGGGGCAGGACAGGGCAGGGCAGGACCACCACCGGGGCTGCTATTTTGAGATGAGAGAGGAGCCCAGACCCGCTCTTCATCCATTACCACTCAGTGGCCTTTCTGGGCCACAGTTTGGGGTCTGGCCAGTGAAAGAGTAAGTCCTTTCTGAGCTTAGCTGGGAGGATGGAAGGGAAGAGCCCACTGCAAAGCACAAGAGAGAGGAGCGAGAAGACTAGAGAAAGGCCTGGGGCGGGGCTCCCTGAGGAAGGGGGCACTTGATGATTGGGTCCTGGAGAAGATGGAAGAAAGTGAGGGAGAGGCTGGAACTGGGGTGGGGGCTGAGGGAAGAGGTTGCAAAGGTGTTTGGGAGTGACGGGGATGTGGGGTGCTGTAGAGGATTGGAGCGTGGGGTCTGGGAAGTGGGTGTGTTGGAACACGTGAACAGTGAGTGCGTTGTCTCTGGTTGTGGGTAGTGACAACGGAGGTGACTGACGGGACGGTCCAAATGATTTCTGGTGACAGTGGCAACAGACAGAGTTGGGGACAAGGCACACTTGCTGCCTGTACCTGCACCAACAGGATGGGTAGCAATGAAGAGTACTCCTGGTGTACCCTCCCTGTTCCACAAGGCCATGACAAAGTAAAGGTTCTCTGCCACAAAGCCAACCTTGCTTGCCAGCTGGGTCCATCATCCTCATCTCCACCACAGTGCCCTGATGGCTCCTGTGAGCCATTATTGATACCTGTCATGGGGCTACTGATTTGTATGCAGGCTTACCTATGCTGCATTTCCTCCCTCGAGTATAGGCCTAGTGAGATAGGGTAGGTAGGAGAGAGAACTGTATAGGCCAAAGATAGGTTGTAGAGTCTAGAAGACCTGGCTTCAAATCCTGGTGCTGCCTGCCATGTAATGGCTTTGTGGGAAGCCTACCGAACTTGTAAGGTCTGTTTCCTGATCTGCTGTGCTCTCTCCTGAGAAGCCTGACTAATATAATACACCTGTAAATGAGATCGGTGTTTTGAGCTTCGCTTATGACCACATGTGCTTTGTCATAGGGGAAAGCACACAGGCATTCCTCCCAACACAGTTGCTTTGCCCCCTATACTCAGCAGGTACAAGACCAGAGTGTGCCCTCCCTTGCATATACCATGGCAAACTCTTTAGAGTAGATTGGAAAGGGCAGGTATGGCCATCAGCCTGGAGGGGCCATGTAGGAAGAGGGGATGACAGACAGTGCCCTGTGTCCATTGAGCCTGATGAGAACAGAACCAGTGGGGCCAGCTATAGGCTCAGCCCACCTACATCACTGGAACCTGTCACTCAGGTGTCTGCTGTTCTGGGCTCATCTGGAACTTTGCCCCTTGCTTTTCTTTCCACAGTGGAGTACCCGCTGCAGCTCCTGCACAGCCCTCCGGCCCCTGTGGTGAAAAGGCCTGGGGTGGCCACACACCACCCTCTGCAGGTACTCCCCTGCCCACTGCCACCTGGGGTGCCCTCCCTCGCCGAGCCATTGCCTTTCTCCCCTCTTGTCTGCTCTGGGCATGTGTGCTGATCTCACTTTCTCCCTGAGTCCTGTCTGTCCCACAATAGGGAGGGGTCCTCCTTTGATGCCTCACTTACTGACTTTCTGGGTTCCCAGGAACCCCCACAGCCATTGAACCTCACAGCCAAGCCCAAGGCGCCTGAGCTGCCCAACACCTCCAGCTCCCCCAACCTGAAAATGAACAGCTGTGGGCCTCGCCCCTCCAGCCACGGGGCTCCCACAAGGGACCTGCAGTCCAGCCCCCCCAGCCTCCCTCTGGGTAAGCTTTTCTATGTGCTCTCACCCAAGAGGACAGTTGAGTCAGATGCCACCGTGGCCATGTCCCTTCCCTTTCTCAGTTCCAGTTTGGGGTTTTAAAAATTCCAAAGCACTCTCATCACTGAGCTCCACTCCAGTCTCTGCTTTCTTAAAGCCAGGGTCTACTCTTACAAAGAGGAGGCCGCCTTCTGCATCCCGTTTGTCCTCCAGGACTGGATTAGACAGGCCAGGGTTGGGCCACTGAGATACAGATTTGGGAGTACTGCTTCATTTCCAGCCCCTTAGCACCGCCATGAGCCAGGCAGTGTCACAAGGGTGTGTGGGAATGGGCAGGGAGAGTGCCACCACAAAGATGCCACCACAAGGAGCTCCTGGGAGTGACATGGCAGGAAGAGTAATAAGTGTGGGTTTCTCCTGGGATAAAGCCCTCGGGTCCCCTGCCCTTCACCTTGCTTCCTCTTCAATAGGCTTCCTTGGTGAAGGGGATGCTGTCACCAGAGCCATCCAGGATGCTCGCCAGCTGCTGCATGGCCATAGTGGGACCTTGGAAAACTCACCCAATCCCCCATTCCGAAAGGTATGGGCTGCACTTCCTCTTTCCAGAGGGCAGGAACTTGTGAATAGAAGGTGTAGACAGGGTGACACAGGAGGTATGATGTCTCTGTCACCTTCAGGACCTCATCAGCCTGGAATCATCCCCAGCCAAAGAACGGCTGGAGGAGAGCTGTGTGCACCCACTGGAGGAAGCCATGCTGAGCTGCGACATGGACGGTGAGGGCTCTGGCACTGGGCACCACTTCACTCCGCTCGGGCTGTGTCTGTTTCTGATCCCTTGTCTCCCTCTTTTCTTGAGTCCTCCTGGGGTAAAGCCCTCCAGCCCTGGCATCTTGTGGCTCCTCTCTGGGGCTCTGCATTTCCTATTCCCTGCTGTGCCTATTCTCTGGCTAGGGTGGGCTCTGCTTATTGCTGGCCTTTGCTTTCCTACTCATCCTCTGCTTCCCGCCTGAGCTGAGCTGACCTCTGTGTGAGCCTCCTCAGTGCCTTCTGGTGGCTATGCAAGGGATGTCTCTGCCAGCCCCAGAGCTGACTCTCCCTGCCTGACTCTGTCTACCCATCCTCCAGGTGCTCGCCATTTCTCCGAGTCCCGGAACAGCAGCCACATCAAGAGACCCATGAATGCCTTCATGGTGTGGGCCAAGGATGAGCGGAGGAAAATTCTCCAGGCCTTCCCAGACATGCACAACTCCAGCATCAGCAAGATTCTTGGTAAAGGCCAGAGGATGGGTCCTCTACAGTTTAGGGGGTTGAGTTCAGGAGTTGAGTTCAGTAGGACTGGGTCCCAGGAGTCAGCAGGGTCTACTTGGGCTTGCTTGGTGATATTGCATGCCTTGGTAAACCCTGGTAGAATCTTAGAGGGTGTGGGAGATGAGATGTGATGGGCAGCTGGATCCAGGGACCTTGTACCCGTGCAAGGCTCTTCTGGTTGCTCCTTCCCCTGGAACTTTGTGTATTTTTACCAGGCCCATATCCCCAATGCCTCCTGGCCTGTGCTATGGCAGTAAACGGGAGATTGGTATTATGGATCATCAGTATCCAGACTTTAAATGCCACATAGTGTCTGAGACTGAGGAGGGGGCAGGGCAGACGAGGCAGGGTGAGGGTAATGTTTTCTTCGTGGCTGAGCCCTCCAGTAGCAGCGCAGGTTTATTGTCTGGAGCACCAGGGTTTCCTTCTCGCTTTGTCGAGCTGGGGGTGCAGCCTCAGGCCTGGCACGTGCTCGGCAGGTGCTCTACCACAGAGCTGCACCTGAGACTGACAACAGATGCTTGGTGGCTTCTCTCTTGTGAATGCCCTTGGGAAGATACCTGGGGGGAGGGGGTTGTTCAGCATGAGGGTGGTGCCGACTGCCTGTCGTTAGTTACCAGTCTCCTCCGTTCCCTCCACACGGGGCCAGGCCCTTGCTGAGTGCTTCCACCTGTATCTCCTGTTGATCCCACTTGGGGACCAGGGTCCAATCGGGGCTTCTAGAGCTCGGGGCCTGGGGTCACTCAAGAGAGTCTGGCCCTGAGTTCTTGCCTGGGTTTGGATCAGGCTCTCGCTGGAAGTCCATGACAAACCAGGAGAAGCAGCCATACTATGAGGAGCAGGCCCGTCTGAGTCGGCAGCACCTGGAGAAATACCCCGATTACAAGTACAAGCCAAGGCCTAAGCGCACCTGCGTTGTGGAGGGACGGCGGCTGCGTGTGGGCGAGTACAAGGCCCTGATGAGAACACGGCGCCAGGGTGCTCGCCAGAGCTACACCATCCCGTGAGCAGGCCTTCCCTGGTGGCCAGAGGCAGCTTGTGGCTGCTGTGAGAGGCTGGGTTCATGTGTGGCTGGCCTTTGTGTGAGGCAGGCAGGGTTTGTGTGGCTGCCAACTGGGCATCTGTGTGCAGATCTGTGTGTCATCTGCCTGTGCATTATTCCTGATAGATGATGACTTTGGGTGAGGCTTTGGTGATCGGGGGTTGGGTCACACCCAGAATGACTGTGGGGTACCCGCTGCCTGACAAATGCAGGGCGAGTTCAGATGCACTACAGGGGTTCATCCCATAGAAAGGTTCCTTAACTATAATCCTGGCAAGCACAATAGTGGAGTCCTGTAGAAAGTGGCACTAAAATGAAATAGTATTCACGTGCCACCTTCAAAGAATACACATGGCTCTAGATTTTCCAGCTGACAGTTAATTTGGCCATCAGGATGCACACACAGGGTCCAGGGTATGACAGTTCCCCAGTCGGGACAGGAGTTGGATGCATGCCTGTGAGGCCTGGAGGACACCTAGTGGGGTGGGCTGGGAGGGTTTGTGGGTACATCTGTAACTGCACCTTTTCTCTGCCTCTCAGCCCGCAGGCTGGCCAGGCACAGGTGAGCTCCTCAGATGTCCTGTTTCCTCGGGCAGCAGGCATGCCCCTGGCACAACCATTGGTGGAGCACTATGTCCCCCAGGGCCTGGACCCCAACATGCCGGTCATCATCAATACCTGCAGCCTCCGGGAGGAAGGGGAGGGCACAGATGACAGGCACTCAGTGGCTGATGGAGAGATGTACCGGTACAGCGAGGACGAGGACTCAGAGGGCGAAGAGAAGAGTGATGGGGAGTTGGTGGTACTCACAGACTGATCCCCAGCTAGCTGGGCCTGGCCTGTTTCCACTGGGGAAGACCTTGTTCCCAAGCCAACAGGCACAGACAGCCATCCTGAACTATGTTGGTACTTGGACTTGGGTGTGCCCAGGTGATGGGTGAAGCTGTGCACTTGTAGATACATTCCCAAGGAGTGTGTATGTGGGGGGTGGGGGGTGTTCTCTTCGGGCACATCTGAGGAGTTAATGGCCTGGCTGGGTGGGATTCTTGTAGCTGTGATGGGCCAAGCTGGCTGAGGTCTTGGCCCTTGGGGCTAATGGCCAGGGAACACTGGATGTACTCCCTCTTGTAGTCCTACCTGCCTGAGGGGATGGCAGGTACACACCTGTCCCCAAACATGCTTTGTTTCCATTTTGTCTTGGCCAAACCAGCCATGGTGGGACAACATGTCTGCCCCAGAAGCTCCCAGGACACTCTCTGTCACTCAGATCACTTTGTACTTTGTACAGAAGGGTCTGGCTCTCTATCCTGTCTTTGTCTTCCAAGTCCATGTGCCTCTGGCCACTGTGTGTGTGTGTGTGTGTGTGTGTGTGTGTGTGTATGTATGTGTACGCGTGTGTGCGTTCTCACACTTTTCATCTCCCCTCTATGGGCAGAAGGTATTTGCTAAGTGGCTGCTGTGAGCCAGGCATGTTGATGAGCTCTGTGATGTGTCTCTTGATGCTTCTCTGGGGGCCTCTCCTGTGCTTCTTTGTCCCCAAATTGCTACCTCTTTGTCAGTCTGGTGTCTCAGGTTCTGTGTGTTCTCTCCCAGTGTGCATTTCTCTCTCTATCCCTCCATCTGTCCCTGCTCCCACCACGCTCACTGGATTCTTTGGGTTTCTGTAGGACCCAGCCTGCCCCTGGGACTGGCAGTTTCCTGACCCCACGCCGACCCCTTTCCTCCCCCCTGACTTTGCCAGTCATTTCCCACGGAGCCATTTTTAGCTCCTAGTACTGTGAGAGCGTGCCTCAGCCTCCAAGGGGCTATGTCCTGATTCTCAACCTGAGTCCCAGGCATGGGGGCCAGAGGACTGATGGCTCCTCTTTTGTCAGTGACAGCCCCGCAGAGGGGACCCCATGGCAGCTTGCCTCTATCCCTTCTTCATGAGCTTGGGACGGGTTCCTTCCTCCCCCACTCTGTCCTGGGGAATGGGCTTCACTCCCAATAAACTTCCTGGTTGTTTCCCAAGAAAAGCAAAGACATTAGCACCTAGCTCCAAAGATCTGGAAAAGTCCCAAGCCAGGGAGATGACCCCAAGCCCCACATGGCCAGGTGCCCCCCCCCCATGACCCTTTTTCTCTCCAGACTGTTTCTTTTTATGACTGTAAACATAGATAGTGCTTTATTTTGTTACTAAGAAGATAATGATGAATAACTTAACCAGCACATTTGTTTTCTGATGGCATAATAAAGACCGACCATTTCAGAATTCAGACCCTTGCTCAGCTGAGGCTGGCTTGAATCCATTCCCAAGTCTGGCGCTAGCCAGGCACTGCTGCCCCCTGGTGGCAGCATATGGCATTATCGGGTCTGGAAGAACCACTTTGACAAGGAGACCAAGGACAGGCCTGTTAGTGACACACTGATGTTCAGGGAATCACTGCAGTGGCCTGGAGAACAGTGGCTCAGCTCTCTCCTTTGGGCTTCACTGTCCCACCTGAAAGCAAGAGACTCAAACTTCTCCGTGAATCTTACCCCTTCTCTGGAGAGGGAGCCCCTTGAATCCAGGGAAAGCTGTGGGCTCATCCCACAAGAGCCATCACGCACACTCAGGAGCTGTCTTGTGGGCTCCCTGCCATACTTGTTAAGGGAACAGTGTCTCTAGATGTTCAAGACTTTGTGATGACCTTGCACTTTGAATGGGGATTTCAAAGGCATCATTGTTACATCATTGCTGGAGACAGGACTGGATGAAAGACCCAAAGTCTATAAGATGAGTCTTGGTTAAATTATACCATCAGCGTGGAATGGGGGAAGCAAGACTGAATAACAACTCCAAGAGCCGGGTCATATTAACAGGGTTACGTCCTCAGTGAGCGAGACTATGGGGCAGTGTGTATCCCACACAGGTTTAGTCCGAAGTGTATTAGCCTAGTTCAAACCCTCTTTAGAAAAAGCCACTATCCTCTGGAAGGGCTGAGAATCAGCCTGTGAGAATAGAAGGATCCTTGTAGGTATCCTTAGAGGAATGGGCCAACGTGGCTAGTCATCTAGTCCAGAAAAGGGGGCAAGAGGGGAAAGATAGTGTTCAGTTTCTGGGTAGCAAAGAGAGATGCTGTGTATTTTGAGATTGAACCTGAGCTGATAGTCTCAAAGATCACTGTTTTGGCTACACACACACACACACACACACACACACACACACACACACACACTTCAGCAAAGACATTTAGAGGTCGAAGGAACTTCAGAACCCAGGAACTAATGGTTCGGACTTGTCACTGCAAGGGGGGGTTCTTAGTTTTACCGTGCTGGTGAGTCAGGGAGTGTCCTCATTCCCAGCCCTGCCCTTCAGAGCTCTGGCTGCTTTTCCTTGCTGTCCTCACACCTGACCAACCCAGGGTTCTGGAAACTTACTTGGCTGCTGCCTGCCCTGGTTAAGTGGCCACTAGGGGGAGCTGCTCAGCTCAAAGCTCCTAACTTCACCCCAAACTCCCACCTTGGTCAAAACTATATCTTGTAATCTCCCTGGAAGTCTTTCCAGTCCTGAGTTCCCCCTGTTGCCCTGTGATGATCCCCTGCAGTCTGGAGGGCTTGGGCCCTTACTGCCCATATCCACGGTCCTCATCTAGCTGCTATGCCACCCCAAGTCCTCTGGCTAACCGGAACTTTACCTCTTCCTATGAGAAGCAGGGCATGGTCAGGTGGGCAGAAACAGGGACAGTGTGTTCTGGTCACTATCAGGAAAGCTAGCCACAAGCACACCTGGCCCCTGCCCACCTCTCCACAGGTCAAAAGTCAGCCCTGGGGAGTGACAGGAGGGAAGTGGGACTAGGGCTTTGTGGGGAAGGAGTGCAGGGCCCTCTGCTCCTCCAGCCTACCTACTTACTTGCCTGCCCCAGACACTCTATTCAGTGCAGCATACTTGTCTACGGGTTGATAACACAAAGGCCCTAGGAAGCTGGCTGCCTGTGAAGCCAACTGGACAGGACTAACTCTGTTCTTGGTTCCAGGGTAGCTGAAAAAGAATAAAGATGTGGTCATTGCTATGTAATTATTTCCATGGCCACCAGCATCTACAGCTGTGGCATCATCTGTATGCCTGGGCACGTCTTTTCCCCCAGGTCCTCTGTCATCTGCTGCCTCCACTGGAGCATGTGACCTTGAAGGCCCTAGCTGCCAGTGCCCACGAAAGCTGTTGCCATGACGCCTGGTACATTTGCAGGTGAATGCCAGACAACGAGATTCTTACCCACCCCTGCCCCGGCCAGCTGCAACTAGTCATGATGGTTGGGATTTTCTCACTCGAGTTTCTGCTCTGGCCTCCTGAGGAGGCTGAATGCAGAAATCGTCTTGCCTGCTGTCAGAGTGGCTGTCTCCCACCCCAATAGCTGAGGGCCAGAGAGGACTGTGGAAGGAAACCAAAGTCTTCTATTCTGTCTTCTGAAGGCCCTTCACTCGACTGGCCCAAATTCTCATAGTCTGTATCCATGGCTCCCCTGTAACCAGTGAACTACAGAGGCAACCGACAGGGTGGTGGAAGTGGAGAGGCTGTGGACGAGAGCATTAGCCTTGCCCAGATCTACAGGATGCCAGGCAAGGATGGCATCAGAGATGTAACTCAAGCAAGAGCAAACCCGAAAGGCGCAGCAGAAGGGAGGTTGAGGCTCGTCCAGCTCCTCCACATTTATAATGGTCACGCTCTGAGCCATTGTCCTTCTGGAGACAGCATTCCAGAAACAAACATTTTAATGCAGAGAAACATGATAATTTACAAATGAATCACAGTGGGGCCTACAGCTGCCCCCTAGGGACTGTAAGGACTGGGAGGTGGAGACTGAGCTGGTAACACTTTCAGTATCTGGCCATGCCCAGGCAACTGTGCTGCCTCGAGGTGCCTGGGTCCTATGCTGCTTCCACTGCTGATTCCCAAATGGGAAGACCTTGGTTGTGTTCACAATAGAAGACTGAGTTGGACAGATCCTTGGAGGGGAGAGAGGTGGAGGCTGCTGCTGGCTCTGGTACCTGCCACCCAATCCAAGGCCACATCTACTCCAGATCTGCTGTTCCCTCTCCTCTGCAGGGGCCTAATTGAAGCACCCCGGGAGCTGGGGAAGGGGTGACTGGAGGGCATCTGGCTTGGAGAAGTTAGCAGCTCAGATGCCGCAGCTGCTGGCAGAGCCTTGCTGGGAGCTCTGTCTCCAAGGTGACAAGCTGGCTTCCTGCTGGCTTGGGGCTCAACACCTCTCACCTGAGGCAGATGTGGTTCAGCTGGAGGCTGGGGCACCAGAGGTAGAAATGAGCCCTTCCCCTCCCTTATTAGGAAGGGTCAAGGACAAACTGAGGCAGCCCAAGCTCCAGAGGGCCTGGGCTGGCAATGGTGTGCTCTCACAGGGTGACAGTCTAGGCCCCAAGCTAGCTGCAGGCACTTCCTCTCCAAGCCTGGCAGAGTGAAGGGGACCCCCGCCCCAAACACTAGGTTTCAGGCCCTCCAAGCAGGAAAATGAAGTCTTCATTGGCATCCTCTGGGGGCCTCCACCATGGTTGCCCACCTTCCCCAAGGGTGCCAACCCCAAGACAGAAGGGTACCCTGGGGAGCAGGTCCAGCAGCAGAAGGTTGTGAAAGGAGCAGGAGGCTGGTCACTTTGGCATCTCCAAGGCCAACACCTGAGGCTTCACCTTAAAGTATTGGTTGAATCGGATCACTGCATACCTGCCAGGGACAGGGCAAGGAAGTGGATGAACACGGAGACTGGCAGCCTCACAAAGACTCTGCTGCCTCCCAGCTCAAGTCTCGCTAGGCCTGGGCATGTCAACTCTTTTTGCTTTTTTTTTATTTTATTTTTGAGACAGCATTTCTTTGTGTAGCCCTGGCTGTCCTGGAATGAATTCTGTAGATCAGGTTGGCCTCAGACTCAGAGATCTGCCTGCTTCTGCCTCCTAAGGGCTGGAATTAAAGACATGCACTATCACAGTCCCCGCTAGGGGCAAATCAACTCTTAAATATTTTCACTGTCATTTCATGTTCTTCAGCCAGGCTGGGGCAACCATCCCAAAGATGTGTTTAGTGTTTTGTTTTTATTGTTATTTGCAGATATACCCATTGTTTCACAGTGGACCTCCAGAACTTTTTAGTCTTTCAAAGCTAAAACTGTTAACTCTTGCCACTTTCTGGTCCCGTTGCGGTGACCGTTCTGTTCTGTCCCTGTGCACATGATTCTATCACCTCTCATAGTCCTAAGGCCTACAGGGTTCCAGTTTCCTTGCAAATGCCCTTGATTTTCTGTCTTTGTTGGTTTTGCAACATACTCTGAAGTGTGCCCCAGTATCTGAGCCAGCTGAGTGCTATAGCTGAGTGGGTGGGGACAGAATGGAGGAATTGATTCCCCGCATGCAAGGACAAAGGGACTTCATTTAAAGGGCCCCCAAGCTGTCACAGTAAGAGTTTGGATATGACCCCTAAAAGCTTAAGGAAGAGGTAGATATGAGTGGTCCCAGGAGGCAGTATGGGTAGATCTAAATCACCCGAGTGATCTGTGCAAGACCCTTGCTCTCTGTAGCTCCTCTTTAGTTTTTAAAAATATTACTGTGTGTATAGGGGTGTGTGTCCCACGGTGCACGTGGAGGTCAAAGGACAACTTTCAGGATTCTATTCTTTCCTCCCACTGGTTCTGGGGGTCAAACTCAAGTCACCAGGCTGGGCCACAAGTGCCTTTACCCACCAGTGAGCCAACTCACTGGTCTTCCATCCTTTCACACCGACTCTCAGGCCTGTCTTTATTTGTTCCAGGCTCTGGCTAAGATGGCACCAGCAGAGTGGGCCCTGGTGCTGGGTAGGACAGTATAGGAGGCTTAGTGGGCAATGGGATTTCTTTCACTAGGTTTGGTGGGGCTCCCTGGGGAGCTGGGGTAGGGTCATCTGTGCACTGGAAGGACTCTGGCATTGTTTTGACTAGCTTGGTCATGTGGTAGTCAGGGCTCTCCCTTCTTCGCCCCACACACGTATCTTCCCGCACACATCTCCCCATACTCACCTGAGGAAGTCAAAACTGATGGTGGAGTACTGGTTCTGTATGAGTGCCCAGAGTGCCCAGAAGAAATGTGAGGCCTGCAAACAGGCCAGAGAGGGTCAGCCCTACAAGGCCACACTTGTCACAGCCTTCAAGAGCAAGAGTGACAGCCACCTTGGGTATCTTGCAGAGCTAAACAGTTGTTAGAAGTGGAGGCCAGGCCACTGGATAGCACTTGGGGACTCACTACCCATTAGTAAAAGGTAAACAGAGCCAGTTCTAGCCAGAGCTCAGCATCCAGGTGAGCAGAAGGAGCTCCAAAGACTTCAAGGTTCCCCAGACTGTCTTTCTCCACCCCAGGCTCTAAGAACCAGAAGGCCATGATTCCCAGTTACCCCTGGAAGCTACAACACCATCACCTTCCTAGGCATGGGGACATACCCTTAGGCTTTTCCCACATGCCCCAAGCCTTGGTCACACAGTTGCTAAGGAGGGTTCCCTCCACTTCACTTTCCATGGCTTAGAAGGGACGTAGGCGAGCCAACAAGAATGGTGTTGTATTTGCTTAAAAGTTGAGCAAGAGAAGATTTGCTTTTAAGGTGCAGCAAGGGAGGAAGAGGGTCAGGTTTGGACCAGCATAGATCAGGACAGGCAATCAATCACAGAAAAGACAGATTTTCTAAGCTCTGTTATAAATAGTGAAACCTAGAGCTGGCTTGTCTTCCTGTGTGTTAGCAGGCCTCATCATCTCGGCACACACTATTGGTGGGGGGAGCCTGGAAGGCAAGGCTGTAAGTTGTGAGCTAGGTAGTGGTGGTGGTTACAAGGAGGGTCTTAGTGTAGTATGAAATGTTAAGGTTAGCTGAGAGAAGCACCCATCCAAACAGGTTTGCTGAGCTAGGAAGCTGAGGTGTTTCTTGGAAATATTCTAGAGAGATGGGTGGCAGGAACATTAAGGGAGCACCTGAAGTGGCTGTTTTCAGACCCTTTCTTGGTGGGGTGCAGTCCACAACTAGACTGGCTAGTCTTATGTCAAACTGACACAAGTCATTTTGGAAGAGGGAATCTAAATTGAGAAAATAACCCTACTAGATTGGCCTGTAGCCAAGTCTGTAGGGCATTTTCGTGACAGCTTTGGGAGGGCCCAGTCCACTGTGGGCAGTGCTACTCCCTAGGCTGGTGGTCCTGGATAGCATGAGAAAACAGGGGGAACAAAGCAGTAAGCAGCACTCCTCCTAGCCTCTACAATTTCTACCTCCAAGTTCCCTAGATGATAGACTTAAGCTGTAAGGCAAAATAAAACCTTTCCTACCCAAGTTGCTTCTGGTCATGTTTCATCACAGCAATGGAAGCCCTCGATAAGCACAGCTGACCCTGGGCTGTGGGTGGGAGACTGGCAGGTCCAGGCACTCACCAGGGCAAATTTGTTGACTTGTGCATAAAGCCGCTCCACCTCTCTGGGAGTCGCAGCTGTTCCTTTTTGTGCCTCAAGATAATAGCGCAGCCACTGTAGCTGGGTCTCCCGAGCTGGGTACCGGCAGTAGTCGACCTCATTCACACCTACGAGACAAGTGAGACAGAAGTTGCTGGAAAAGCACCTCTCAGGTTTGTGCCTAGGAGTCTCCTACCTTGAGCTGTAGGCTGCCCTGAGGAGGAGCCCTGTGAGGGCCGCTCAGTCAGTAGAGGGGGTCTCCTCTGCCCAGCTGGGTACCACTTGCCTAGGGCTGAGGAAAGAGGCTGAGTGGTCAAGGGCCAGGTACTGCCCTGAAAGTCGTGGGAATCTCAAGGCAGTGCCTCTAAAAGGGCAGTACCTGCCCCTCTATAAAAGGATGCCTCACAGAAGGTCTCAGACTTGGCACTACTTGACCTCAGAACAGTCCTTCCATTTCAGGGCCCTAATTCCTTCACATTCCAGACACGGGGTTGGACTTGGCTGCCAATTTTAAATGTTGCTGCTGGAACAGGCATTTCCCAGGGAAGTGCCCCACTTCCACTGCCCCCCATGACTGACACAGCCCCGTTTGCACCCTTATCTGCCATAAGTGTTTTCAAGCCACTTCCCAGATCCTCCAGGTGTGTGCTTGGCACAGGGTAGGCCAGGAATTATAAGTAGTTTAGTTAAGGTGGGAGGAGAGCTGGGCCACGTCTCCAGGGTCTCTCCTTTCCCTTCTTATACCCTTCCCACATGTCCCTGATATTCCCAGAGAAGCAGAGTTTCCAAGTTCCAAGCGTGTGGGTAGTAAAGAATCTCCCTTGCACATGAGAAGGCCCAGGGCATGCAGCCAGTTAGAGGTGGTGTTGGGTTGGGCCTGTATCTTCCTACTGCCCAGAGGCTGCCTGCCAGCTCCCAAAGGCTACATCCCACCCCTTTGGAGAAGCTCCAGCTCAACTGTGCTCTGTGGATAAGGACTTAACACCTCTGGGAAAGCCTCCCAGTAGCTGAGCACTGCCAGACATGTGCCCTGCAGGCCAGGCCTCTGCTTCAGCTCATCACAGCCCAGCTGAGGCCCAACCCCTCCCTTTGATTGTCCTAAAGAGCTGGGCTCCTGAGTGCAAGCAACTGCACAGACCTGATCTTTTGAGGCTCTAAAACAGATGTAATTCTTCAACCTGGGCTGGGCTAGTTAGGGGAATGGCCAAGGGATGACTCCACAGCTGGCCAGGGCATCTCAACTTTCCTAAGCCCTAGAGGCCAGCCATGGCACACTGGCAAGCCAACACACATACCAACCTGCAGATGACCCTCCAACTGTGTCCAACTCCACTGAGGAGTTGTCTCTGTGGTCCTATGCCCCGTTGCCCTTCCATAGGTGGGTCTAGATTGCCATACCTTTATGGTATAGCTGTCAAGTCTAAGGGAGTAGGGAGGGGAATTTTTTTTTTTTTTTTTTTTGAGACTAGGTCTTTCTATATAGTCCTGGGTGTTATAGAATTCAATATATAGACCAGGCCAGCTTAAAGCTCACAAAGATCTGCCTGCCTCTCTCTGCCTCCTGAGCACTGGGACTGAAGGTTTGTGTATCTTGTGTGTGTATCTTAACATCAATGGTGTGATGTAGGTATTACATCATCTCCATTTTACAGCCACAGAGGTCAGTGACCTGAATCCTACCACTAGTAACAACAAACCTAAGGTTGAACAAGTTGTGAAAATATTTTTAAGTAACTCTGCCAGACTATTTGCTTCAGGACACAGGTAAACAGCTACTTACAGCTCATTTGTTCACATATCTGTGTTCAAGGCCTTCATGGACAACTGTACAAGTTGTACTGTGTATGAAGGAATGCTTGCCAAGCTGATGGGGGCTGTGCCTATCCTGAGGATAGGGTATTCTTTCTTTTGCCAGATTAGCCTTGAACACATACTGTAGCCCAGAAAGGCTTTGAACTAGGATCCTCCTGCCTCAGACCCCCAAGTAGCTGAGATTACAGGACTGCACAACTGAGCCCCACTTGGAAGGGGATCCTCCTTAATTCACATGTCAGGCTGAGTAGCCCCTGGGACCCTACAGTGAATGCATTTTCTTCATTTGTACCAAACTGCCTGTCACACAAGCTAGCAGAGGTCAGCTCTGGAGAGGAGATCCTTTCTGTGAGATAGGCTGCTCTTTAAAAGCAGGCTGTGACCACCTCCCACCCATCATGCCCCAAGTCTAGAACCCCCTATGGCCCTCCCCGTAGACTCGGCACCCCATTGTAAGGAGGGCACTGAGGTCAGAGTAATACCCCTACCTGCAAACTCATTGAAGTGGTTGCCGATGTCAAAAGCCTGGTAGTTGTACCCTGCGTATTCATAGTCTATGAACCGCACATGGCCTGTGAGGAGAAGAAGCAGCAGTGAGAGCTGGTCCCAGATCTGGACATGGGGCATGGTCAGACTTCATCTGTCCCCCATTGCCCCCCCTTTCTTATAGCTCCAGCCCACTCTAGCTGGTCCTCAGGTTCCCTCTCTAAAGGCATCTATCCGTCCACAGCATAGCTAAGGATCAGAAAGCAATATCATGTCTCTGGGTCTCAAAGCCATGGGTTCAACTAATATAGACTGAAAATCTTTAAAATTTGATCTGAGGGATGGAGATATGGCCCAGTGGTTAAGACTACAGACTAGCTGGCTGGTGGTGGCACACACCTTTAATCTCAGCACTCGGGAGGCAGAGACAGGCAGATCTCTGTGAGTTCGAGGCCAGCCTGGTCTACAGAGTGAGTTCCAGAATAGCCAGGACTGTTTCACAGAGAAACTCTGTCTCGAAAAGCAAAACAACAACAACAACAACAACAAAAACCCAAACAACAACAAAAAAGTATAGGCTACTCTTGCAGAGACCTGAGGTTCAATTCCCAGAATTCACATGGTGGCTCATAACCAATCATAACTAACGATAACCATAACCACAGGTCCAGGAGATCCAACACCATCTTCTGGCTTCTGTAAGGCACCATATCCCTATGATACACAGGCATACATACAGGCACAATAATCATATTCATAAAATACTAATTTAAACTTTCAGATGTACTAAACATGTACAGACTTTTCCCCTTTGTCATTCCTGAGACAACATGGCTTAACACCCATTTAGCTCAAATTTCCATTGTATTGGATATTTATTTTTATTTGTTTTCAGGGTGCTGGGGACAGGATTCTGGGTCTCACACATGGTAACCAAGCACTCTCGCTGCAAAGCTCCACTCTGCTGACTTAAAGGAGACTTGTTGCAAGTCTCAGATGTCCCACAGCCAATCTTCAGTGTGTAATGAGGGACTCCTGTATTCCCAGGGGAACTGCATTCTCAGGAACAGTAGGAAGCAGGCAACCTTCTCTTCCCTATCCTCCTGCCCTCTCAAGGTTTGGGGAAGCCATGGTGTCCTCAGAAGCTCATAAAGTCATCAGGACACATGGCCTGGGTGTCCTGACGGTGAAGGCCTTCCCACCTATGATTGAGTTCCTTCTTGCAATATGGTTTTCTAGAAGGCACTTTCCTGTTCCCCTTTCCTCTTCTTTTTCACAAGTTAAGATCACCATAAGGCATACCAGGGTTTTCCATGATAAAGCAAAGTCCTTGTCTTTGGACCCCTGAAGCCAGCAGACCAGCCAGCTGGCCCATGTCCTCATATCTGAGGGGCTTGGGGGGCTTTACCTTTGGTGCTGTCGTAGATGATATTCTTGCAGAGCAGATCATTGTGACAGAACACCACAGGGGACTCCAGCTGGGACAGGTGTTCCTTGAGCCAGGCCAGCTCCTGTTCCAACACCTCCACCTTAGGGACGTCTGCAGAAAGGCTAGACAGTGGAAAAAAAAAAAAGTAAGTACAGGCAAGCCGTAAACTCTAGTCCAATTGTTCATTCACTGTAGAGCCCTCAGTAAAAGGTCAGCCCAGCAGAGCCCCCACTGTTGTCACACATGAGCGTGTCCTATCCTTCTGGCTCCCAGGGTTACATTGAAAAGCAGGTTAAAACCTGGTCATAAAAAGTGGCTGTCAGAACATAATAGTCACTAAATAAGCAGGGCAGTGGTGCTGCACAAATTTAATCCCAGTATTCTGGTGGATCTTGGTGAGTTCGAGACTAGCCTGGTCTACAGAGCAAGTTCCAGGTCAGGGCAGAGATACACAGAGAAACACTGTCTTAAAAAAACAAACAAAAAAGTCACTCACTAAATGGCATCCCTGCTACTTTGTGAAATGGACAGGGTGAGGAAAGGGGACCCAGGAGAAGACAGGAGAGGTGACAAGTGTCAGAGGCCATAGTTTCAGAGGAAGAGAGAATGCAGCCCATGGAATTAAGGGTAAGAGGCAAAATAGACCATACCAGAAACTCCCTAAGAGACCTTGTGTGCCTCTAAGATGAACCCCCTCCCCAGCAACAGAACCCTAGGAGGGACTGGAGAAACAGAACTTTCTCAACATGGCAGAGGGGTGCTCTCATGTGGCCCCTCATACCTCAGCTGCTGAGGTCATAGACTATGGTCTAATCAGTCATCTCACAGGGCTGTAACAAGGCAAGCTATCTTCTGTGCAATGTCAGAGAAACAACAACACCGCCAACACGGCCCCATGTGAGAGACTGGCTT
Organism: Cricetulus griseus; assembly: GCF_003668045.3. Lineage (NCBI taxonomy): Eukaryota > Metazoa > Chordata > Mammalia > Rodentia > Cricetidae > Cricetulus > Cricetulus griseus. The sequence continues at coordinate 55,806,882 of NC_048598.1, forward strand.
TGCTACTCCCAGCAACTAATTCCTGTGACCTTGAGTTGAGTGCTTCCTGTCCCTGGTATCTGCTAGACTAGCTTGAAGGCAGAACAAGATGGCACAAGGCTACTTCCACCCCCCACCCTACCCCACCCCACCTCACCCCACCCCACCCCACCCCATGTCACACTGAAGTAGTGTTGTCTGCCAAGCATGCTGGGCTGGGGAATAATAATCTATCATGGGTCAATCAATGCAGAAGTTGGGCAAGGACACGCCGTACTCAGGTGCTCTGAACTTTGACCCTTCAGTTACACAGGTCTGTGTACAATGGAAAAGCCAAACAGCATAGTCTTTCAAAATTCAGAACTACCCCTGGGAAGGGGGTGCTGGACCTGGTCTCCACTCCTATTTCTCTGCCTAGGACATCAAAGGTTCACAGGGAAAGATGGCAATGAAATGTATCCTGGTTCACCTCCCCACTGGACAGAGCTATCTAAAATATCCCCTGTTGAAAAGAAATGCCAAGGCTAGAGGGGTCTTGGGTCTTCCATCCTACAAGACTGGGAAATGCAGGTTCCAGAAAGGGGAAGAAAACACTCATTCCAGATGCCTCATAGCATGAGAGCATCAAACCCAACACCTCAGCCCAGCTGGGTCCCAGCCTACCTACCATGTGTCCTCACCACAGGTCTGTGCACCCTTGACCTGTTCCCTCTGTCTCTGAGATGGTTTCTCTGGGCCAGGCAGCCCACAGGCAGAGAGGAAGGAGGCCAAGACTCATCCTCAGCCATTCACATGCCCCTCCCTGAAGCTACTTTGGGAACTCCTCTTCCTCTGAGGCTGTCTCAAGATAAAAAAGACAGAGGAGAATCCCTTTGGCTGGCCCAGGTCTCAGTCTGAAAATCATGCCTGTGACAGCCAGGTGCTGGCTCCCCGTCACTGGCCTCAGTCTGACCCTACCCTGCCACGCCAAGGCCACTGTGATACTTACTATGAGAACAACCCGGCCTATCTCCAGGGCCCCCTCTGACTGCAATGTCCCTCCCTGAACATGTGGGCCTCTGCCAGCACCAAATCCCTCCGCCTCTGTAGGGTTGGCAGCAGAGCAGCCATCGCAGCCACCCAGAAACATTCTCACCCCAGAAACAGCAGAAGGGATGAGGGCTGGGGTCTCTAAGAGGCCTGGAGCTCCTGCTGCAGGAGGGGCTGCTTGGCCATCTTCATTCAGTTCCCACTGGAGAAGCAAAAGTTTTTTCTAATGGACCAGCTCTACTGTTCCAGTCTCTCGGCTTGTTCTTTCTTCTCTAAGGGACCAACTGTCTACTGTTCCAGTCTCTCGGCTTTCCCCCTGTGCCCTTTCATCAGCCCACCCACCAATATTCCCTCATGATGTCCCTAAGGTAGTTACCTGCCCATACTGCCCCACCCAGGGCCAAAAAGCCACCAGTGCCACCAAGTCGCTTTCTACAGTCTCTGACACAGTGTCTGTCTTCCATTCCCATCTACCCACCAGGCTGCCCCAAGCAATGCTGCCCCAGATGTGTTTTGTGCTTCTGGGAGGCCACCTACATGAAGTCCTGGTCGAGTAGAAGCACTCCCTGACCTGGACTGGCAAGGTGCACTCAGCAAGCACTCTATGGGGGAACCTGGTTCTCCTAGCTTAGGTCTCCCAGTCCTAGAACCTGTCCCCAGCTTATCTCTCCCTACCTTACGTGCACAACCAGTCCCCTCACCAAAGCTGTGCTTATGCCCATAGGCCCCTTCATAAACCATAGTTCTGGCTCAGATACCTTCATAATCGTGGGCACGGGGGCACACACTTGTACTTGGGAGACTGGAGCAGTAAGACCATGAGTTCAAGACAGATTGGCTTGGGCTACATGAGTTTGAGGCCATTTGTGGGCTACATAGTGAGACCCTGTCTCAAACAAACAAAAGCCAAACACACTTTCATGATTCCCCATGCTTGTTCACATCAATCCTGGCTCCTTAGCCTGGTACCCAAGCCCCCTGCCCCCAACTCCTATTCCCCACTCCCGTGGCTCCAGCCTCATTCACTTACTTGGCAACCTTCAACAGACACCTCACCTCCCTCCAGGCTGTCTTCTGAGCTGGAGCAGCCCCTCTCATTGTGACCTGCGACCTCTGCCAAGATGGCTTTTGCTGCCCCTTCTTACTCCTGCTTATGTATTACACACCCTGCCTTCTTTTGTGCCAAGTACAGGCATGTTCTGTTTACCCAGATGGCTCCTAAACTCCTTACAGGCAGGGCCTGTGTCACAATCACCTTCACTTTTGTACCGTTTTAATCCCAGTCAATGTTTGTGAGATGAAGGGCTGGATAAGTCAGGGCCATGAGGTAATGCCTGGAGTCCAAGATGCTCCATCTAGTTTCAATGACTGTTCCACACTGTCCTGCAGTGGGACGTTCGAGGCGGTTCTAAAGGGTAAGGGGATGATTCCTTAGAGAGGTTCAAAGAAGCTAAATCTGGATTTCCTGGAGGCCAAAAGCACGAGAAGAACAAAGGAAGCTGGCCAGCTCTTCACCAAGGACCTCTCTCGTCCTTACAAGATCATCCACCACAGCTACACAGAGACAGCAGTCAACAGACACTGTAGAGTCTATCCATGTGTGAGCACCAGGCTTGAACCTAGAAACAGCAAGTCCCATCTCCACCTGTCAAATAATGGTGCTGGCTGAGAGGACATGCCGCGCTCTGGTCTTCAGGGATATAGTTCTTGTCCCAGGATCTGAACATGGTCAGACAGAGGGCAGGCTAAGGCTATCCTGGGCACTCATAGCATAACCACTGGGTGTGAAAGTTTAGATAATGTCATGGGTGTGAAAGGGATAAACAATGGGGTGGGAATTAATGACTGCCATGGAAGGGGGGGGGCGGAGAATGAGACTTGTTTCTCTCAGGCTTCCCTCCCGCCACTCCTGTGACACTTCAGCAGAAGGAGTGTTCAAATTAATCGTGTATTTCAAAATTGCTAGAAGAGGGGACTCTGAATGTCCAGCACAAAGAAATGATAAACATTTGAAGTGAAGACACGTGTTGCCTCGATCGAACCATCGCATACTGTATGTATAATTATATGTCAATCAAACACATTCAAATACATTTTAAAAGTCGGTGCTTGCTGGGTATGATAACACTCGCCTTTAATCCCAGCTCTTGAAAAACTGGGGCAGGCTTATCTCTGTGAGTTCAAAGCCAGCCACATCTACATAGTGAGTTACAGGCCAGTGGGGGGCAACACCGTCTCAAAAAAAAAAAAAAAAAGTTGATGTTTAATCCCTGCAGGGCCATGTTGTTGACTCTTTTCCATGCTGTAGTCCCCAATGTGTGTCAGGAGTTGGTTGGGTACCTGCAGGCCACTGAGCAAAGGGGAAGTTTGGGTGTGGATTTGAGAAGAACACAATAGGGGACATGGCTCTCAAAGATACACAGGCTTAAGAGGAGTCCAGGCAATCAGCAGGAAACCGTGGCATTCCAAGGGCTTGCTGTCTAGTCTATGACCCACTGAGCTCAGTGCCTCAGGTTCTCAGAGGCTACGCCGGCCCATGGTTCCAAAGACAGAAGACAGCTCATGCAGAGTTAAGTCCTGGGATGAGAAACTAAAGCCTCATACCAACAACCTGACAGGGGAGCAGCGCTTCCTCCTTGCAACCCTAGTTTCTGCTTAGAAAAATGGGAGTTGTCTCTGGTCCTCCTCCCTGACACTGTAAGGAAACTCAAAGAGAAGTAAGGGCTAGTGTGCAAAACTGAGATGCAGCCAATGGCCTCCCTCTGCCTGGACTGTGGCTCAGGGCAGAAGATGCCCAGGAGAAACTCCTCACTGGGACCTGCATCCCTGAACCTCCTCTAAGAGTTGCTTGCAAAAATAGGGGGCAGGGCAGAGCCATGGGCAACCTTGAGCCCTCTCAGATCTCTGTACCTGGGATTGATCTCATCCTTCACCAGCGTGAAATAACGGTACATCTTATTCCACAGGGTAGGCTTAGGCAGTCTGCCATTGGTGTGGATGGTGTGGATCTTTGCCATTTCTAAGGCAATTAACCTACAACAGAGACGGAAGGAATAGTGCGTCAGTACTGGGCTTGCCCTCTTGCCCAGCCCCTCCTGACCAGAAAGAGTTTGGAAGGTAGGTTCTTCTGGGTATTTGCCAGAGGACCACGTGTAGGATCTTGACAGCTCCCAGGAACCCTTGGTCTCCCAAACAAGGTCTCAGCAGAAGGCAGGGAAGTGCAGTAAGACCTTCAGCCATTGCTTCTTTTCTTGTTCCAGAGCTAGACCAGTAAAAAGCAGAGGACCATTCCCCCCACAACCCCAGGCCGAGAGCTTGGTCTTCCCCAGCCTTCCCATCGCCGCCCCTGAAAACACAGGGGCAACCAGGCATAAGGGCAATACACCACCCCCAGACTTTGCCCCATCCTCTCTGGAGAGGTAGCAGCAGGTCCCTTTTCATGAAGTGGTGTTGGTGCCGGGCCAGGAGGAAATGTTAGCTTTTTATCAGTCTGGCCAAGGTGGGGGGAGGCTGGCCCAGGGCAGCTCCTTCTGACACCACAGGGCATTGATGCTGGTGAGTGGATACCAAGGACGCAAAACAAGCCAGCCTTCTATCTTCCAGTGCTCCTACAGACATTATCCAAGGTCCTGGGAGAGAATGGAGTGGGTAGCAGGGAGGTCTGCTGGGAGTCAGGAGGGGTGAGTAGAGGACTGGCCACTGGAGCGGGAAGGACCTTGATAAGAGCCTAGCACCAAGGCCAGTGCCAAGGTCAGCACAGAGGCTGGGGTCCCAGCTGGGCACTGCCAGCCCTCCCTGCTGCAGTCCAACACTAATTGCCTGCCAAGCCTCCAACATCCAAGCTTCTGCTTCTTGCCTCTGTCTGTTGCTGGAATAATAATCACTAGGAAGGACAACAAAGGCTCTGGTTGTTTGAAACCTTGTAACAGAGCTGTCCTAAGGCTACTCCTTCCCTTGCCAGGCCTGGGAAGGGACCAGCCATACACCATCAGAATAATGGCAATTCAGGCTCCTCCCCAAGCCTCCCACTTCCTCAAGGGTGGAGGGCCATCAGCAGCTGGGTAGGTGCACAGAGGTCAGAGGTCCTAGGGTAGGTGACAGCCCACCAAGGGTCTGGGAAAAGGGAAGACACAGACCTGAGGCTCAGCCTGTGTCTTCTGAACAGAGCGGTTCCTTGAATGTCAAAAAGGCTGTTGTGTGAATAGCAACTGAAGTAACTTCAACACTCAGCATTTTCATGCCGAAGAGCCTCAGCAGACCAGGCTGGGGGTGGGCTCAAGGGATATGAGGTGGCGGGTGGGGTGGGGGTGGGGCACTTTCCTGCAGATACCCTGTCACCATGACAGGATGGGAAAAGCATCATCCTGGGAAACTCACCAAAGGCCTACCTCCTACACCCACGCCAATTTCTGGCTCTCCCCCAAACACCAACATCTCATTATGGCACCTAAATCCCCCTTCAATCTTCCTGACAGTGGTAATTGTTTCCAGAAAGAGGATCAGTGATGGCATGAGGTTCACAGAGGCAGAGAGAGACTAGTAGTGGTGGGGACCTGCCAACATGTGAGCTTATTTGCACAAGGCTAAGGGAGGAGCCATGAGAAAAGCAGGGCAGGGTCCCCTGTACTCTGCTTTGACCTCACCTCTCCAGGTTGGGTGTACTCAGCTTGAATGCCAATGACCCCCACATAGGTGGACACGCCCTTCACACACACACACCCCTCCAACAACACCAGCTATAACACACAACTCAAATACAATGTCCTGGGGCTCCAGCAGTCTCTGAGGCAGCACTGAAGAGTGTAGAGGGCCAGCCATGTATGCAGACAGCCAAGTGTACTTACTTGGGTTGACTGGTGGGCAGCTGAGGAGGCACTAAAGAGCTAGGCCTACCCCTAATACCCCTAGGTGGGCATTACTGCCCTCAGAATGCAAGAAAAGTCTCCTTCCTCTTGGCCTGGACACTGCAGATGCCAAGCAAAGCACCTGGGCAGACCCTGCACTGTTGCCTCCAGCATCAGGAGTAAACCTCAGTTTCCCCAAGCCTCACTATGATAATCTGGTGGCCTTCATCCACATAGCTCATGACACTATGGGGAGGGAGAGGGTAATGCTTGACCACCCTTCCTGACCCAGCCGGAGCAGAGAGAGTAGTGTTGAGTTCTCCCCCTTGCGGGCCCTACAATAGTGCATCCACAGGGCTTGAAGGTTAAATGTAGTTCCTAGGCCCTACATATCCAGGTATTCACTGGGAACAGGGCCCAGTTCGTCAGCCTTCTGCATGGAGGCTTCAGTGGTACTCTAAACGTGGGTCTCCACTGTCAGGGAAACCAAAGGGCCCTCAGTTTAGGAGTGTGGGGAAGGATATCTCCAGTTTGCTAAAGTCAGGTTCTCCCTGGATAGGGATGTTTGTTGTCACACTTTTCACTCTGCAAAAGATGGGAGCAAAGTTGCACAAGGGGCGCACACCTTTAATACCAACACTTGGGAGGCACAGGCAGATGGGTCTCTTTGAGTTTGAAGCCAGCCTGGATTACACATCAAATTCCAGGATGGCCAGACAACATCAAGAGACCCTGTCTCCAAAAAAAAAAAAATAATAATAAGATAAAGAAAAAAGAAAGAAAGAAAGAAAGAAAGAAAGAAAGAAAGAAAGAAAGAGAGAGAAAGAAAGATGCCCTCAGAATTTGGCTCAGATTTCATTTCCAGGGCTTCTAGATATTTCCACATCTGACACAGGGTGGGCAGAGGTTTGAGAAATGGGGGAAAAACCAAAAACCTGACCTTTGATACATTTATGGGACCACTTTGTTCCCAGGGAACTCATCCTTGTAGTGGACACTACTGTAAATTTCTAGAATGTTACTGCCTCTGAGTAGAGCATATCAACAAATACTTTCAAAGCGATATGAAAATATGACTTATGACCTTCTTCACAAATCCCATTGCACACTGAAGAAGCCAGCCGAGAACCTCAAAACCAGTCGGGGGGTTGGTGGCACACACCTTTAATCCCAGCTCTCGGGAGGCAGAGGCAGGCAGATCTCTGTGAGTTCGAGGCCAGCCTGGTCTTTAGAGTGAGTGACAGGACAGGTTCCAAAGCTACACAGAGAAACCTTGTTTCAAAAATCAAACAAACAAAAAAATGCAAAACAACAACAACAAAAAGAACCTCAAAACCATAGCCTTGGGGAAAATGATGCCTTGCACCCTACTCACCTGAAGAGCTGGGGTTCTCTGATGTGCTCCGGTCCCAGGGCCACACCCTGCATGTATTCATAGCACAGCCCGTTCTGAAAGGTGCAGTAGAGTTTGGGAGCGCAGCCATGTGCTCGAAGCAGTTGGAAGTTCCTGACCTCATTCTCCCGGTCCACCAGCAACTCTGTCCGCTCCCCATACACCCGGACCAGCACACAGTCCCGCATGTCCTCCTCCACATAGCAGGCCACTAGCTTGTTGGTGATGCCATCTTTGAAGCGCTAGCATGGGGAGAGGGCAGCTATGGGTAGGAAGGTGGGGTATAATCCTCTGGTCTCTTCCCAGAGCTCCAACCAAAGCAGAACGTGCTCGTTTGAATATTGAACACAATCCCACACCAGCCAGCACTATATTCTGCCTTGAAGTAAATTAAAACACAAGTGGGGAGGAGGTAGCAGCCACATTGAGCCCAGGCACACTCACTCATCCTAGGTCTGCCTCTAGGGCATGGGACTTGGCAGAGTCCGCATGTCCACACAAGGCAGTGGGTAGAGGCTCTCTCTCCCCTCCTTTCTCCATCCTGACCGTGAAAGAACCCACCACAGGTGAGAATGTGGCCAAGGAGGGCTGGAAATTGCCCAGACAGACATCCTGACCAGCACCCTCTCACCAAGGCAGGCAAGGGCTCTCAGCTGTATCTCTTGCTCCATCCAGTGGCAGAGATACAAGGAGGGTATTGAAATTGGCACTCATCCCAGAGCTCTGGTGGCCAGAGGGCCTTGAGTCTCTGAATTCCACACCAGAAGAAACAGGAGACAACAGGAGTGGGAACACCAACTCTCTGGGCATGTGACTCTGGGCATGGCGGTAGGGAGGAAGGAACCATGAGCTAAAGTTTTATGGGCACCATGTGACAGAGCTGGATAGGACTTTAGAGGCCACCGGAACCCATTCTGGGTGAGGAAACAGGGCTAGTGAGAACACGGGTTAGCATCTGCTATGCTGGTGCTGGATTTGGTCGCAGGTCTGGGTCTTCTGAAAAACCGCTACCACACTCAGCCCAGATTCTCCTCAGAGCCGTACCTTCCCCACTCAGAAGGTCTGTGACATGGAACCCTACCCCTCTGCACCTTCCTGCACAGGCTGCCTGGAGAGGTGTAAACATTATTTTTAAGAGAATGCAGGACAGCTGAGGAGTAAGCTAGGGGCCAAAGTGCCCACAGATGTGTGTGGGGGAGATACATCCACCTGAGGTGGGAAGAGAGTTGCTCAGAACTAGCCTGAGGCCACGGTGAAGGTGCTTTGCTGGAATTCCGAATTCCACAGGGCTGGTTCCTCGGGCCCACCGGGAATGCTCAGACCCCTGAGGGCTTGGCTCTCACGTTAGGGTGAAGGAGCAGCACAGGGTGCAGGGGGAGGTTTCCTTAAAAGTTCGTGCCTCCTTGGATTTCAGAGCGGCTGAGTACGCACTTCTGGGCAACTAGGGGACAAGCACTCAGCGACAGGGGGTGGGGCCGTACGCGCAGCATGCTGACAGTGGGCAGGTAGACCTCAGGCTGCATGCTTGAGAACCTCAGGAACAGACGAGTGGGGAGGGTTCAGGGAATCGTGGGTCTAGCTTTGCATAGGGATCAAAAAGAGATGGAGAGCTAAACACATATACAAACCACGGTCCAAAATCTTTCCTGCGCAACAGCCGCGTAACCAACCCTGGGACCCGCACTCGGAAAGATGCACTGACGGGCGTCCACGCAGCCCCTTTGCAGCCCAGGCAGGGCCCCATCCCCGGCCTCGCGCCCGCTCGGCTACCTTGGTCCGAACTTGCTCGGGCTTCCAGTGCGGCCGCAGCTCCCGGATGAGGCGCAGGGCACCCGGGAGGATGTCGTCCTGATCCACCGCGATGTCGAAGAACGGGACGGCGGCCCTCGGGGGCCCTGCTGGCTCCCAGCAGCCGGCGCTGGCCGCCGCCTTCTCCTCCATGCCCCATGAGCACTGCGGGCAAGGCGCCTGCCTCCGCAGGTAAAAGGGCGAGCACGGCACTGAAGCTGAAGGGGGCACAGCCATTCCCAGCTGCCCCACCCCCTCGGAGCCGCCGCGCCCGCGTTAGCCCCTACGGGTGGGCCCTGAGAGGGAGTGGGAGTGGTCGAGGAGGGGCCAGGGGAAGTCCATGACTCATGAGCGAGCTGCCCGCTTCGATCGCCGGCGAGCAGCCCCGCAACACAGCTGGCTGGGGATCGCCGGGGTCCGCCGCGACAGTGACATCATGGACCGCAGTAACGCCCCCCGCCTGCCCCGCCCCGTCCCCGCCCGCCCCGCCCTCGGGCGAGTGCAGCCCGCCATCTCCTGCTTCTGGGGCTGTGACTACCTGGAACTCTGGGTGGGGGTGATGCCCCGCCTCAATGACGCAAAGGGCGGAGCCTCCTCAGGCCCCTCCCCAGATCCCTGCTTGGGTATCCTAGAGTGGCATGACCGGGTTCCCATGGGGCCCACAGCTCTTTGCCAGCTCTTTCCTGGTAGCCTAGGGTAGGGCGTGGGGCTGGGGCAGAGAGGACTCGTCTTTGTCCCCACCTCATCCTGGATTATGGAGATCGGCTGCTCACAAAGTGTGGGCTTTGGCTTTGGACCCCTGGAAAAGGTTGGGCTGCATCTCTAAGGCTTCCATGCTTCCAGGCATCACTCACCACCACGCACATATTCTATGGAAAGCCACATGGTGATGGTGCCGGGGTGACTGTCCCGTAGGCAGACTGGACTCTAACTGGACATTCCCGGGTATTTTATGAGTACACGAGCACATTGTGACTCACTAAATCCTTAACTCTTCCTCCTTGTCCTGAGAGGTTGGCTGGGCACAGATAGTAGGTACACAGGTGCCTGTAGCCCAGTGCTTTGTTGGGCAAAGAGGTGATTAAAGGCCTGGCACTACTGATGACAGAGATCCTAGAGAAAGGGATGATAAGTCCACTGGGGGACTTGCTGTGGAAAGGAGACCCATGGAAAGACACAATGCCAGCCTTTGGAGAGCCCCTCTCTTAGCCATATGTTCCCCTGGTCAGCCCAAGAGCAAACCATATTAGTGGCCAGCCCTCTGCTATAGCGAACCTGGACTTGCCTCAGGGACCTCATTGCTTACCATCTAACACTGCCACAGTTGAAACATGCCCACAAAACAAATGTGTTTCTGTGTTCCCAAGTTGTCCCTTTGACCTATTCAGGACCCTCTCAACCACAAGGCCCTTTGGTTCTTGTTGCCCAGAACCCAGGTCTTCTGGGACAATTTCTATGCTGATGCTTTTACAGTGGTCACTAGCCCCACGTGGCTACTCAGCACTTGAAATGTGACCAGTGTGGGTGTTTTGTGTAACTTTAATCTTAATAAGTATGCAAATAGCCACTTGCCACCACTGTATTGGACATTGTAGCAGATGATAGAAGAGGAACCGCCTACTTAAGGTCATGAAGCCCCAGGATGCCAGAGCTGTAGAGGACATTGCCTCCAGCTCTTTCTTTTGCAATAGGCAAAGAAAACCATGCTGGACAAGGGATCATAATCAGTGGGAGTCCAGGCTCTTGCTCTCAGCTCTGTGCCAGGACAATGCAAACAGCTCCTGCTATGCAAATACCACCTCAGAGAAGTCCTGGGATCCTTAACCCCATGACAGCCAAGTCCAGATACAAAGGGCTTTGTTGGAATACTCAGTACCTTATACTTTATCAATACCTTATACTTTATGGTCAAAAGAGGGTTGAGAAGCTACAGTTAGATCCTGCTTTCTCATCCCCTAAGCTAGCCAGCAGGGGGAGGAAGGGTGAGTGAGAGAAAGGCCCTCAGCCTGTGATGTCAACCTCAGGCCTTGAGGTGGAAGACAGTAGTGGCCTGTGTGTGCACCTGACCCAAACCAAGGTGTTTGAAATTCTGTCCTTGTGCCAGCACCACTCACATGGGATTGAGGTAGAAGTCCCTAGGACCCGAGTCAGCTGGATTGGATTCTAGCATAATTTTTCATTGTTTTTCAGGATTCTTTCCTGCTTGATTCTTCACCAAGTAATCTTGGCCAAATGCCTTTCTGTCTCTATATATTTCTCGCATGTGAGGTAGGATTGTTGGATGTCTGAAGTCCTGTGTTAGGTGGTGATGACTTAGATTGCCCGTGTCAATGGTCACATGGGGCAGGGGCATATAGAGGATGCAGAGCAAGCTGAGAGGAGCTTCCCAGAGAACTCCATATAAGGTCAAATCGTTCAGCAACTCAGAGCCTGGGATCAGTGTTGGCTTCTATGAGCTGGAAGCATCTCTCTGACTGTCTTAGCTAGGGTTACTATTGCTGTGATGAAACACCATGACCAAAGCAACTTGGGGATGAAAGGACTTATTTGCTTACACTTACACATCACAGTTCACCAAAGGAAGTGAAGACAGGAACTCAAGCAGGCAGGAACCGGGAGGCAGGAGCTTCTGCAGAGGTCATGAAAGAGTGCTGCTTACTGGCTTGCTCCCTCTGGCTTTGTTATAGCACCTGGCCCCACCCACAATGGGCTGGGCTCTCCCACATCAGTCATTAATTAAGAAAATTTCCTACAGCCTTGCCTGTAGCCCCATCTTATGGAGGCATTTTCTTAATTGAGATTTCCTCATCTCAGATGACTTTAGCTTGTGTCAAGTTGACATAAAACTAGCCAATATATTTACCCACACTCTATTGCCATAGCCCTGCGGCTTTTTTCTCCCAATGGCCCTAGAGGAACATGGGGCCCATTTCTTTGCAAACTCCTCAACCAAGGTTGTTGCATGAACAAACTCTTTGTGAATCCTGTTGGCAGTAGATGGAAGGCACTGGCTTTACACACTAAAGTATGTGGGGGCTTCTTTTTTTTATAACATTCTCCCTTTTTCCCTCTCTGTCTCTCTGTCTTTCTCTGTGTCTCTGTGCTTGTGTCTGTTTGTCTCTGTCTCTGTCTGTGGGGGGGGGAGGCGGCCAAAGGACAACTTCAGTTATCATTCCTTAGGTATCAAGCCCCAGGGATCTGCTTGTCTCCATCCTCCTGGTTGCTGTCATGCCCAGCTTTTTTTTTTTTTTTTTTTTTTTTTTAAATTGTGGGTTCTGGGGATCGAACTCAGGCTCTCACACTTGAGAAGCAAGCACTTCACCGACAAGGCTACATCTCTAGCCCCATTTGTCATGTGTCTTCTCTCTATGTGACCATGCAACTGTCTCTCCTTCTGCTCCAAACTCAAAAGAATCCACCGGAAGCAGGTTGTAACATGAAGTGTTTATTCTGTGTTTCCTCAAAGCAGGGAAGGGTGATTGCAGACAAGGGGACAAGCACTCATCGGGAGCTGTGTCCAGTGTCCCTGTGTGGGGGCCAAGCCCAAACAAAATGGCCCTCAGGAGCGACAGCTTTGTCTTGGCCTGAAACTAGGGTCACTGGGTGACAGAGGGCCTTAGCGGGCCAAAGCAAACCCAATGCGATTGTTGTGCCGATCAAACTCTGTGTAGAACTTGCGGATGAAGCTGGCACCCAGGACCCAGACTGGCCCAGTGGGTGGTGGGATGTCTAGGCCATGGAGAGCCAACGTGCATTGGTCATCATTCCTGTAGGGATTCTGGCAAGAAGCAGGAGGCTTTCTCAATACCCATGACACAACCCCTTCTCACCACCTGATCCTGGCAACTGTCCTCAGTGTATGCCCCACCTCTCCTACATTCTTCCAGAGCCGACTCAGCCCAGCCTAAATTGCAGCCTTCCTGGGGCAGGCAGGCAGGCAGGCAGGCAGGCAGGCAGGCACTGTGGTAGTTAGAGGCAAACAGTGTGTCTATCCTGTATTCAAAGGCTTACTTAGCTTCTGACCCAGACCAAATCACTGAACTTCTCTAGGCCCCTGAGAATGCAAAGGACAGAGGACTAAAAGGAGGGCCACTCAGAAATGGAGAGAAGACCATCACTGACTCACAGCATGCATGAGTTTATTGGGATTTTTGTTGGTTTGGTTTGGTTTGGTTGTTTATTTACTTATTTTGATTTTTCAAGACAGCCCTGTAACAGCTCTGGCTGTCCTCGAACTCACTCTGAAGACCAGGCTGGCCTCAAGCTCATGGAGATCCACCTGCCTCTGCCTCTCAAGTGCTAGGATTAAAGGCGTGCACTCTCACTGCCCATCTGAATCTGGGTAGTTTTGAAAACTTTATTTCCCAGGTGCCTGTCTTAGAAGGTTTGGCCTGAGAGGTGAGGCATGCAGCCTGGGTCCTGGGATTGTTAAAAATTCTCCAGATGACACGAGCCGTATTCATGGATCACTGGCCTAGTTGGTGATTTGTACAGCACAACTTCTCCCATTTCAATGGCCCTTGCCCACCCTTCTCACTGAGCCTCACCTGTAGCACGTAGTCTGCACTGGTGAGTGTATAGGCTCTGCCTCCCAGGTGGAAGGAGATGTCGGGGAGGCTGGGTACCTGGCTACAGTCCACAACATACTGAGGAAATGAAGGAAGCTATTTTCAGGGTGGAAATCTCTGAGAAGTCCAGAGCCCTATGCCAGAGAGTCCTGGACACAGTCTCTGCTCACCCTCCACGGGAGACATGCCACATATTCAGGGAGTGTGAGGGGTGAAGAGGAAATAACTTGAAATGGCTTTGTTTGGGACTCAGTGGTGTCTGGATGGGTTGGAGACTGGAGCCAGGTGGTTATCCCCTCCCACCCTCCAAGCCGTTCTCTCCACCTGTTTCTTACATCATCTGTGCTCCTCTCCTTGGCTCCAAGGGTTTGCATGATCAACTTCAGGGAGCTCGTAGGACCCGATATATAGGATGCACCAGTGTCCACAACTACCACGCAGCCCTCCTCACACAGCAAGGTGGCAGACCCCACAGATACCCTGCGGAGACTACAGTTAGATGGGTAAACAGACAGACAAGAAGGCAGACAGGCAGAAGCCGCCAGGCACTCCCCCCCCAGCCTGTGTGTCTTTCCCAACTTAGGGTAGTGATAGGAAGCCATAGGAATGGTCTGGTGGTGCACGGGAGGAGAGCCGAGGCCCTGAGAGAAGGTACTGACTGTTCTTGTCATCAACGCATGATCTAGAGACTCCACCTCCTCTCCCTGGGCCCTCTCCTCCCCATCCTCAAATCCCCATCCCATGCCCCTATCCTGGACAGAGCTGGCAGAGAGCAGAAGATGTCTGTGCCTTATGGGGTGGCTGCCCCACCCGCCACCCCACCCCACCCCAGTGGCAACATCAGTTTGGAGGGTTGGGAAGGTGGTGATTGCTCACCCCTTCATTGCGATCTCCCAGGAGCCAGTCCTGCTGACGCTCACATAGTGAAAATTGCCTTGGTAATGCTGGGGGTCACTGCCCCCCAACACCACTTCTCCCCCCAGCAGGTGGGAGTCCCTAAAGGAAAGTTTAGCAGAAGTTAGAGACATACAACCTTTGAAACCTGAGGCTTCAGGGATGAGGGAAAGTTGAGAGGTGCAGGGTCAGGTAGAGGGAGGGTTTAGTGGGTAGATGGCAAGGCTGTAAGCTCTCATTACGAGCCATGGAGAATCGACACCTGCTCTCCCTTGCTGGCCCCTCCTCAAATGCAACAGAAGTATTTCTCGGGCTGTCTAGATGCCTCCAGAAAATCATTAGGTTGAAGGACACAGGGTAGATGCAAGTAAGTCCTAAATGTACGTGCCTTCCTCACGTGGGTGCAACAGGTGTGTGGGGCAGACTCCAGACTCCAGTGTAGGGAGAAGTCAAGCATCTAATGGGACTAGGCCTGACTGATGTGTGGGAGCCTGTGGGGGTGGTGGGTATGGTTCTGGGGCAAGGGTCCTGGGAGTGCTGCAGTTCAGGGCCCCAAAGGGCTCCTGCCTACTTCAGATTTCTGTTGAGGCCAAGAGGGACACAGAGAGAAGGCCTTCTTTGTGAACAAGGTTCAGCAACCCGGTTTTTGGTTAATTTTCACCCTTCAGGCAACTGAGTCACCAAATGGTGAAACCACTCAGAGCTCAATGGACTCATGGTGGCTGGAGCCAGGCTCTCGCTCCCAGCCAAATCCGATTGCCCTTGCCTTCCTCTCCATGCCCAGGGTGCTACCTCAGCCCAGGGCTGCCTGGGGCTGCTTCCCAAGGTACTTACAAGTATGTGAAGGAGTTTCTCAGAATCCATGACATACGCATACGTATGTGCACATGTGTACAAGGGGTAGATGTGCACATGTTCTGTGCAAGAATCAGTTACTTATATGAATGTTACTTCTTCCTAGCCCAAGAGGGCCCCTGCTTACAGGCCTGCTTGCTGCCTGTTGCTGAGCCCCATGTATTTTAAGTCTTCCCATCAGCTCTTTTCCACCCACAGCATCCCTCAAGCATCCTCTAGCATTTAGAACACCCACCTCCCATTCTCTGCTTTCCTCTGGATCTCACCCCACACCCTGTGCCACACCCCCTTCCCTGTTGAATTTCCCAAGGCAGCCTACATTTTATGACCTACATTTCCTGACACCCACTTCCACTCTTAACCACTCTTTGAAACATACTTCCCAGGACCACTGACTGCAGGAGCTTCTGACTGGTGGTAATTCACTCGAAACCTCCCTTTGTAAAGAAGTCTTCCTGTTTCCTCTGAGATTGCGCTAGATTCCACCCCTCCCTTCCACTTTCATCGCCGCCCTCTCCCCCCCCCCCGTCTCTGTTCTTACCCATAATGATTTTACCTCCAGCTCAAACCATCTTTCTGAACCCAGAAATTGGCAGCAGATCCCAGCCATGCCGGGACCCTGACCACAGCTTCCCCAAGGCTGAACTGCACAGAATCCTGGCCTAGAATCGAGAAGCATCTGCGGCTTTCAGTACCAGGTGCCTGGTGTGCCCAGGGCATTCATAGTGCCGCATTTCTCCTCTCCCCTATTGGACAGTAAGCTCTAGGAGGATGGAGGGGAGGGATTGTCTTGTTCACTGTTCACCTCTGGAGCCTCCCATGGCACATGGCACAGAGTACTGACTGGATCAATGAGAGAACAAATAAACAAAGGTACCAACAAAGGCGTGAAGCTGGCTGTGCCTGTGTGGCTGGTCCCTAAGGACTGAATGTTTTATTTCCATTCATTTTAATTGGCTAGTGTGTGGTTCTAGATATGGATTGAGGACCACCTCATCAGGAGCATGTAAATCCTGGCCTGGACTCTTACCATTCCTCCAGTTCTCCTCCCTTCCTCCCTGCCTTGGCCTTGGGATCAAAGGCCCACCTGCTGTAGTAGACAGAGAAGACTTCCTCCTTCAGCACCCGCTGGGACAGAATGTGGTCAAAGACAGGGGTCACCCCACCTACGGCCTGAGCAGGGAAGCCCATGCCCAGAACCCCATCAAACTTGGCCAGCATGAAGGGTATCAGGGGCAGCTCAGTGACCTCTCCAAATGTCTGTGTCACAATGATTCCACCCACCTGTGAGAAAAGAACCAGAGGAGATGGAAGTCACTTCTCAACCCTGGCTGGGGTTTGCTCTGGCTACCACACCAGGGCTCCCAGAGATACACAGGTTCTATACAGCAGTTAGGATAAGACTACGCCAGAAAGCCTGCACATACCCTTTCAACACATCTATGCTTGGAGCCAGAGAGATGGGATTGACTAGTGCTATAAAGGCTGAGAAAGAGGTCCCACCAGGCAGGTGATCTGCAACCCTCCCAGAGGCCAGTTTTTTTGTTTTTGTTTTTGTTTTTGTTTTTGCTAACCCCACCAGCTGGGGCTCAGGATTTCTCTATCATAACCAGGGCTTCCCCCACCCCCCAATTTCACAGGCTTGATGAGATGGAAGGGCTCACACTGATTCCCCCTGAGGCTCAACATGTGTCTTTTCCTACCCCTGGCACAGCGAGGCCAAGTGACTCTACAACAGGAAAGGCTTACACACTGGCCAAAAGAAAGCAAATCTTGCCCAGGCACAAAACCCTGGTCCCAAATCTCAAGGATACTCCAAGCCCGGTCTGAATTCATAAATTCAAGCTCGTCACAAGGTTGGAAACTGTGGAGTCTAGGCTTGCCCATACACAAGGTAGATGCAAAGCCTTGTCAAGCAGTGTCAGCCTATTTGCTCCACTGAAACTTTGGTCTTCATAGCTTCAGCTAGAAACTGCCAAGGAGGTGGTCCCTCAACTCCCCAGGCTCTAAGGTGGGGTGGGGTATACCTGCCCTGCTCCATGGGTGTAAGTAGGGCTGGTCCTACTTACAGTCACTATGTCCTGGCTGAGGAAACCTTTGACCTTCCCTGATCCATAGTGGATGGTGAATTCGGTCCCATTCTCCATGTAGCTGGAGGATTCCGAGGAGTCATAGAGGCTGTGAATCTCTAGCAGAGGGACACACACAGGCTCAGATCAGCATAAGAGTTATTGACTGAGGCAGGAGGCTCAGAAGTGGGGCAAGTAGTGGGCCTGGCTAGTATGTCTGAAGACTTAGCTCAGGTGTATTCATGGGCGTGTGTCTGTGTGTGTGTGTGTGTGTGTGTGTGTGTGTTCCTGAGTCTCCAGCTTGGAAAAAATGTATACCAGTCAAGACTGGTTTTTCTTTTATGTGCTTATGCTTCTGAGGCATTCGTTTCAAACAAAGAATTCTATAGCCATTGCTAACATGATATAGTAGTACCAGAGATTCTGGGTACGGAGTAAGGGTTAGTGTGGGGGCATTGACTAAAGCTATCATTGGAATAGCCTCAGGGCTTGGAGTGGGTTTGCAACATTGTTCCTGACTGAATCCTAGGGACCATGGGAAATGGCCTTCCAGGTGACCAGGTACTTTCCTTAGTTGGCTTACTCACCTTGGTGGCCAATTCAGGAAGATGAGAGCCATTGCCTCTCTTTTCCTAGGATCAGTGGCATGGGGCTGAGGGAGAGCAGTTCATTGGAGGATGGGAAATTGAGCTAGGTACAGCAGGAAGGGCTTGGTGAGAGGCACACACTGACTCTTACCACACGCAGAGTAGAGAGGGCTGCACTTGGTGGAGGGTACCCAGAGGTTGGCTGAACCTGTGTCAAAGATGACTTTGAAGGTCTGGGGTGGTGTGCCAATGCCAATCTCGCCATAGTACTGGGTCTGCAGGAGTAGAAGGAAAGTGAGGACCAAGGCACATGAGCCTTGGGTTTGGGGCCATGCCTGGTCCCCCTCTTTCTTGTCTCTTGTCCCCCTCTTTCTTGGCTCTTGGCTTTCCATTTTGCTGAAGCGAGGGGAGTCTGCATTATCCTCTCTTGTCCTGGAACATAGGAGACGCACTGAGGCGTGAAAGCCTAATAGAAGCAATTAAAATAGCTGGGCATGAAAGCACCCTGGAGGCAGAGGCTTGTAGAGCTCTGTGAGTTCAAGGTCAGTCTAGTCTACATAGTGAGTTCCAGGCCTGCCAGGGTTGCATAGTGAGACCATGTCTCAAAAACAAAAAACAAAACAAGCCAACAACAACAGCAAAACCCCAGACTTCTCAGCTGCAAAAAGGAGTTCTATAGACTATGCAGGTGCTCTTTGGCTCTCAGCCAAGCATGGTGTGGGAAGAGTGGTGCCTGCTCGTCCCAGAGAAAAGGAAATAGCAGCAGAGCTAGGCACTCACGTCCAAGTAGTTGGTGAGGATCACGGGGGAGGTGCCATTGCCAAAGGAGAACCTCTTGGTGAATTTGCCCCATTCGGCACTGAGTTTGGTCATGTCCACTCCGCGCTCTTTCAGGATTTCTCGGACAGAGGGCATTTTCTTGAGCAAGATCCTGCTCCGGGGTAGAGGCAGAAAAACAGAAGAGTCGTGTAGACCCCCAACATGGACAGAGCCCAGACTCCTTGCTTTTGGTGTGTCTATCACTAACCCCTCCCCCATGCTCCTAAGAATCTCTTCTTGTGCCCTGCGGTTTCTCAGGAGAATGTACAAGCCTCTTGAGTCACTTATTCTGGTACTAAATAATTCTCAAATTCCTCCTGTTGTCTCATTTTAATTAGATAAGGCAATTTGTCCGTCTGTCCATCCATCATCATCATCATCATCATCATCATCATCATCATCATGAGTTGAACAGCACTGTGTCTCACTGTTCTGGATTGGGACATAAAGGTCATTACTGCCTCTTGACCTCTCTTTGATGGGGAGACAGTGCCATCTGGGACCTATAGGTGGCAGCAGACGCCCACACCAGGCTGCAGGGACTTGGGGACCCCTGGGGTATCACTAAACCAGGTGGTGTGTGCCCACTGAACCCAGCCAGATTCAGATAGGCCAGTGTCTATAGATTGCCTGTGTGCCTCACCTGGGGAATGATGTGTCTTGGGCCTGAATCCCTGGCCCTTCGTCTCATTATCAGTCATCCTTCAATCACATTTGACTGGCAGAATTAAAGAAGTGTATAAACAGTGACCCACTGAGCTGCTCCTGGCACGTGCCCTCATACAAACCACACAACAGCTAGCTCTCTGTTTTCCAGTTGAGACACTGAAGGCTCACAGGGATGAAGATGACTCAGAAATGCCAAACAGAGTCCATGCTGTCTGGCTGTCTTTCCTACGCAGAGCTGCCAGGCCCAGACAGTCATGAAAATTGTTTTGCAGTCAGAAGAAGGTACCTCAAACCCTGGGCCAGAGAACTCGGGAACAAGCTCACCTCAGTGGCAGTATGCTTTCCCAGACACAGAGCCCCTGTTTCTTCTCCAGTATGAGTCCCAACCTTCCTTCCTGGCACTCTGTGCCCTCACCCCCCTGCTTTGCCCATACTTCACACCTAACTGTGTAATCTCTAGCAGAAATGACTTATCGTACTACTCCCATTTACTCTTCACAAGTATTTTCCCACTTACTGTATTTGATCCCAGCCGTCCCAAAAGATAGGAGCTTTTGTTATCCCTATTCTACATAGGAGGAAAGGAAAAAGTATCCAAAGGTCTGTTCCCCACCATGTCCTGAAAAGGCCCATGCCTCACTGCACTTTGTGGCCCTTCCTCTTTGAGAAAACCCCTCTGCAGTGTGGGTTTTCTGCACGCCTTTAATTCCAGTGCTCAGGAGGCAGAGGAAGGCAGATCTCTGTGAGTTCGAGGCTAGCCTGGTCTACAGAGTGAGTTCCAGGACAGCCAGGACTGCACAGTGAAACCTTGTCTCAAAAACAACAACAAAAAGAAACCTCACTCCCACAGGCCTGGAAATGCACTGATGAATGTTTCATCTTCCTGCTTGGGGCTGCCAGGAGCCTTTCCTTGACCATACTCATGATAATCCATGCTGTCGTCATGGCTTCTTACACCATGCCCGGCATGACCCTCACAGCTTTAGGCAAATTATCTCATCAAATCTTCAAAGCAGCCCCAGGGAGCAGGCTCTGTTATGATCCTGTTTAAAATGGTGCAGTAAGACTTGGTGAAGTTAGCTTGCTGCTGGATCTGGCTTTGTCTGCTGCTAGTGAAGCAGAAAACTTAACCTGGAAAAATCTAGAGAACCTGCCTCCGACTTCTTCACCATTCTCCTTGCCAGGAGGGTTAACCTTCCCCGTGCTCTGTGCAGTCATTGCAGTGTGTACTTAGGGATCAGGAATGTGTGGCCCTCTGGATGAGAAGACAGCCCTTCAAAGACAACCCTTCCTAATTAGTTATGACTGTGTGGCACTGAGCAAGTCACTCAAATTCTCAGAGCAGGACTACACATCCATGACTGATTGGCCATAAGAACTGGGTGATCCCTTGAGCTGGGTGGCAGTGGCGCACGCCTTTAGTCCCAGCATTTAAGAGACAAGAGGATCTCTGTGAGTTCAAGGCCAGCCTGATCTACAGCGAGAGTTCCAGGACAGGCTCCAAAGCTACAGAGAAACCCTGTCTTGAAAAACAAAACAAACAAACAAACAAAAGAACTGCATGGCCCACATATCTGAAAGCTGAGAGCATTAGTAAAGATGCCAGTCCTCACACCCTACCATCCCTTCTCTGCCCAAGTTACCGTCCAAAGGCAGCTGTGTCTGTCGGGAGACTGAAGGCACAAGAGCTCCAGAGTATCAACAGGAGTCCCCAGAGAGGCATCCTCCTCCCGTCCATTGGTTCAGCCAAGGCTTTCTAAGGTCTATGTAGCCCCAGAGCCCCTGACCCTTCTTTTATACACACAGGGCTGTACTATAATTTATTACCTCCAGGGCCCATGGCAGGGCAGCCCTCATAAATCCTACCCCATGAGATCAAGCTAGGTGGGTGAGGGATAAGCAGGTCCTGGATGCAGAGCAGAGTGGCTGGGGTGGAGGGGTAGTGTTGGTGTGGGAAGTATGGCCGAGCCCAGTGTCATTAGAGTCCCTTCTTGGTCTGGCCCTGCCACCTCTAGCTTAGACAGAGGCTGATGAGGAGCTGTACTGCTCAGGCATGAGGTCAGGGTACAGACGGCATAGAACCTGGGCTTCTAAGTCCCAACCCAGACATTACCACTTATGCTCTTAAGGCTGCGTCCTCTGGATTAACCTTTGCGTTACCCCTGGCTGGCTCCTCCTAGGTTTTATCCCAGTCTTCCATCTTGATCATGGTGATTCCTTTTGACTGCTGCTTGGTGGGGAAAGTAACATCTCACTTAACCTTTGGCATCAGGGAGTGACATGGGGTGTTCCCTCCAGGGGTTGATGATGGTGGAGGGTAGGTAGTTGCCCGACTGAGGAAGTGCTTCAAGGGCAGCTGGTTTCCAGCTCACCCCCTTCTACTGGCCCTTCGCTCCCTTACACCTGTCTCTCTGCCTGCTGCATTCCTCCCAGTAGCCTCACAACAGCCTGGCAGAGCTACCTAAACTCAGCTGGCCCCTAGGTCCCCCAGGCTGGCAGTACTTATGCCCCCTAAGGTGCCCTCTCTGCCCTTCTCTCTGCTTATTTCTCAGGGACCACTTCATATTGCCATCAATTCCATGAGTTAGACCCTGACTAGCATGGGCCATCTTCTGCTGTGGCCTCTCACCGGTCCTCCTCCATGGTGTGACCTCCATCCCTTTGCGGCCAAGTTATGCGTGTGCCCCTGCCTCTTGGCCACATGTGGAGCTGGCTGCTTATCAAATGAGAGAACCAGTGACAGGCAATGAGCAGGGAAGAACCCAAGGTTCTATCAAGAACTTGCTGTGTGCATTGAGCCATTGAGATTAGATGCCCCTCTTCCTTTCTCTGGGTCCCCATGAAGCATCTGGGTGGACCCCAAGGCAGGCCTGCCTCAGATGCACCAGAATTTTAAGTACGAGTCATGAGTGCTGTTCTGCCAGCTGTGCACTGCAAAGATGGTGAGAGGAGCTGGTGGTCTCTTTGCTAGCTGTACATTAAGGGATGTGTTTTCATCTCAGAGACAGTACCCTCTCAAATGTGAGGCCCTTGTGAATTTTCAGATGTCTGGGGACAGGGAAGGACTTTTGAGAACTTTTCCCCCAAAGGAGAAGATGCCATGATAGATGAAATAAGCATTGATTCTATTCTGACACATGAGTATACAATAGCCAATCCCCAGAACTAAAATAATAAATGAATGAAAACAGTAAATAGACATACAGTTGGCTGATGAGTAGTATGTGGCAAGGACTCCCAGAGAGCTCCCTCAAGGAAATCACACTTGAGCTGTGACCTGATGGCTGCACAGGTATGAATAGTCAAAGAGGGAAAGAAAACAAGACGCAATAAAAGCACGTGCAAAGGCCCTGTAGAAAGAGGAAATGTGAAGAACGGCCCAGAAAAAAAAGCCAGCGTTTTATAGGACAGAAAGATAGAGTGGAAGGAGATGCCCCGCTTCTGGGGGACAGAGGTGGATGCCTCTTACCAAATGCCTACGTGTAGCAGGCACTACTGTAGGTGCTTGATAAACTTAATGCCACCGTACCTCATGTGTGAGATAGTTCCATTAATAGATAGTTGAGGTAACTTGCCCAAAATCATAGTGACAGTGTGTGTCAGTCAACTATAAATTGGGCCCAGAACCCATTACAGAGCTGAGTAGAGTTCCAAACAATCTGGGTTCACCAAATCCAGGTTAAGCAGATGGAGGTTTATCTACAAAACAAATAAGGAGCCTCTGATGGTTAGGAAAGGAATGATGCAATCAACACATTTTGCAAAGGTGTTGGCTTTATGGACTAGCAAGGACTTGGGGTGGGTCCAGGATGGCATGACCCATGCCGGTGAGAAGGCCATGTTACTGGAGTGTGCCTGTGATGGCATGGGTGGGCTTGGAGGATTAGGAGGAATTTAGGCATCCAAATCTGCAAGGCCCAGCAGTACATGGGTGTAGAGACTGAAGGAGTGACGGATGGGATCTGGGCGATTGTGTTATGGGAAGAGAAGTTGAGGGAGACCCGGGGTTTGAGGGTCTCTTGGGTGTGGGCTTCTTTTAAGAAATTCTAGAGGTAGGGCTGTAGAGATGGGCTCAGAGGTTAAGAGCACAGGGTGCTTTTCCAGAGGCCCTGAGTTCAATTCCCAGCACCCACATGGTGGCTCACAACCCTCTATAATGAGATCCGGTGCCTTCTTCTGGTGTGCAGGCAAACATGCAGACAGAACACTGTCTACATAATAAATAAATAAATAAATCTTAGAGAAAGGAAGAAACCCCAGAGGTTATGGCAAATGACCTGGGGGAAAGGCTTATGCATCATTTGCCACAGACGTGAATGAAATGAGCTTAGAAGACAGGAAGCAAGACCAGAACTCCAGCTCCAATAGAACAGCATGGAGGAGCATTCTGCAGAAGAGACCACAATAGAGTGACCAGGTAGGTAATTAGTCTTGGTTTTTTCTTTTTGGTTTTTTGAGACAGGTTTTCTTTGTATAGCACTGGTGTCCTGAAAATCACTCTGTAGACCAGGCTGACCTCGAACTCAGAGATCCACCTACCTCAGTCTCCCCAGTGCTGGAATTAAAGGGGAGTGCCACCACACTATACAGTGACTTCAACAGTAACTCAAAATGACCAAGATAAGAAGGAGAGGGAGGCAATCCAGTAAAGCCACTGCTCTTCTCCGCTCCCCTCCTGATGAAAGAAAGAGGCAGGGCTACTAATGACCCCACACCTGGGTGGAGTCTGGGAGTGGGTGGCCTCTCCTCAAGAGCAGAAGGAAGGCAGGTGGGTGTGTGGGTTGGTGTGTTTGGTATTGGGACTGACTAATTGATTGACTTTCTTGCTCCAGACGCTGTACTCTTCTCCAGCCCGAGGTTCGAGGAAACATTGAAGGTCATGAAATGATTATTGGAGTGTAGAAGCCAAGCTTGGAAATCAGAGGATTGCAGAGGCTGGTGTTTGATGACTGCAGCGCAGGACTTCACAGGAAGCAGGCTTGCCCAGGTCCTACTCCCCTAGTGCCTAGAGCACACTGTCCTGTGAACACAATTGCTGTTAGCATCTTCACTGAGCAGCTGTGGCTACTTGCTAGCAACCATCAAGATTGAGCCTGTTGACGTTCCTTCCCAGAAAGGGGGGTGGGTGGGGTGAGGTCATTAGACGCTCACCTGAGATTCCAGCTGCTCCTTCCTAGACTTCCCTTCCAGATGTAGGTGATTCAGCTGAGCTGCAGTAGTTGTGTGGTCTGTGGAGGAGCTGGGGTACAGAGACTGTGGGAAGGTTACCTGAAGGGGGCGCTCTGCCTATGCAGCTCTGGGGAAGTCATCATCTGTGCTGGGGTGAGGCCTTTTGATGATGGAGCTGCTTTGGGATTGATCACTTGTTGGTTCACCAGACTGGACTTCAATGGAGTCATACTTTGGCCCGTTGGTAGCTTATCTGGAGTGAGTAGCTGTTCATATCTCCTCAGGAAAAGATCATGCAACAGTTAACCCAGTTGCTTCGACACAGACACAGGAACTATGTGCCTGGTTTTACACTAGGGTTGGGCCAGTGATGAGGAACAAAGGAATGTATGGTCTTAGCAATAATAATAATAGTAATACAAAAAAGGACAAGTTTGAGGCTGAATCTCACTATATAGCCCAGTCAGTCTGGCCTCAAAGTCATGATCATTCTGTCTTAGTTTCTCAAGTACTAGGATTACAGGTATATGCGCCCACAACCAACACAAAGCATTATTGATTGGGGAACTGTGGGTCTAGGAAGGAAGTTAAGATAGGACAGGCTGAGTCAAACAAGACCATAAAAAGAGAAGAGTGAGCAGAGGTGGTGACAACAGCTCAGTCCCAGGCTGGGGTGGCCAGACGGAAGAATACGGGGCATTTGCTGGACTGAGGGTGGAGTGGTGTCATATGGTAAGTGCAGCCTTGGATGTGGGTAATGGCTGAGGTAGAACAGAGCTGAGGCTGTTAGGAATGGGATGCCCAAGAAGCTAGAGAATTCTACACCAAATGACCAACACACATTTAAAGGTGTAGTTTAAGATAGCCGTGAACTTGTGATTCTCTTGCCTCTGCTGTGTCAGCATTTCCTACTGGCATGTGCTATCATAGTCAGTCACCCAGGGAATTAGGAGGTCAGGGTACAGCCAGGTCACCATCTGCGTGGTTAGTGATGTCATTGGGGAGGATTACAGAAGGCACAGGGTGGAGGAAGTCTGCAAGTTGGGAGCCAAAGTCTGTAATAAATGACAGGGAAGGACCTACAAGTTCAGTAGTAACACAGTAAGTGAGTGGAGAGGGTCCAAGGAGAGAAGCAGGGCTAGAAGACCAAGGTCATATCCTGGTGTCTACGTCATCCTGGGAGGCAAATGGACCAGTGCCTCCAGGGACCCAAGAGGAACCAAGACCTAGAAGGACAAGCACTGTATCCTAATTCACAGACAATGGTTGCAGCCACCTAGATGGTGGGGCCCTGCCCCCAAATCTCACTCTCCACACCCCTGAGGCCCTGCTGAGATAGAGTTCCTCATGAGTCTCAGTGGAGTAACTTAAAACTGATGATGTCTTTTTTGCATCATGGCTGATATCTGTCATGGGTGGAAAGAGGGGTTAACCCACCTACCCTTTTTCTCCCTCTGCTCTTCCCAAGCCCTAGAGGAGAGGGAGCAAGCACAAGGAGAGAATAAATGGGAAGGGGCCATGGGTACTGGTGACCAACAGAGCACAGATCCCACCAGTCAGCTTGATTGGGAAGCCCCCGCATGCTTTGACCCTTTAGCAGCTCCATGACATAGGCACAGCTTACCCTCACCATTCAGACTGGGATGCTGATGCTGCAGAGTGGAGAGAAGACAAGCTGAGGGTTCCAACTTGTTACTTCCCCTGTGGCTATGGGTATCAGGAGTCTAAAGAGATGGGTGCCTGCCTAGAGGGAGTGATGCCAAACCTACAGATCGGGGCATTGCTTCTTAGCACTTCTTTAGGCAAAGTTAGACCACAACACACTGAGGCAGGACCTTCACAAGTATGTCAAGGTAAGATGTAGACTCTTCTAAAGCAAAGGCAGGACCAAGGGTCCATGGAAGGCAACAGGTCTGGGCCTCTGTGGACCCAGCTCCCCAACACAACCTCACTCTTGGCATCTATCCTTGCCTCTTGTCAGAGTGTGTGGCACACCTCCATCTGGTGTGTGTGTGTGTGTAAGTGTGTATGTGTGTGTGCGCTGTGCCCATGTGTGGTCCCAGGGTCTGCTTGGCCCTGGGACAAACAGTACACACAAGTGTTTAAGAGACATGTGAATAGTTTCACCAGGGGAGGGGCACCAAGCAACTCCTTGCTGTGGAAGAGGATGGAGCAGCAGAGCAAGATAAGTTGCCAAGTGGGCAAGTAGCCCAACAATGACAATGCCTTTTATTTACTTTTAAATTAAAAAGATTGTTCTATGTGTGTGAGTGTTTTGCCTTCACGAACTATATGTACCACATGCTTGCAGTGCTGGAGGCCAGGAGAGAGTGTCAAATCTCTAGGAACTGAAGTTATGGAGGGCTGTGAGCCACCAGGTGGGTGCTGGGAACTGAACCTAGGTACCCTGCAAGAGTAATAAGTGCTCATAAATGCTGAGCCATCTCTCCAGCTGGACAGTGTCCTTTTTGCTCCTTCTGCCTCTACCATAACACAGCACCTGGCAGTGGAGTGCTGGACATGATCATCGTCTGGCCTGGACACTGGGCATCACCTCTAAGCAGCCTGTGGAGGCTCTGGAAGTGACATGAGCCAGGACCCTGAGAACAAGTCTGGATGACTGGAAAAACTCCCTGAGAAACTGCAAGGGAGAAGCCCCAGGGGTGACCTGAAGGCCTTGCAGAACTTTGACAAGAAAAGCTGGGCCAGATGCTCTTGCGCAGCCAGCCAATGATGACACATGACTGGGAGGCACTTGGCTTTGGTTCAACAAGGAGGAGCATGGATGCCTGTAGCCATGTTGAGTATCCTCAATGGTCACACTGAGGCTGATGCTCAGATGCTAGGAGGTTCTGCAGGTGGGAGAGGCTGAGCTGACTGAGGGCCTTCCAGCATTACAGTTGACCCTTTCTGTCCCCGCTCAGACCATTGGCCTGCCCCACCCTCTGTCATTTCCATTGCTGGGGAGGAGGTAGTTTCAGGCAGGCCCTCTTTCCCTCCTGACTACTCAGACCTTCTGGCATCTTGGATCATGGGACAGAAAATGTTCAAGATCCTTATCAGGTCATCTCCCAGGCCCTTAGTCCAGGGGTCTAATTCTTCTCATAGGACTCCCCACGATGCCATTTCTAGGACCAGGCTGTATCACATCACCTCAAGGTCAAGGTTAAGGAAACAGAGCAGAGTAGGGGCGGAGGAGAGGGTTTTCTTGGCCCACACTCTCTGCCCGTGGGGTGGAGTGGATGTGAGAACCAAGCAGGAGAAGCATAAATCTAGCTGAGCCCAGCTTTCCCAGTCTTCGGAGGCCATAGTCAATACGTCCAGGACTGGGCATGGGGCTTTGACATCCAGGGAATCTCTCTAGAGACAGCGATGTCAAAGGTTGGTCTTAATTTGGTTTCCAATCCCATCCACCTCCTCGATAATGAGGGACAGTTGTTTAGATGGGGGCTGTGGTGGCTTGGGAAGACTGGGGTGGAGGGAGAGAAGGCTGAGTGGTATCAAGAATCTTGTTTGCTGCTTTTGAAAGGGACAAGGATTCACTCCTGGCCATCAGCATGTAATATGACACTTGCCCAGGGTGTTAGTCAGTGGTGGAGGGGGGACTCAGCCAGTGTACTGTTTGGGAGCCAAACATCTCCGGGCCAGCCCTGTTTTGGTTCGTAAACAGCAAAAGGATACACAGAGGAAGGTGGAAAATAGACACGATTTCCTCCCTGTACCCTCCTCCTTGTGCCTCTGTCCCAACTGTTTGCTTTGTTTCCCATCCTTGCAGGGACCCAGCTGGCTCTTCAGAAATTTTTCAATCAGAGCTCTGATGCTGGACTCAGCAGGGGGGATGAGCAACCGGGACCTTGAGAGAGAAAGGCCCAGAATAGAGTTGAATAGCCATCCAGGCTGCCTTGTGTGGGTGGACTCTGGGATGATTAGTCAGAGCCCCAGGCAGTGTGTTGTTGTTGGCACAGAACCTTGGGGCTGGGCTGGAGGTGGAGGTCGGGGGAGAACCATGTGTCCTAATCTATTCATTGTGGGGACCTTGGTGGGTTCATGGTTTAGCCATGGGGTTGGGATCATCCTAACCTGAGAACTGGTGAAGCCGTGACTCACAGAAACTGAAGGCAAGTCTCAGAGCCCTCCGGAGCTGCAGGGTTTGGGGCAGGAGAGCAGGGAATGGTGGGGAAGCCTGGTGGAGGGTTCCTGAAACAAAGTGCATTCAGTGTAATGGAGCCTGACATTGCACCCAACACAGGTGAGCTAGAAACACAAACTCTTACCAACTTCCATTGGGGATCTTTAGTATTGAAGAAACAGGGGGAGTGGAGGGTTACACAGGAGGATATAGCAGAGAGGGCTCATCAGTGTCCACACAGAGACAAGTGGGTGGTGCAGGGTGGATCTGTATGGGGATGCCGGGGGTGTGAGCTTCACCAAGCAGGAAGCTAGCAAGGGAAAGAATAGGAAAAGTGCTCCAACTAAAAAAAAGCATTTGTGATGAAAAAGCATTCTCCAGTCCTGTCCTTACTCTCTGCCCTGATCTCCAAGGACCACAACTCCCCCACCACCCAAAACCTGGCCACTCTGCCTTGCTTGGTCATGGGGCGTGTACACTCCTGAACATTGTTACATGCATCCTGCCATTTCTCGATGTTACCTTTTGTGAATTTTAATTGCTCTCTCACAGTAGAAGAGTCTTTCTTTCATATTCTACCCTCCAGGGTTTTTTTTTTAATATTTATTCTTATTTTATGTACATTGGTGTTTTGTCTGCATGTATGTCTATATGAGGGTGTCAGATCTTAGAGTTACAGACAGCTGTTAGTTGCCTTGTGGGTGCTGGGAATTGAACCCTGGTCCTCTGGAAGAGCAGTCAGTGCTCTTAACCTCTGAGCCATTTCTCCAGCCTCCCCCTCCCTCCCCCCAGGTTTTGACAAGACAAACCTTTGTGGGATTTTTTGTTGTTGTTATTTTGCTTTTTTTTTTTTTTTTTTTTTTTTTTTTTTTAAGACAGAGTCTCTCTATGTAATTCTGGTTGTCCTGGAACTCACTCTGTAGACTAGGCTGGCCTTGAATTCACAGAGATCTGCCTGCCTCTGCCTCCTGAGTGCAGGGAATGAAGGTGTGTGCCACTGTTCTGGGTAAAATCGTGTCCCCCCCCACCCCCCCATGTGTTAACTATTATCTCTGTGGTGTATATTTTTCTTGTCCTCCACTGACATCCCTTTGGGTTTCATGACCAGATTCTGCCCATGACCAATCTGCCCAGATTCTCCAAAGCCCTTTGCAACAGGTCCCACACCTGGTTTCTGGACTGCCTAGAGTCACACAGGGCTTCTCTGGTGCTGTCCCTGTTGCTTGGGGACTTCTTCAGTTTCCATCCTTGTCTAAGGTTGGCATAGGCTCTCAGAGCTTCTTGTTAAGGGGTCAGGAGAAATAAACATTTGTAGGCCTGGACTTATTCTAGGCAGTCTAATTTCCAACTGAATTCTACCACAATCTGGATGCTCTACAGACACACACACACACACACACACACACACACACACACACAGACACATACACATAGACACATACAGAGAGACAGACAGACATACACACACACACATATACCCCAAGCCTGCAGACCATGCTTCTCTTCTGGATGCATTATAAGCACACACACAGACACACACATGTAGACACACACACAGACACACACACATAGACACACAGACACATACACAAACACATACACATAGACACATACGCATAGACAGACAGACAGACAGACACACACACACACACACACACACACACACACACCCCAAGCCTGCAGCAGACCATGCTTCTCTTCCGCAAATCTTCCTGGAGTCAGTTTTCTTTTCTTTCCTTTCTCCTTTCTCCTCCCAGAACTAAAGGATTTGTAGCTTCTACTTTTCTCAGATTTTTATATTTTGTCTCCTGGTTTCTTTTTGTTCATCTTCCCAGCATTCCTTAACTGTATGTTTCAACTCTTTTTTTTTTTTAATTTTGCTATTATGTTTAACTTCCCAAGTTTTTGATCTGCCTCATTCTATTTTTATTTCATTTTCTATATTTTATAGATGCAAATTTCTTCTCTTACCTCTTTCCCAGTAAGACATTAATTATAGAATAATTTAAAATGCTATCTCTGATATGAAAAGTTTTGTTGCACAAAAATGGAGATGTACTTAATACTGAGCTACCCACTTAACCCATGATTATGATGGTAAAATTCATGTTTTAACTATACATTTAAAATGTCCTTGACTGGGTGTGGTAGTGCACACTTTTAATTCCAGTACTCAGAAGGCAGAGGCTGGTGAACCTCTGTGAGTTAAAGGCCAGGTCAGCTAGCTAGGGCTATGTAGAGAGGCTCTCTCAAAACAGATAGATAGATAGATAGATAGATCGATAGATCGATAGATAGATATTTGAAAAAAATAAATGAAAAGGCAGAAAAATGAAAAAAAAAGAAGAAGAAAGAAAATGTCCTCTACACTTTCTGCATTGTCTATTTTCTCTGTTTGCTTTGGTCTTCTGAACACCAGGCTTTCCTGGGGCTCCCATGCCTCCTAACCTCTCTACTCACTCTGCTAAGTAGAGATTATTCTACCTGGCAGGTAGAAGATTCTGGAAACTGCACTAGCAATGCTCACAGCTGGGTGTGTCCACTGTTGGATTCTGTGCTGCCGTTCTCTGGGGCATTCTCCAATATGGAAGGTCTTTTCTCTGGACTTATCTCCTGTCCAGGATATAAACTTTGCTGCTTCCTTGGGTTCCTGGAGCAGAGGGAGAACAGGAATTCAGGTGTCACCTAAGTATCCACACAGTCCCTCTCCACAGCCACGCTCTATCCTCATAGAGAGGGCTCTCGCCTCTCTCAAGCAGTCCTCAGGAGAGGAAGCTGCCTCTTCCAGGGAGGATACCTAGCTAGCAGGAAAGGCTGGGCGTGTTGGCTGGGGGTGAGCTGGAGAGTACCACACTAAGGAAGTCTCATGGCTGGATACAGAATTTTCAGCCAGCCTCCTGTTTTTGGGCAAAGCTTCATGGGCACCTAATACTTCCCACCCAGAGACACAGTTCTGGGTACTGCGTGAGAATCAGGAGCTTTACTTGGCTTTGTGGCTGCAGCTTCCTGTGCTCTACGCCCCCACCCCATGTAGTTTCCATCCTCAAAATCTTTACATTGTTTCTCTTCTTTGTAAATGTGTGGTAATTACTTGTGTTATTATGTGTATGTTGGGGGGGGATTGGGTGCAAGCATGCACCCTTACCTGTAGAGGTCAGAGGGTCAGCCTGGGAAAGGCTGTACTCTCCTTCTACCATGCAGGTCTCAGGAATAGAACTCAAGTTGTTAGATTTGGCAGCAAGTGCCTTTGCCCACTGAGACATCTCTGTTTTTTGTTTGTTTTGTTTTAATTACATTTATTTATTGATTTCCCTTCTTAAACCTTCTCTCTGTCCTTGGGAGATGTGGTGATTAATCTTTGTTGTCAACGTGACTGGATTTAGGATCACATGGAAACGCAACCCTATGTATCTATTAGGACGTTTCCACAGTTTTAACTGGGAAGTGAAGGCTTAGTGTGAATGTACCATACATGGGTCCCAGACTGAATAAAAAGGAGGAAGTGAGCCAATGTGACAGCTGCTTCATGTCTTTGGTGTCCTGCCTTTCCCCCCTTCAAGGACTGTCTCATCTCAAACTGTGAGCCAAAACAAACCCTTGCTCCTTGAGGTTCTTCTTGTCAGCTAGTAACACTGCTCAAGCGAAGAGGCTAACACAAGGGTTTGTACCACCCTTCCTCCTCCGCTGGCTTTTGAGAGACTAAAACGTAAGGCAGGCACAAATGGCTCAAGGGGCATACGTTTTACTTCCTGTGATGGAATGTGCTAAAGGGACAGTAGCCCACTACATCAGACTGATAAAAGAAATCGCAAGAAAGCACAACCTGAGGTGATGACGGTAAGGCTACTTGTCATGTCCTACTACCATCCCACAAGAAAAGCCAGCCCTACCCTAGGCACCCCACTTTGACCCAAGCAAGGAACCATGTTGGGCTCTGCTTTCTTTGAAGAGGAAAGACGGGAAACAGAAGCAGTTGGGGAAGAGCATACTAGCTCTTTGGACTTGATGTCTTTAGTTTTCTTGTGACCATACCTGGGCCCAGGCTAGCTGCTGACAGAGAGAGGAGGCCTACAGGGCAAAAGGCAGGTGTGAGGCTCTCTTGTTCTGGGGACCAGGAACCTTATCTGTGGTGTCACTCTGGCTCCTGGGATTGCATCCTAAGACAAATGCTTGGGCAGACAGGAGTGGGGTGGAGGGTGTTGCTTCAGAGGGTGGGGGCTGGAGAAGGGACTACAGGAAGATGACCTTGACTGCAGATAGAAGGTGGGCATGTGGGGATGTGTCTTCCTCTTGACTCTATGCCTTTTCAGGGACAATATGTGGGCATATTTCACCTCCCTCTCTGAGCCTGTTTCATTTTCTATGAATGGAACTTATACTTTCCATCTCAAGTACTATTGTGAGGATGAAATGAGGTAATCCTTTGCTTGACAAACTATAGGTACTCAACATTGCTTGTGAACATACTAAGAGTGATGCTAGAGGCCAAAATCTCCCTGTTCTCTCCTACCCCTGGCCACTGTACTTTTTTCCTGAGGGATAGGAGACTACTTAAGAAGGGTGGAGCCTGGGGCACCCATCCCCACAGTGAAGGATGCCCTCGTCCTCTAGATGTCGTGCCCCCAAGGAATTTAGGTTTGAGAGCCCCTATGCCTCTCTGTCTTCAAGACTTTGAACTCTGGAGAGGGTTCTGGGAACCTTGGAGGCATGTAATATTATATCCATTCACAGTTTCCTTTTGCCTTTGCCCTTCCTTCAATTGGGAGAGCAGGTTGAAAGTTAAGATCGGAGCCTCAAGGATCTCTTGTGTCCCATAGAGATCCCAGCCTTTCTAGAGACATGAGTCCGAGAACCAGGAATCCAGAGTCTTGCAGGCATGCAGTTTTTCTCCAGTCCCACACAAACAGGCCTGCTTCCCGTAGCAGAAAACAGACCACACTGTCCCGCCCAGGAAGTGGCAATTCTCCTGTCTGCTGCAACAACAAAGGCATGGGTAGTAGGTGCCACAATTAGGTTGAGAGTGGAGTTCAGAGACCCATAGTCTTTATTAGCTACAGGCTTCACCAGAAAAAAAGGTCTGTGAGAAAAAAAAAAAAAAAACTCATGAGAATAGGTGTTCAGTTTATTCATTTCCACAAGGTACAGCAACATACCCATGCTATTGGGGTGCCCTTTCCAATACCAACAGTGTCACGCTACTGACACAACATGTTTCAACACGAAATCACAGTGGATCCTGGAGGGCAATTTCAAGGATAAAGATGGGTATGGGGGCAGGTTGCCGTGTTCCCATGACAGCCTATTGTGTTGCCATAGCAACATAGCTCTGCCTCCATCCTGTGTAGTCCTGGTTCCTGTGATGGGCAGAACTCTGTGGTGCTTCAAATCATGAGGGTAAGGAGACCCTACAATCCCCTGGAAAGTTGACTAGGAAAATCCAAGGCTGTCAGCTTAGGCTGAGGCATTTTGTGGGCAGGAGGGTAGATTTCCCGGGGTTTCCTAATGACAAGCTCTCCTTTTTTTTTCTACCCAAATTTGTCCTCCCCAGCTATCGGGCTCCCAGGAGTTGACTGAGATGGGAACCCTGCCATCTTAAAGAGGCTTGAAGGTGCAGTAGTGACGAGGGGTGAAGAACCATTAAGCTCACTGTCACAGACTTGTACTTGATGAGCCAATTATCGTGCAGGTCCTCCAAATGCTACTATGAAGACCAGAAGAAGACGCACACCCATGCTGGGATGGTCCCAAGCAAAGAGCATCCCTGTGAGAGATGGATGCTGTAGATGTCCCTTGCAACTCTATGCTCAAGGGCCAGGAGGTGGGCTCAGGTGATAGTTAATCCTCTGTCAACAGGGCAGTAATTGGCACTATCTTCCAGGTCATTCTGTCCAACTGACTGACTTGGAAATGAAGGGAAGGAACTTAATGGGTCTCTGCCCCCCTCCACTGCAGTTCAAAGTGTGCAGCAAGCTTCCACCAGCAAAGAAGGGAGGTCCCAGAACTAGGAGGGACGCTTGGGAACGTTTTAGAGAAACTTGATCTTGGGCTTGGGAGCAGTGGGCACACCTTTAATTCCAGCACTTGAGCGGTAGAGGCAGTTAGATCTCTGCAAGCCAGCCTGTCTAGCTGCTAGTGAGTTCCAGACCAGCCAGGGCTACATAGTGAAACTGTCTCAAAACAAACAAAAGACTCCATTCTAATAGATAGGTATTTTTAAAAAAGAACAAAACTTGATCTTGCTGGTGTCCAAGTGGCATTCAATTTGGGCACCTCTGCAGGTTTTTAAATTTTCAGCAATTCATTTTTTTAAAATGCAAAGATTTATTTTATTTTTAATTAGTGTATGCGTGTTTGTCTGTCTGTGGGTCTGTACTTGTGTGGGTAGAAGCCCAAGAGGCCAGAAGAGGGCTTTGGGTCTCTTGGAGCTGGAGTTACAGGTGGCTTTGTCCACTGAGTGTTGGGAATCAAACTCGAATCTTCTAGAAGAGCCACAAGTGCTCTTAACAGTCGGGTCATCTCTGCCGCCCCTTAATTTTTTATTTTATGTTTTCAAAGCATTGAGCTGCAACAGACTGGGGAACAGCCGGGGCCTTCCTTAATTATTAGTTTCAAAAGCACCGACTTTGGAACCAGAGGTATCTTGAAATCAGCTAAGAGGCAAGTGAGAGAGAAGAGGACCTGTCCCATCTGCACTGCTCCCAGATGTCAGAGCAGAGCAGAGGAATTGCACGCGGTGAGACAGCAGCATTGCTTTATTGCCACAGTCCAGAAGTACCTTGCCCCAGCCCTGCATGCTGGCGGGCTAGGGCTGCAATCCACCCGCCTCCCTGTGCTCAGCCCCGCGCTGCTCGTGTTGCCCGCGCTGCCCGCGCCGCCTGCCTCCTGCCATAGCGCAGGCCGAAGGAGTTCCAGTTGTAGGCTGACAGGTCCTTCTCGCGCTGCACCAGCACCGCTCCGCGCGGTGCCGGGATCAGGCGACTGCGAGCAGCGCACACGGGCCGCGGGCGCCCCGCGGAGCTCTCGACAGGTGGGCACGGCGAGGTCCGACGGGCTCTCAGCCCTGCAACCCCAGGTTTCCTCTCTGCGCACCGCGGGCCTTTTTCCCAGGCATTGATGAGTTCCTGGGGTCCGGGCCGCTGACCTAGGACAGAGAACACAGGCAAGTGAGACTGGGGAGACAAGGCTTGCTTTGGACACCAGCTCCGACCTCCCAATGCTGGCCCTGGGTCCTCAACCTCAGAAGCTGGGCTCTGACTTAAGTGTGGAGCCAAAGTGCTGTTTGGTTAGGGTGGTTGGGCTGTTTGCTCCTCCCTCCTTCAGTAGCTTTGCTTTCAAGTTCTTGCCAAAATTCTTCTAAAAACAAAAAACTTTATTAAACTCTCTTTGAAGAAGCAAACAGTTTGAAAATCAAGAAAACCAAAGTATGCAGGGAGATACTCTGCTCTGGTCCTCTTTTTTGGGCTTTGGGCCTGGTCCCTCAGTTGAGTGTCTGTATCTGGAGTTTGGATGGCCCAGGAGCACCTGGGGTGCGGGGGGGGGGGGGGGGCGGGAGTCATTTATCTCTCAGAATGCTTGAAACAGTACCTTGCACATAGTAGGGCCTCAATAAGTGCTCATTAAACGCTAACAAAAAACTTGGAATAACAGAAATCAAAAAAGTGGAGCCAAGGTCATTGTGCCCCCTCACCCCCACCCCCCCACCCCGCACCTGTGATCTGACCCTGGTCACTGAGGATTGTAAACTTTCATATACAGTATCAAGACTTAGTGACCACCACACATTATCTATGTTGCTCTAGCAGGGGCAGCTCCCCCAGGTAGGTGCAATGCCTCCCCTTCCTGCTGGAAGCTAACAAGGTTACCTCTGAAAACACTTCACAGGCAAGGCTCATTAGATTCTCTCTCTCTCTCTCTCTCTCTCTCTCTCTCTCTCTCTCTCTCTCTTTCTCTGGCAGGAAAACAGGGCAAGTAGCTCAGCGTACACAATAAGGCAAGTCAATTATAGCTTGTTAGTAGTAAAGAGTCCTGATGTAAGTGGGTGTTGGGTGGAGGATGGCATTGAGCCTTGCTCCTCGATACCCTGGCACACTTTGGAGATGAGTGTGGCTATGGTCCAAGATTAATAATAACCATCTGGGAGACCTCTCCTACCTTCACTGTGTGGGAGAGAAGATCTCAGTTCCACACACAGGATTACTGTGTGGGCAGACAGAGCCAACAGCCAGAGTCCCTGGACAGTGGTGGGGTTATTCTTTGCCCTGGAATGATGACACCATTGGTGAAATGTCTGGGGTCCTGTTCTCTTTTGCTTTAAGGGTTATGTACAATGATGTCAGATTCGAAGGGGAGGGGGGTCCTGTATTCCTTGTCTAAGATCTGAGGTCCATACTAGAGCAAGCTCTAGTATGTACAGAAAGCAGACGACCATGGAGAATTCAAACTTGTGCCCTGACTCAGCAGCCATGCTCTTGGTGTACCCTGGCACCTGCTGGGATTCGTCAGTATTTGGCTGAGTTACTTTGGGGAACACTTTGCCTCTCTGGGCTTTAGTTTCCCCAGCTCATCAGTTCCCCCGGTGAACTCGGTGAACTCGAGAGGTTGACAGACATTAAGGTCTGCCTATATGTTGAGGTTTTTGTTTTTTCATTTGCTTGTTTGTTTTTCAATCCCCCTTAAGGGATCTGAGGTCACTGATAAAAGTAATTCACACATTTGGCTCCTTCTCCAGCATGCACGCAGAGAAGTGCTTGGTGTAAAGCAGAGAGCACAGCAGGAGTCAATCACAAAGGAGCTAGGGTGACTAGGCCCCTGGACCTAGAGGAGCCTCCTGTGCTCACAGCAGATGGGACCTGGGCCGGCCCCAGCTATCCATCAAGTACAGTAATTAAACTCATGTCAGGAGCCTGGCTAAGTCTGGAAAACATGGTAACTCCCATGCCCAATGACTCTCGTGGCCCCTTTTCCTGGACCATGCGTACCTGTGGGTCCAGGGTTCGCCACAGGTGCCACCTTTGCCAGTGGCTCCCCAAAGATGGTGACACAGAGGAGAAGAAGCAGCTGCCAAGAAGCCAACGCGGTCATTCTGGCAGCAAGAGGCACGTCCACGATGTGTCCAGAGGCTGAGGGAGACAGAGGCCACTAAGACTAGGTCAGAGTGAGCACTGCACCGGAGCCCGGGCCAAAGAGAGCCTGGGGGAGAGGAGAAAGCCCTGGGACCAGTGTTGGCCTGGTCAGGGATAAGCCTGAAACAAGACCATGGGGAACAGGACTGAAGGGGCAGGAGGGAAGGACAAAGAGGAAGGGTCAGATTTGGTGGAAGGCTTGAGCTGCTTTCGCTGGACAATGGTGGGTTTGTGGGTTGTGGGTTTGCAGGAGAGGAATGCAGAAGAGTAAGGTGCAGTACATGGGGGTGATCAGGGAAGGGGAGGTAGATGGGGTCACGCAGGAGTGTGCTCTGAGGTTCAGCTCTTCTCCTGGGAGCCTGGGGCCAAGCCCTTCTCCCCTTTGTGCTGGGTTCTGTGCAGACAAACAGCACAGCGTTCTTTGCACTGCTCTCCTGGGTGGTACACACCTTCCTCAATCTGGCTCTGTCCCTCC
The DNA here is from genome assembly GCF_003668045.3 of Cricetulus griseus. Classification (NCBI taxonomy): domain Eukaryota; kingdom Metazoa; phylum Chordata; class Mammalia; order Rodentia; family Cricetidae; genus Cricetulus; species Cricetulus griseus. The sequence goes on from NC_048598.1 coordinate 55,845,271, forward strand.
TGCTATAATAGAAACCCAATTCCTTATCTTTTCCAGGAAAAAAAGGAAGAAAGAGGCAATCATCTTGCACATTCTCAAAGCTCTCCGCAGCCTTGGAGACCATCATCAAATTGTTTTATTGCCTATAATTCAGGGCAGGAAAAGCCTTTTTCTCATCTAGCCCATCAGTTGCTTCTATTCTCATGGGCTCTGGGAGGCTGTCAACTAAATTGGCCTCATCAGCTTGACTGCTGAGATAGGAGCTCTGTAGCCTGACCCTCATCAAGCCACTCTGCCTTTCTCCTCTCCTGCTCCCCACTCCCCCCACCTCTCCAGCTCCCAAGGCCAATTTCCCTTTGAAAAAGTCACCAAGAACTTTGACACTGTCCAACTAATGGGATTAAGGACAAAGTGCCCAGGAGGCTGGTGGCACAACAGGTTGAACCTACGCTTCTCTCGGAGGCCAGGGGTGGAGAGTGTCATTGTGACCAACTGTTAGGAGTGGCTTCTCAGCACCACACATCCTGCCACTATGTCCCCTCCCAATCCAACTGCAGACTGGCACATGTGGAGGAGAAATCCTGACTTGAGGCCTTGAGAGATGGCGCAGCTGTTAAGAGCACTGATTGCTCTTCCAGAGGACCCTGGTTCAATTCCCAGCACCCCCATGGCAGCTCACAACTGTCTACAACTCCAAGAACTGACACCTTCACACAGACACACACGCAGGCAAAACACCAATGCACATAAAATAAAAATAAATTACTTTAAAAAAAGAATCCAGCTTTTCCCTCATCCTATCAGTAATGAGTATAGGCCACGCCCATCTCCAGGCACCATTGATTAGCCTGGCCACAAGGTGCCTGCTCAGATGGCTACTAAGACGAGCAGACTGAAAGCCAGATATGTTTTGCAGCTACCTTAAGTCCTGAATAGAATATAGAGTAGAGATCAAATCCACTAGGCAGAGCCTCAGTTATCAGGGCCAATGTAAGGCACTGCTGGAAACTGTCTACAGACTAGGACTGTGCTACGTGCTGGGATGCTGAGGATGCTGACACAGGGTACCCCTGATCCCAAGTCTAGTGTAACAAGTTGACTCATAGGCAGCTTAGACTAGTAACACAAAATCACACCAGACACATGTTAAAGTGTAGGTGATGGCAGCTGGGAAGCCCAACCTGGAGGGTCCAGGCTGGTGGTGGTACCTGGACAAGCGTGTGCCAGACGAAGAGGGCTCGCAGAAGCCGCTCACCTCAGCGGATCTGCCTGGACTAGTGGTGCTGGAATGGCAGGCAGGTCTGGGTATGGGGGCTGCTGGATACAAAGCTAGAGCTTCATATGGAGAGAAAGCCACCCCAGGTTCTATCCCAAAGGGGTGGGAGGAAGGCAGGAATATATCAGCACGCTCTGAAGATGGTATCTACTGGCTTCTCTGGGCAGAGCAGGGTGGTAAGTGAGGGAGGGAGGGGGGGTTATCTGGTGGGTGGTCCTGATGTTTGCCTCCCTGTCCTTGTAGTACTCCACTCGATCATGGACAGCACTTCTCACGTGTAGCATGTGAGGACTCTGCCTGCCCCTAACACACCCTCACCCCATATGTCAAGGACGCCAATGCTTCAGACCCATGGGAGTGGTAGAACCTTCCCCGGTGAGCCTCAGGGGGATGGCAAACCTTCTGGTCCAAGTTCACAGGTTGACAGTGTATGAAGAAAATGCCCATTATAGAAGACTGTCCCTATAGAGACTGCTCCTACAAAAATTATCCCTGCCTCCCTGTTCGACTCTATATAAAACCCTGCCTCTTTGTTTATCTATATGCAATAACCCTGCCTCCCTGTTCAACTCTATATAATAAATACGCTGAACTTAAAAAAAAAAAAGAGCTGGTGAGATGGCTCAGCAGATAAATGTGCTTGTTATCAAATTTGATGATCCGAGTTTGATTCCTTGGGCCCACATGATGAAAGGAGAAAACCAACTCCCACAAGGTGTCCTCTTGACGTCCATATGTGTGCCATGCTCATACACTTACACAGCAAAATAATAAATAAATAAATAATGTACAATGCACATACCCCAAATACATACCACATGCGTTCCACATTCAACATACATATGTCACACACATGCCACACATACAGACACCCCAGACCCTGATAACTCTTAATTAACTGCTCAGTCTACAAGGCATGCCATGCATACAGGAGAATTGAACTATTTGAAAATCCAAAAGAACACACATGCATACACATGCAGACACACACCACACACAACTCACACACCACACATAACTCAGGCCAATGTACTCAGTCAGGCATCCCAGGATAATTTGGCCAGCCTGGCAATCAGGAGCAATCGGTGCTCCTTGCTTTCAGCTTACTTGATGCTTCAGTTGGCCTTGGGTTGAAGGCCTGCTTCCCCAAATCCTCCCCGGGTCAGGGCAGTCCCAGGTCCTGTCAGCAGTGTACCTACCTTGGCTGGGTTCTGGCTTGAGGGCTGGAGGGTGAAGGACCACTTGGATAGTTGGAACAAACCGAGAGAAACCACTGGCTCCCGGGTTTACTCCCTCTGGCTCCCTGATCACAGCGCCTTTTATGAAGTCTAGGTGGGTGACGTCTCCAGGCACAATCCCACCTCTGCCCTCCCAGACCCTCTTCAGGACTCCACATCCTGCCACTGGCTTCCGCCTCCTGGCTGTCATGTCTGGAGCCATCGACTTCATCGCCCCCAGAGACCATCCAAGGCGGCTTTCATAATCTCACTAATTCTTCCATCATCTCCAACCTCTTGACAGCCCCTCCCTTGCAGCTGGAGACTCATTTTGCCCCAAACAATGAAGAGAAAGTGCCCGGGGAGTGTGTGTATATGTGAAACATCTTACCCTCTCTGTCAACATGCACACACACACACACACACACACACACACACACACACACACACACACACACACACGAAGTAAATACAAGACTCAGGCTGGAGGAGGAAAGGTAGGGCACAGCCTGACCCAGAGGCTCCTTGAGCCCACATGCTACCTTCTCGGAGAGAAAGCCAGGTCAGATCAGCCTCCATCAGGGCAACTCTTGGGCTGTGAATTGAGAGTGGGGGTGAAGCTGGGGGGTCTCCTCCCCTCCTTTTCCCCTTCATTATGGGGCCCCTGTGTGACACAGGGTTTGATGTAAATGTGATACGACATGGTCAGATGTGCTGGGCAGTTATGTAAGCAGTTGGGTATACGGAAGGAGAGTTAAGCTCATCATAGCATACCATACATGGAATTCTACCTCCTGGGTGGCTGAGGCAGAAGGAAGGTAAGTTTGAAGCCATTCTGGGATTTGCAGAGAGTTCCAGGCCAGGCTGGGTGACAGAATGAGATATTATCTCAACAAATCAAAAAGCAGCAGTCATAGTGACACAACCCCAGGACTTGGGAGGCAGAGGCAGGTGTATCTACAAGTTTGTAGACAGCCTGTTTTACATAGTGAGACCTTGTCGTCCCCCCCCCAAATAATTATAATAATACTACAAAAGGAAGGTATTATTGTGTACTTGATGTTGCTGAGCTGGCCTTGAGAAAGCAGATTCAGAGAGTGGGCAGCCCTAGGGCAGGAACAGCTTCCCTGTTGGTATCCCTCGCACCTACTCCACTGCTAGGCAAATACGGCTCAGTGGGTGATCACCACGACTCTGCTCCTTCCCTCCCTCCCCCGCTTCCCTTAAGGTTGTTGTTCTTGTTTGTCTTCTGTTTTATTTTAGACAGGGTTTTACTATAGACATGTCTGGCCTTCAGCTCACAGAGATCCGTTTGATTCTGCCTCCCAAGTACTGGGATTAACAGTCAGCCACCACAGTCCGGCCTGCCCCTTTCTTCAGTCTACATGAACTCCTTTTAAGCCACTCTGGGGCGTCATATATATAATCCCACCACTCAGACACTTGAAGCAGGATGGTCGTGAGTTCCAGGCCAACCTAAGACCTTGTCTCAGAAAAACAAAACAAAGGAAAAACTCTTTGACCATGAGATGTGGGGCTCTCCAGAACAAGGACCAGCTCCTCTGGAGGGATGGGTTCTCTGAAGGCAGCATCCACCTCCATACAGAAGGAGGTTTCTGCACCAACTCTGCCTGCTGTGTTCTACGTGGAGTAGTCCCTCATGGCTGAGATTCTCTTCCTGATGCTACGTGTGGTTAGTGCCCATTATTTGTCTAATGTTAGCTGAGGCTTAGAACCATAGCAAACCTTTCAGGATGTTAAATACCAGCATGAAAATCACATCAAGGACAGGTTCTGACTCTCTCAGACTGCAACTACAGCTCATGGAATCAGGGAGTAAGGTGGTGTTGCAAGCCCACCCTAGGGCTGGGGTGGATAGCCTGGACTGGAGACATCAACCCGAACCTCAGACAGGTTCACAGCTTGGGGATTTAATCTTCACTCCTCTGCATAAATTCAGGTTGGGAATGTTGCTTCCAGCCTCAGCTGGGTGTCAGGGCCAGGATCTCAACTCCTGGCAGCCTCTTGAGAGAACTTGGGGGTTTAAGATCAGTCACTCAGCTCCGTCTTTCTTCTGGACTTGGAGATGCTCAAGTAAGTCAGTGCTGGGCAGGGGGGCTCATGAAGATAACCCCCATTCCCCTTCCAGCCCCTCCACCAACAATCCAAGTTCAAGGACAGCATCTTGACGGTTCAGACCATTGAACTGGTGGAGCCTTGAAACTTCTGCGACAGCTGTGGGAGCCGAGAATCATTATTCCAGACAAAGAGTGGGAAGCGGATTCAATATCCAGGCTATTACCCATCTGGCCTTGAGATGTGGGGCTCCACTGCACCACGCATGGAGAGTGTCAGTGGGACGTGCACAGCTGGCAGGCGCTCCAAGATGTGGGTTCTGGCTCCCTTCCTGGGTGTCTCAGTGTGTGCCTATCAGGTACTTCAGAGGTGGGCGTGGGCCCAGAACAGGCTCTGCTCTCTGCTTTACTTCATGTCACCAAGGGTCATATATGCCCGTGGCCCAGTCTTAACCAAGTGTCCCAGAAATACATGTTGTCTGGGTCACCTAGAGTTTTCATTTCTTTGTCTGGGCAGTTGTTAATGGCTGCCTCCTCTCCACCCACACCTTAGCCACTCCAGCCTACAGAGCCCTCACTTTTGATCTTAGCAAATGGAGAAGGAGACAGAGGGGAGGATAGGGAACCTGGGGTGGGTGTGTCTCAGATAGTAGGGTGGGGCGGGGGGGGGGTCTGCTACACTTAGGATAGCACTTTAACCAGTTCCATGTCCGATCCCGCCCCAGATACCACCGCCAAGCCCAGCTCATGTCCTCACCGTGCTTAGGAAAGGGATGTTAGAAGCGCTGCCCAGGAATCCAAAGGCCACAGGGAAAAAGCTCCTAGGGATAGAAGAGAGGACGGGGTCAGTGGTGGTCCAGGAGGGGAGGAGGAAGGCAGCAAGGCTGACATGTCCCTACTCAAAGGCTCAGACTTTGGCCCCTGGGACAGCAGCCACTGGGCCCTGGGAACAGACATGTCCTGGGCTCTGTTGAGAGAAGCAGTGGAGTAAAGTGAATGAGAACTGCTAGCTGAGCTTGTCTCTTTTTTTTTGTTGTTTTTTGTTTTTTGTTTTTTGTTTTTTGTTTTTTGTTTTGTTTTTACAAGACAGGATTTCTCTGTGGCTTTGGAGGCTGTCCTGGAACAAGCTCTTGTAGATCAGGCTGGTCTCGAACTCACAGAGATCCACCTGCCTCCCGAGTGCTGGGATTAAAGGCGTGCACCACCAACGCCCGGCGAGCTCGGGTCTCTTACGGTCACATCGAGGCTGTGCCTCTTACTGACACTGTACTCTGAACAAATCCTCACTCCTCCGAGCCCATGGCCAGTTTTCAATCGTGCTTAGCAGTATTGGTACCTACATTATAGGACTTCTCACAAAGCCAAGCTCAAAGGGCACACTATTTGTGACTTACTCTCCTCATGTAAGGGCTTGAAGCCCTCTTGGCTAGATGGGGTGGGGAACATCTGCACTGGTGGCTGAGCACCTGGCATGGATGGCAGCTGGAGGCTGTGTTCATGTGGGCACAGCCTTGTGCCTCAGCATCCCCCTACTGAGGCTACCTTTGCCTTTCAAACTGGCCAGGCCTGACAGGGCATGGATACTGATCCTTCACAGGCTTCGAGGCAGCCAGGCTGAGAAGTGAACCCCCAGTGTCCTGGATAAGTGAGGAGACAAGAGATTTGGATCTTGGCCTGAGGGCTTTTCCCTAAACCACAGTATACTGGGGCTGAGGGGTGGTACTCACTTGAAGAGGCTAACAAACCCATAGGCCTCCAGGAGCATGCCCAGCAGGGGCCAGCGCAGCAACACAATGGCTACACCTCCCAGGAAGAAACTGGTCCCCTTGAGCTTGTGCCGTTGGAAGAAGAAGGAAAATGTCCTCCTCAGGCCAATGATGAGGGAGAGGCCAGTCAGGAACAGCAGCTGTAGGACCAGGGAAGTGAGGATAGAGAAAACAAGTTCCACCCCATTCCCAGGGCGTGCGCGCATGTGCGTGCGTGCGTGCGTGCGTGTGTGTGTGTGTGTGTGTGTGTGTGTGTGTGTGTGTGTGTGTGTGTGTGCGCGCGTGTGCGTGACCCACCTGTGGCACAGAATCCCAGAGCTAGCTAATAGGGAATAGAAATGCCCTAAGGCCTTTTGTTTCCCACCCAGTTCCTCAGCTTGAAGCTCTTTCTCCTATAGACGCCCAGGGAGGCTGCTGTGGAGTGGGGCCCTCCCCTTTTACAGCCAACAAGTTGGTACCCAAAGTCCCTGAAGGGCCCTCACTGTGTGGTTCTGCCAGAGCCGTCAGCGTGGTTCCTAGTGGTCCCTTTGTGGCGACCCAGGCCCCCCTATAATTGAACTCTTTTGTCTAGTATGTTCCATGCCCCACCCACACCTCCACAATGCCTTTTCTTTCAGCATTCCAGCCACGTGTGATGGCTTTATCCGCCATTTCCTCCCCAGCTATCTTTCACCCACTCCTTCCTCTCAGCCCTCGTATCATATGAAGTGTTTATCTTACTTTGGTTTTCCCCACAGCTGCCCTGGAGGCGCCAGTAATAGCCATATCTTTAGATGCAAGGATTCAATGGTGGGGACCCGGTCTAATTAATACGTCACTGGAACACCAGGACCTCACCTAGAGCTTGGTGTAATCTCTCAGGTTCTCCATGCCCACAGATCCTGCTGTCATCGTCTCCGCCCCCTCCCAAGTCCTGAATGGTTATGATCTGAATGAACTTGGGGCTGACCCTCCTGGCCACCCAGGATAGGTACCTAGTGCTGGGGGACTCACATTTCCAAAAGCCAGGAGTACGGAGTCAAAGTACAGGAGCATCCCAAAGAGGATGAAGAAGACACCGAAGCCAGTGATGCCCACACCGATCTCTGCAAGAAGCAAGGAGGGCCTTAGCTTTCCTTCCACACGGGTCAGGTGTTCTGTGTAGACTCTCAGGGGAAGGCTGGCCAGGAAGGGGAGATGGGCAGGAGCTGTTGGGCTCCTGGGAAGCTTTGCCCTCACATTAATCAATGCCGCTCCTTCCTGAGCCTACAGCATATTGTTTTCAGGACTCCTCTGCTGGACACAATAACCTGCCTATTCTTTCCTACAGCTGAGAGCTCCAGGGCCACACCCAGTGAGGACAGGGAAGTGGCTGAAAGCCCAAGTTTGTGAGTTCCAGGCCCTGGCTAGCTCCTGGATCCCTGTACCCTCTCCTCTCTCAGCCACCGGTGCTGACCTGCCACAGGTGACTGAGAAAATAGAAGCTGTCAGTTAGCAACACACTCACCCATCCTGCAGCAATGGCCTAAGTACCTCCTCACTCCCTAGTCTCCTCTAATTTCCACTCGTAGATCATTAGTTCACAGGGTTGGCTGCCACTAACAGTGTCCCCACCCATTAGCAATGTCCTATAGGGATCATGAAAGATCAGGGAGTTAACAAAACAGCAGGCCAAAGAGTGGGGTGGGCAGAGCATCTTGTTTGGTCAAGGGCTATCCTCTAGGCATGTGACATGTACTTCTGACCTAGAAGTACACCATTCCCCCTAGAAACAATTGACAGGCACAAGGGTTCTTTGGCCTGACCGTCCTTCTCATCTCATGTAGAAGTGTGAATTTTGACTCTGCCACTGTGATAGGCAACAAATGATCAAAGCTTATGCTGCTTTTTAAAAATAACTAAATTAAAAATTGGGCTGGAGAGTTGACTCAGAGATTAAGAGCACAGGCTGCTCTTTCAGAAGACCAGGTTCAATTCCCACCACCCACATGGCAGCTCACAACTGTCTGTAACTCCAGTTCCAGGGGACCCGACACCCTCACACAGACGTGCATGCAGGCAAAACACCAATGAACATAAAATAAAAATAAAAAAATATAAAAAGTTACTTCTGTTTGACGTGCCATTAAACACACACACATACACACACGCAAGTGCACACGAGCACACACACACATACACACACACACACACACACACACACACACCTTTGAGATTCTACTTTCAAAGCTGAGCGTGTCAGTGCAGGTCTGTAATCCAGAAGTGGGATTTCTGGGCCACATGATAATTTCTCTCTCTGATACTTGGGGAGCCACAGTGCTGTTTTTCAGAGGGACTCATTCCTTTCACTGTCCCTAGGGCACAAGGTATCCCACATGCTTAGCAAAACTTATTTTTTAAAAAATTATTTTTAGTTTCATTTTTATTTATGTGTATGTACGTGTGTCTGTGTGATGTATGGTTGCATGTCATGTGTGTGGGAGCCTGCAGAGGCCAGAAGAGGCTGTCAGGTACCCTGGAGTGGAGTTTCAGGCCATTATGAGCCCCCTGGCTTCGGGGCTGGGACATGAGTCCTCTGGAGAGAGCACTCTTAACTGCTGAGCCATCTCTCCAACCCCAATTCTAATGTTTTGATAGTAGCCATGTGAGCTGGCAATGCCATATTGTACTGTAGTTTTTTGCTTTGCTTTCTGAGGTGGGATCTCAGGTTTCTGACAGGCCTTCATGGTATGTCTAGGCTTATTTCCTCCTTCCATGCCCAATGGCTCTGGCCTGAATTAAACTTCCTAGCACCCAGACAGAATACAACACCCACAGGGCCTTAGAGTGGTTGTGTTCTGATTCTAGGGTAATGATGTTCCTACCCTAGGAGACAAGGTATCCATCCAGAAGGGGGCATTGTGGAAGACTACACCATATTTCTTTAATGTGAATCGTAAAGATGTTTGGAATTTGTTGTAGTAGTGAGAGGGGAATCCAGGTCCATACTCCATGTGTTAGACAAGTGTTCTATACTAGTGCTATATCCAATATGCCTCCCAAACAGGGCCGTGGTCTGTAGCCTAGGTTGGCTTTGAACTTGCCATCTTCCCTCCTTAGCCTTCTGCATAGCTGGAACTGTGGGTGCCCACCTCCACCCCAGGCATGTTTTAAGTTCATGCACTTGTTACAAAATAATATATATGATGTTATAAAAAACATCAGCTGGGTGTGGTGGAGCACGCCTTTAATCCCAGCACTTGGGAGGCAGAGGCAGGCAGATCTCTGAATTGCAGGCTGGTCTACAGAGTGAGTTTTGGGACAGCCAAGGCTACATAGAGAGACTCTGCCTAAAAACAACAATAACAACAATAAAAGCCCATTATTTCCTTACACTGGCCAGAAAAACATACATCACAACTCCAGTCTCATAAGACACCCTTCCCCCTATGTGGAGACATGATGTGAACATGATTTTGCTGTTTGTTTTGTACTGTTAAAATATCTGTATACCTGCCCCGTGTACCCTTAAAAACTCGGATTTGTTTGTTTGTTTTGCAAAGAATGTTAAGTTTCTCAGATTTGCTTTGTATGTTTCTGAGGAGGACAGCAGAGCCTGGCTCTCTAGTCCACACACTCCTGACCGTGATTCTCTGCTGTTTGATTTCATAGAGAAACAGGAACTCAAGTCAGAAGGCAACAGAGGCTTTTAAACACGGAGCTGTCCTCATGGAAGTGGAGGCCAGGAGTGGAGGGATTGATTAGGCTAGCCAGCCACAGCAGTGCCCTCCCCTGCCCTGTCAACCCCACCCCACCCCGAGTGTGCCAGAAGATATGTGTTGATGTCATTAGAGACAGCCAGGACCACTCTGCATTCCTGTCAAGATTCTGAGAACCAATATGAGGCACTCCTTGTGTTGAGGCTCCTGAGATGTGGAAGAATCCAGTTTGATCCACTGGCAGATGAGAATTCATGCCCCGTTCAGTGTGTACGTCTGCATCCCCTACACAGGAGGCTGAGGCAGGAGGATTGTGAGTTCAAGATCAGCGTGGGCTTCAGAGTGAAACACGGACACAAAACAAAATGGTGATGCGTGCTACAACCCAGCCTTAAGAGACAAAGGCAGCGGAGTTACTGCAGGTCTGAAGCCAGCCTGAACTATAGAGGGAAATTCTGTCTCGAGAAACCTAAACCAACCAAACGACCAATCAACCCAATACTCTGTCTTCTCTTATACCCATTACAATTGCTTTGGAGATTTAATGTTACTATGTAGCCCAGGAGAGTCCCTGCCTCAGCCTCCCCAGTGCTGGGATTACAGGTGTTTCCCTCTGAGTGCAGCTCAGTTTTCTTACATCAGACTTCTTCTCTAACAGTGGTTTGCGCCATGATCACTTTCTGGTTTGTTCTGTGCACTTCTTCATAGGTTGGTGAAATTCCAGAGTTTTCCTCTGCTGGGATCAGCCTTTTTTTTTTTTTTTTTTTTTTTTTAAAGGCCACATGTAGTTGCTTCCGGTGTTCAGCATCATACACAAAGCTCATAGACAAGTGTCAGGAAGCTTGTTCTCACACACAACTTCAAAACATCCCGCGTTTTTTTTGCTTCTACTGTAGTTCAGTGACTCAATCAAATTTGAGGAGGTGAGCTTGCATCTGAAGTTCCTTTCAGGATAGCAGGCAGGGAAGAGAAAGCGGTGGGTTTGGGTGGGTATGTCATACAAATACACAGGAATGACTGATATGCTTGTAGGTGATGGTCCCGTGATCTCGACAGAGGTCAAAGTGCGCCCCCTGCTGCACAAGTTACAAAGCAGACAGCAGGGAATAAGGCAAACTCTTACGGATGGCCTGGCTCCCCTGACATGCCTAGCAACGGTAGAGACCTCCCCTGGCTTCAGATTGTCCAGTTTTGGGTTTCCCTATGTAGAGTCTGAGTTCCAACTCTCCAGCGTTGTCGAGTCCCTAGGTCCTTCAGTTTTCCAAACTATTTCCAGAAGGAGTCCCCAGGCTGCAGCCCAGGTGACCAGGGCACAGCTTTTCAGAAGGCATCAGGCAAAGCCTTTTTTGCTTCAGGGCATTGTCACCTGGAGCAGGTGGGTAGGTCTCTTTGGCCCAAGCGTGTGTAAGAAGTAATATAGTGGTTGTTTCTCTCATCCGTGTGATCTTCCTGCCCCAGCCTGCAGCCTTTTTCTCTTTTACAATCACAAATGTACCTCACCTACTTGCTAATAGGTGTCACCCTGAACTATTTGGAGTGTCCTTCCCTTACCCTTCAGATAGACAAGATACAGATGCCAAAACAGAAAACGAACACATATATTTCTGTTGTCTAGACCCCACTGTACCCGTGTGTGTTCGTAATAACATCTGTAGGAAAAGAACACAGCTCATTAACGTGTGCCATCTTCAGTGTGCCTGTCTGGAATACTTCTACAAATGGTGCTCAATATGACTTTGATCTTTGCAAGATTCAGGGCAGTTATTTTGTATCTGCTCCCTTCATAGTTCATGTCTAAGACTTTCTCATGACAGAGTTCACTGGTAGAGCTATCTGCCAGATGTTACCGTGTACTCTTACAGCAGCCTGGGGGCAAACCTGCTTCAAACCTGACCGTCACTAATGTTGTACTTTTACTCTTCAGGTGACTCACTGGGTCCTCCTGTATGAGGGTCCTGCCTCTACTCCATGGGAACACCCTCCTCACTTCATCTTGTCTACCCATGGAGCACTCTCTATCAATAGGCTGGGGCTCTGACACCCCACTTTGAGTACCCCTTCATGTTCTGTTAAACGACCTTCAGGCAGAACTGTTCGAGAGCAAGTAGAAGGGTTGGCAATAGTGACGGACAGCTGATGCTCATGCCGTACCGGGCACAGTTCACATCTTAACTTGACATAAGCATCTGTGAAGGGGCTGCAGTGAACCCCACTTCGCAGACAACACTGAGCCCTGAGGAGGTTCGCCACCCAGCCAGGCCTCGAATACAGTTGAGACTCTGAAAAGTGACACTGACCACTTCTACATAGAGTGCTCTTGCTTTGCTGTTAATAGCTGACAGTACCAATCTCCAAGCAGGTGTCAGTCCATGGCAGCGAGCAGTGGGGCCACTGGTTGAAATCTCCTCTCTTGGCTCCCAGGATACTCTCTGATTGTCTTCCCGCTGCTAGCTGTCTACCCCTGCCAGCACCCTCACCCCATCTCTCCTCCTTTGCCAGAACCTACTTCCTTTCTTTTATGGTTTGGCTCGCTCAGGGTTTGGGCCCAGCTCCTGTCTCTCCTCACTCTGTTTTCACACGCCTTCCTGTGTTTTTAAATGCTGCATGTGTGCCGACAATGTCTACATTTATCTCTCTCACCCAGGACTCACGAGATCCCACTGCTTGCTTGGCTGTTGGCTTGGTTTTCCCTCTGGCAGTCTGCATGCCACTGGTCCCAAGCTGTGATCAGCCTTCCTTTCTTTATCCTGTGCCTCCTGTGAAAGCATCGCCACTGCCACTGTCTGCCAAGTCTCTTGAGGCGCCTGCCACCCTCCCTCCTGTCTAATCCACTCTTAAGTTTCAGGCATCTGCTTCTAGAAGCATCCAAGAACTGCCACGCTTCTCTCTCTCTTGCCACCCTCTTCTCTATCCTGGACCTCCCCCCCCCAGCCTCCATTGGTCTCTTATTTCCTGCTTGTTGCCACTCCCATCCCCAGTCCTCCTCCACACAATGCTCAAGGATTGACAATGTACCAGCTGATCATATAGCATCCTGGTCATCTCACACACGGGGAATGAAGCAGGGATCCTTTTCTATATGTGTGTTACAGATCCTATGGGGGGGGGGTGTCAAACGTCTCCTTCCACTTTCTCTCCAATACCATTGCCATTGACTTTCTATGATGCCCATACCTTCCTGCCCCAGGACCTTTGTAGATGAGGTTTCTTTGTGTGGACCACTCTCCTAATGCTTTTAAATGCCAGCTCCCCAGGGAAGCCTGTCCCAGCCTCTGTGCTATGACATCAATTTGGTTCTGTCATTTCTCCCTTTCCCAGGACTAAGCATCCTTCTTCATAGGACTTGTCACAGCTGGTAAGAGTGTAGCATCACAATTGAAGGCTAATGAGCTTACTAACAGGTCAGCATGCCCCTGGGTCAGGAATCTGGGATCCGTCATCCTTTCTCTATCTTTTTACTCCCAGGGTTGCAAGGTGAGAATGCTGGGGGAGCAGTTTTGGTGAGGTATGGTGTGATCAGGAGATCTTTTGATTGTCACAAGGTAGTGGAGGGTTGGTTACTGTCACCTTGTGGGTGGCCAGAGGTACTGCTAAAATTCCATAGTACCCAGGACAGTTCCTATTATGGTATTGTCTGCACCCAAAGGTTTAGGGAGAGGGGAGGCTGAGAGGCTGTGCCCCAGGGATCCCAGGACTCCTGTGGCTTTAAGTACCATAATATATATTTACCATATATATTAATATTTACATATAATATAATATTTGAATATAGTATAATATATACATATATACATATACATATATTGTTGACTCCCGGATTTCTCTTTCTGGACCAGTCTCTCTCTTGAAGTTCAGACCCTATTCCGTGCCTGAAGTCTAACCTGGATGTCTGAGACAAACATTCCCAGCCTATTCCAATCTGGCTCCTGCTTCCCACTTCAGCATCCACTCTCCAGTCCACCCAGCGGGTACCAGGGAGGTGTTCTTGACTCTTTATCCCTTCACCTCACCCTGACATCCCATCTTCCAGCACATTCCTCCACACAGTCACACAGTACCACTTCCCATCCCTGCACTGCCCACATCCTGTCTCCTGCCCCCTCTCATCTCAGAAAGGCCACTTCATTGCTATCCTACCCTCTACAGTCTGTTCTTGAGAATTCCAGCCAGCAGAGTGAGCTTCTGAAATGCAAAGAGGCCACACCTCCCACAAACAGCACCCTCCCAACTTTCCTATCTGTACAGGAATCCACCATGGGTTGCCTTTGGGGGACTTCCCTTACTCAAGCTCTCCCTTCCACCTGTGAGGTCTCAGCCACACCACCTCTTTGTTGGGACTCACACTCTATGGATGGAATGCTTCAGGACCTTTGTGCTGGCTGTTCCCTCTTCCTGGAACACTCTCCTGCAGATGGCTGCGTGGCCTACCCTCTCATTTCTTGAAGTCATTGGCATTAGGGCCTTTCCTAGCAAAGCCTCCCCTGGCCAGTGGAAATGAATTCCCCAACACACACACACACACACACACACACACACACACACACACACACACTTCAAAGTCCATGGCCCCTTTACTCTGCTTTGCTTTAGGCTGGGAGGGGGCTCTCAGTACTATCTGATCTGCTACACAGTCACTTCTTCAAGAGCTAATGGCCTGCCTTTTCTTGCTAGAAGGTAAACAGGAGGCATGCCTGTCTTACTCTTGGTATTTTGTTCTGTGTTGGCACAATTGTTGGCATACAGCAGACAGTTACCATAGGTTCACTGAGGAGAAATTAGGAGAAAGTAGGTTCAGAGGCTAAGCAACTCACTCAGTGAAACCAATAGCTCTCTCCTTCCGGTGGCTGACCCACTCTTCCCAGGTAGGGGGCTATCGCCTCCTTACTCCCCTAAAGAAGTAGGAATGTGTGGAGTGAGGCTACAAACCCAGGAGACCTTGAGGGTTTGGGGAGATGTCTGAATGGGCAGAGGCACCATAGTTTTCAGAACTATGGATGAGAGGGGCTCAGCCTGCCTTGTGGCCTTGCCTCTGATGGCAGAGTGCCTAGGCTGGCCCCACCCTCTACAAGGCAGAAGTCACACTTTCCTGATCCTGTTGCTTCAAGGATGCCAACATAGCAGCTTCCAACTGCTGGTTCCAGAGGTCACATTTGTAGGTCCCAGCGGAAGAGATGGGTTAGGAAGAGCACATGTTCACTCGCCCTACCAGGGACCCCTCAATAGTTCCACCCCCTCCACCCCCTGTAGCTCCACTCCACTCACTCTGCCACTCGGTGATGGAGATCATGCTTCAGTCCACTGGGGGGCCTTCCTGATCAGCAGGTTAGTAGCGAGGCCAGAGGACCGATCCTGGGCATGTTCCTGGGAAGTTGACCCTTGGCAACAGTGAAGGAGCCTCTGGTAAATCATTAACTCCTGTCCTTCCAGTTCCCCACAAATGGCTACTTAAAGATACAGGCCTGTTGGGAAATTCATAAGGTCCTCTGAACAGCTTGGACTGGATATGGAAAGGAAAGGGTCTAGGCATGGCTGGGTTTTCTCACCTGTTTTGGTAGAGAGAATGAGAAGAATTGGAATGCCCCCACACTTTTGCTTTTTTTAGATACCCTGGAACTCACTATGTAGACCAGGCTGGTTTTGAATTCTCAGAGATCTGCTTGCTTCTGCTGAGATTAAAGTCATGTGCCACCACACCCAGTCTGGCTATCTCTTTGAAAATGTGTTAGTCGTTGTTTTCTGTTTGTTTGTTTTTTGTTCTTTTGGCTTTCTCCTAGTACATATAAGAAATGCTAGGGGCCCAGGCTCATCTGAGTAAAACCTATAGCAGATCTAAGGGGAGACAGATTTATATAAACCAAGGGCATAGGCGCCACAAGGAGTTGGGCAGAGCCCAAATGGGGTGATGAGCTGGTGGAGACTTACCTGGTCTTTGGAGAAGACCAGACAGTTAGGGAATCTGTGTCAATACACTCAGAACCTGAGTAGGCATGGGGACATCCTTCCTTGTTCTGTGAGCCTAAGCAGAGGCAGATGGCCTCACCGGCCAGCTCAGCAGTTAATGTCCCTATTCTGACTCAGCAGGCACCAGGCATGTATGTGGTACATATACATACATACAAGCAAACACTTATACACATAAAATAAACTATAAAACAAGAGAAAAGGCACATTGTTTCTGGTGACCTTTCCCCCATCTTAGAGGGAGCTGTGACCAGCTCATCTTTGTAAAGTGCCCCTGATCCCCACATAAAGTGCTCATGTGACATTACTGACATCCAAATACATCTGAAAACTCAAAGTCACAGCAGAAAGGAACACAGAATCATCACAAGACATGGTGTCTCTCAACATACAAAAGCTCAGACAAGGCCTCCAAAGAGAAGCACATGGAGCTGGAGAGATGGCTCAGGGGTTAAGAATACTTCCTGCTCTTCCAAAGGACCTGGGTTTAGTTCTCAGCACCCACGTCCGGCTGCTCACAGCTGCCTGTAATTCCATGTGGCATAGACAGACAGAGACATACACTAAATAAATACATGAAATTTAAAAATAGGAAAAGATGATTATACTATGTATAACAAGTGCCTGAATTTAAAAAAAAATTGAAAACAAGGGTCAAGCTGGGTGTGGTGGTACCCACCTCGATTTCTATCACTCAGGAGGCAGAGGCAAGCTGATCTCTTTAAATTGGAGTCTAGCCTGCTCTACACAGTGAGTGACAGACTAGTCAAGGCTACTTAGCAAGACCTTGTCTCAAACACAACAAATAACAGCCTTGAGTCAGTTTATACAGAAATGAAAACCCACCAGTACATAAGTAAACAAGTCAGGCATGGTGGCACAGGTTTGTAATCTTATCCCTCAGGAGGCTGAGGCAGGAGGAGCTCAAATTTGAGGCCAGCCTGGGCTATGCAATGATTTTAGGGCCAACCTGTACTATTTAGTAGCATTTTTCTTCAACCGGCCCCCCGCCCCATAGTAGGGAGTAAGCACTGGACTAAAACCTGATACTAGGAGCCATGCAGACCTCTCATCCCAGCTACTCTGTAGGCTGAGGTTCAAGGCCTCCCAGGATTAGAGTTCAAGGTCAGCCTTAACAGTTTAATGAGACCGTGTCTCAAAATTAAGTATTTGAAAAGAATCCTTCTCCAGGGTCTAGCGTGGGATGTGTAGGCCTCCCTTTGCATCAAGAAAACTTTTCTTTGCAACAGATGGAGACCATTACAGAAAGCCACAATCAAATGCAGAGTTGAGGAGTCTAGTCCCAATGGATATATCTACAAGACAAGTCCCAAACCGTAAGGCTCAGAGAACATTGTGTGTGGGGGTGGGGTGGGGGAGGGGAGAGTTGTAAGAACTAGAAGATCAGGGAGTTTGCTATGAGATTTCGTCTCACCAACATCACTGTCCCAAAATGAGCTAAACAAGGATAACACCAATAGACATCCTAGCATAGATGGAGGGGGAAAGCCCATGAGGCCTGACCCTACACAAAGAACTATAGGCAACTAAGGAATGCTGAGAATGGAAGAAATAGTCTTTCCCAGGGAGAGAGGAAGAGCACACCAATCGACTATTCAGTACCAAATGGTCAGCTCTGAAATATACAAGTAACATTTTACAGACTGAGCGGGTTATACGTGTGTGTGTGTGTGTGTGTGTGTGTGTGTTTAAATGATTGGATCTGGGACTGGAGAGATGACTCAGCAGTTAAGGGCACTGACTTCTCTTCCAGAGGACCTGGGTTCAGTTCCCAGCAACCACATGGTGACTCACAACTGTCTGTAACTCCTGTTCCAGGGGATCTGATACTCTTCAGTCTTCTGTGTACTGCACACACATATGCACAGAAACTCTCATACACACAAAATAATAAAATTTTAAAAATTAATTATAAATGGCTGGATCTATTACTTACACAATGGTAGAATGCCTGGGGCTCTAGATTTGGTTCCTGGCTCTAGTTTCATTCCCCAGTTCTGCAAACAAAACCCCCAGGTAATTGTAAATGACAAGAGAAACAGGGAAGTGGCCCTGACTGAAGTAGGATGAAGAGGGGCAGATTAGGGACAAATAGTGACGAGGCTTGTGGTGGCTGTAGGGGAAGTGGGCTGGGTGAGGCCATTGTCATGACACTCCATGGACCAGTGATGGATCTCAGACACATATCTGCCATGAGACGCCATCCCTGCGGGATTTAAATGACTTCATTGGCTCTGCTTTTCCAAAGATCAATGGGCAACAGTGGATGGGCTGAGAAAAGCAACCACAAGGGGATCCTTGGGACAGTGTCAGAGAAAGATAGAAAACCCAAAATTTACACAAAAACATCTGAAAAGATGACTCTGCAGATAAAGGTGCTGTGGAACCCATGTAAAGTTGCAGGGAGCGAATTCCACAAAATTGCCTGGCCTCTGCACACAACAGAAACTTTAAAAATTAAGAGATAATGCTAGGCAGTGGTGGCACACTCCTTTAATACCAGCACTCCAGAAGCAGAGACAGGCAGAGACTGCCTGGTGTATAGGTTTGGTTCAATTCCCAGCAACCACATGGTGGCTCACAACCAATCGTTACGAGATCTGGTGCCCTCTTCTGGTGTGCAGATATACAGGGAAGCAGAATGTTGTATACATAATAAGCAAATAAAATCTTTTTTTTTAAAAAAAAAAAAGAAGAAATGTAAATAATAGCAAAAACATGAAACTTTTTTTAGTACTTTTTTTTTTTTTTTTGAGACAGGGTCTCACCCTGTAGCACTGGCTGTGCTCAGACTTGATATGTAAACCTGGCTGACCTGAAACTCACAGAGATCATCCAGCCTCTGCCTCCCTAGTGCTGGGATTAAATCGTGTGCCACCATGCCTAGCTTTCTTTTTTTTTTTTAATGATTACTTGTAATTCTGTGTGTGCTCTTGGGTGTGTCTGTGTGTGCACATGACTGCAGGTGCCTGTGGAACAGGTGCAGCTGTGGAGCTGGCTCTGTGAGCTGTCTGATGTGGGTGCTAGGAACCAAATCCGGGTCCTGTGAAAGAGCAGTATGCACTTAGACCTTGTCTCTCAAGCCCCTGAAATAATTCCTCAAGCTTCTTGTTACGAGACCTCCATTAAAGAGATCTCGTCAGTGATTCCTGGGTGCTGGGCTCATACTTGCACTTTCTTCACACTTCAGCAACACAGTCTTGAAAGAATCTCAGTCACACGAACTGTTATAAATATGTGTGTGACCAATACACAGAATGGGTTATTTGATAATTCTGAGACAATGTCATTTCCACTCAAGTTTCTTCACCTTCACCTTGCTGAGCTGTTCACGAAGCTTGTTTTCAAAAGCTTAAAACCTCACACACACTTTTTAGTAGCGTGATGAATCAGCGTAGGGCCAGCTTGTATGAGGAGTGCATTTTGGTTCAGGCGTGCACTCTAAAGTGTTTTGCGGAGGACTGGGGCAAGTCTTGTTTTGGAAGCCTGTCCTGTGGCAGTGTGGCAACTAAAAACTAGCCAGTTTTGCCATCCATACTTAAGAAAACCTAAGACTCCCTTGCAAATCTTCTAAACAGCCACTGGGGGGCAGTATGGCAGCCATTAAAAAAATCCAGGAGCTCTAATGTCATGAGACCTTAGACTTTCTATTTAAAAATTCTGTACCTCAGTTTCTTGGCTAAGAATAGTACCTATCACATGGTGGGGGTATCATGAGCATTACTGGGTAGCTATACACCTATACATAGGCCTGGGTACTGTCTCAGAGTAAGCACTTAATGAGTTATCTATGAGAATATTAATAGTATTTTTATAGAGTTAAATTAATTACTATTAGTAGTCTTCTATTAGTAGGCTGTTATACCCAAAATTGTGGCTCTAAACTGTTCCCCAAAGGTATCAGACATCAGATAGGAATGCTATGTCATCACTCCCATTGCAGGCCACCTGGGACCTGGGACAAATGAATTCTGAAGTGGACTTTCCCTTCCATGATTTTCCAGACACTGGAGCTGGGGGTTCACAGTCCACTCTCCTGGGGAGCTTGGGAGGGCATTTCACAAGGGCAACCCAAGGAAGGAGTCTGGCCGTAGAAGGCCAGGCTGATTCCCAGCCTATGGCTGCCTTCTCAGCTAGCCACTTCAGGAAAGAGTGACACGCTTACTCTCGGGGGGCTGCAGACTCATGACTGAGCAGGAGAGAGCACCTTGGAAGCTGGCCAGCCAGCCAGAGTGTGTTCCAGCAATAAACTATAGGCTAGTGAAGGAGAATCTTATTAAACACACCTGTCCAGTCATCATGCCCAGAAGGCACTGAGGGGCATTCTCAATGTCACCACTACATTGTAAACGAATTCAAGTTTTCAAAGTGATTTTTTTCCATCCACTTTTTTTTCCCCCCTGGAGAACTTCTTAGGAAGAGTCATTGTTGTCAGATGAGAGATCGGAGTCTGCAGAATCCAGTCACCTGTCCAGATCTTTGTACCAAGAACACCTCAGCACTGCACCACACTGGAGGCTCTAGACCAGTGGTTCTCAACCTGGGGGGTGAGACCCCTTTGGAAGTCGACCGACCCTTTCACGGGGGTCACCTAAGACCATTGGAAACACAGATACTTTCATTACAAGTTATATCGGTAGAAAAATTACAGTTATGAAGTAGAAACAAAAATAATTTTATGGTTGGGGGTCACCACAGCATGAGGAACTGCATTAAAGGGTCTCAGCATTAGGAAGATTGAGAACCACTGGTCTAGAGGGACCAAGGGGTTGGGCATGGGCTAACGGGGTCTGGAGCCTATATGACCTACCATGCCGAAGAAATAAACAATCATACGCACGGTTCCAGAGC
The DNA here is from genome assembly GCF_003668045.3 of Cricetulus griseus. Lineage (NCBI taxonomy): Eukaryota > Metazoa > Chordata > Mammalia > Rodentia > Cricetidae > Cricetulus > Cricetulus griseus. Next base: position 55,866,094 of record NC_048598.1, read on the forward strand.
AGCTACAGAGGCTTTTGTGCCATTTCCTGACTGTGCCCCTTTACACACCCAACCTACTTGGGTGGAGGGTTCATCCGAGCCAGGAGCAGCAGGCTGCCCCTGGGACCTGCTGGGACAAAGTTTCATCTTCATCCCAGGAGAGGGGTGGCTCTTGTTTGTGGAGCCACTGATACTAGGTGGAACTTTGTGACTGCATAGTTCCCAGCAGGGGCCTGTCATGGCTCTGGTCTAATGAAGGCTGCAGATTGAGGCTCAGGGTCCAGAATGTGACTAGCTCTCCCATGCACATCCACCTCCTCAGAGGCGTTTTCCTTTCAGTCTGATTAAAAAAAAAAACCAAAAACCAAAAAACTTTCATTCGTGTGTGTGTGTGTGTGTGTGTGTGTGTGTGTGTGTGTGTGTGTGTGTGTGTGTTTATGTGTACACGCACATAGAGAATGCCTGCAGAGGCCAGAAGAGAGCACTGAATCCCTTGAAGGTGGAGTCACAGGCCATTGTGAGACACTTGACGTGGGTGCTGGGAACCTAACTCAGTTCCCCTGGAAGAACAACTTTTAACTACAGAGCTATCACTCCTGTCCCAAATGGTTTAAGATTTACTTTTATTTTAGTGTGGATTTTGCTTGTATGTGTGAGTACTGTAGGCATGCTTGGTGCTCACAGAGGTAGGAAGGAAGACGGAGGGCATTGGGTTCTCTGGAACTGGAGTTACAGTTGCCAGCTGCCATGTGGATACTGGCACCTGAACCTGGGTTTTCTGTAAGAACAGCAAGTTCTTAACCACTTAACTTAATCTCTCTGTTTTATTGTTTGTTTTGGAGACTGGGTCTTGCTATATAGGCTAACATCTAACTTGTGATTCTCTTGCCTCAGTTTTCCAAGTGCTGCGATGCCCAAAGGTGTCTGCCTTAAGCCCATGTTTGGTACTGACTCTTCCTGATTCACACGTAATACCAGGTTCACAGCTCTTTGAGTTTATCACCAACCTATAGTGCCTGCTAAAGAGAGTATCCATGCTCGTGCTATAGGGGTGTGACGACCTTAAGGGTTACTGCCTGATTTGTTTGTTTTGAAGACAGGGTCTCTCTCTGTAGTCCAGGTTGGCCTGGAACTTTCAATCCTCCCACCCCTCTTCCATGTGCTGGGATCACAGGTGTGCCCTGTGCCCTGTGCCCAGCTTCATTTGGCTTCTTGCGTCATTCCACACTCAAGATTTCCAATGGAGGTTGAATAGAACCCTTCACACTTGGCAAATGCCAAAGGGCTTAGCCTAGAGAACTGAGGTGCTCTTTCTGGTCCTCAACAACCATCACCCCAACACACCCTCATGCTCTAAAACAGTCAGAGAGCAATGTGCAGCAATTGAGAAAGGTTGGGGTCTTTTTTCTTCTGTGATCTTACCATCCATGTCAGAGGCAAACCAAGGAAAGTGCCAGTGGAGAGCCTGATGCTTCCATTACCCAAACCTCAATCTGATGAGGTTAGCCTGCCACCTCCCCAGCTCCAGACTGATGAGGTTAGCCCAACACCACCTCAGCTCCAGACTGAAGACACTCTACTGTGAACTCTGAAGACTTGTTTTGGAAGGAAGCTGAGAAGAGCAGCAGAGGTGGTTACAGGGAAGAGCTGTCACAGGTGTTGTGCTTGTCCCAGCCCCTCAGCACTGCTCCCTTTTCCATCAAGTCTGTAACCTGTGGACCCCCAAGGGCAGGGCAGCAAAAGCCGGCACAGATGCAGAAAGGGACACACACACCATAGGTACAAACCATTCATTTTATTTCTGGTATTGATTTATACAAACTTGCAAGATACAAATGCAGAGCTCAGTGGGATTCTTTAGTACCTAATCTAGTAAGATTGACACTGAAAGGAGGGAGCAAGCTCTCACCTACCTCAGCCAGGCGCCCCCTCTCCAGGGGAGCATGATGGGCTAGACAAATGCTCAAGAGATGCTACAGCCATGTGGTCCCAACAGAGAAGCTGTTCATCTAACCTTAACTCTTTGTCTAAGGTCACTTTCATACTAAATAGAGACACTGAGATAAATTTCCTTGTATGGTTTATTGTCTAACACTAGCAAATCAAATTGGCCCCAAATATGTGCATAAATAGATATGTATATATATATATATTTATATAGTATTTTTCCTTAGTTTTAAGAGCTGCCAGGAGGAGGGTGCCTGATGGGGAAGGAAGGGATTCCATCTTGCAGTAGCAGCCCTGACCCCAAGAACATGTCTTTCCATAAAGGCAGGAGAGCACACTTGCTGCTTGCAAGCTTGCTTCCCCAGAAGAGTCTTTAAAGTGACAGTAGCAATATTTGATCGCAGCCTCTTGGTTTTTGGTGGAAGAGGTAATGTGTTAATTGGGAAGGCCCTAAATGGGTAGCCAGGACTTTCCCCAGAAGGGGTGCTCAGCCCTAGGCTTATAGCTGGGCCCTGTTCATTCATAGCAAGAGGCTTGAGGCTGGGAAGAGGGCCAAAAAATGCCAGACTTGGAGGTCCGGTATCAAAGGCTGGCCAGAGTGCTGGAAAATTCCCAAACAATCATTTCAGATATGGGGTGAGGACGCCATCCTACTCAAGTCCTTGCCAGGCTAGAACCTCCTTGCTCACTTCACCTGTCAGAAAGCAATTTGAAAGGCTGACCTTTCAGGCTAGGACTCCAGCCCACAGCCTGCCAAAGCACTGAGGGCTTCTTCTTGGGAAAGACGAAGGTGTGACATTGACTGTGGGGCCCTTCCCCAGCCAAGAATGAGGCTTCAAGTCTGGATGCCAGACCAATGTGCCATTTCTTCCCAGAAAGAAAAGTCCTAGGGGGAGATGGGTGTGACACAGAGTTCGCTCAAGAGAAAGTGTGTGGGAGGCCCAGGAGCTCATAGTATTCACCAAAGAACACAGAGGGTCCCAAGCCACTGTCTCTGGGCTTCACCTTGTATCTTGGGTCTGTCAGGAAGCAGACTGACACCCTTCAAACTGGCTAGCATATGCTGCCAGCAACCTGTTAGCCTTTTCTCAGAGGTGGTCCAGGGGCCCATGCGAGGACTGCATGTCTGCAGTTGTAAACATTTCCTTCATGTCACAAGCCTGACAACCCTTGGGCTGCCTCCTAAAGCTGACGGTGAAGTCAAATTCTTAGACTAGGACTTTCAAAAGAATGTCCTGCTCCTGCAGGATGCAGCTGTGATGAGCCTGGGGACCAGCCCTTTACAATTACTGGGTAACAGGAAGGAAGCCACTGGAGTAGAGGGAAGGACATAGACCCAGCCTGGGGACAGCCACCTCAGTTTCCTCACACATCACCAGTCCCCTTCAGACATTGCACATTTTGAAAATAGATCTGTTTTTTAAACAAAGGCATAAAATAGGTCTGCCTTAAAGTAAATCTTTCCTCTTCTTCTTTGGATCAAAAAGGCAAGGGGCGTGGTTTCAACATGCTAAGAACGGTGTGATCGGGCCAGGAGCTGAGAAAGGACTGACATCCAGACAAATATATATGTAGATATATATTACATGGGTCTCTATGACATGATAACTTCCATAAAACATATATTAAGGCATGTAAAGCAACATAAGAGTCAGCTTTATGAAATATGGGGTGACAGTGGCGGAAGAGGCGCAGACGTTTCTTGGTATTTCACTTGTATTTCTAAAAATACCACTTCCTTTAAAAAGGAGAGACAAACACAGGGAAGCTCTAAAAATTTTGTTTCTTGTGGAAGAGGGTATTGGGAAAGAGGCTAAACTGGGAGCTAGTCCCACCTATCATTCTTTAAGGAAGGAAGGGCATGGTTTGGGTGCTTGGACTGTGTAGATAGGGCATGTCACCAAGGAGCACTTTCCAGAAGCCTGACAGGGTAAATACAGGTGGAATCCTCCAGATCTGGAGTCCCTCAGAAGCAAGACAATATCCTAAGCACCTAAAACAGTACCTGATACACAAAAAGTGCTTGACTAGTATTTGTTGAATGAATTGTCATCTTTACTTGCATATGAACCAGTAACTGTCCCAACCATGAAGGAGCAGTGATGAACTGATGGGATATGATGCAGTTGTTTCTTGGGACCACCACTGATGCTCAGGCTGAAGTCTATGGGCAGCAACTCTCGCAGAGCAGGCCTGGAGACTGGTGTCTGCAGCTGGCCTTCCTTCACTGCCCTCTGGCTACATTCATTCAAGGTAGGTGGAATAGAGGAAGACTATACTCTGCTCCCGTCTCTCCACATCCTGCCCTCCCTGGGTAGATGGGTAATAAGAAAACCCAGCCTCTGGTCCTGCTCTGGATGCCTGAGATGAGTGAGGACCTAGAACCTGGCCTCACACTTAAATCCCCATTCCCTCCTCCCAGGGCTAAACCTCAGCTGGCTCACAGTACTCTCCAGGTTTAAATGGGTCAAGAAACTGATGAGGTAAGGCCCCAAGGCTGACAGGAAGACAGACAGTAAGACAGTCCTCTCTGCCCACAACCCTAGGAGAGAGACAAACAGGCCTTGACACAGAAGGGCCATCTCTCAGGCCATCTCAACCCTAACATCTTCTTCCTCAACACCTTGCTACCAAGCACCTCAGTTGGGGCTGATGTGTGCCTGGCAAGTCCTCCTGGGGCCACCTGCTCCTGAGGAAGATGTGAGTACATAGGTGACAGTCAGGCCCTCTGCTTGGCACTAGCCTAAGGCTCCACTCTAGGGAAGCCATTCCTATTCTCCCTTCCCATTTTCCTCCTTCCTTACATTCCCATTGCTCGTAGAAAGCATCCAACTTTCTCTTCCTTCAGTCTCCAAGCCTCTCTCCTCTTCCATCTGCTCCTGCTTCCAACTTGCCCTCAGACACTGCACAGACCTGCTGTCCTCTATCCATACCACACCCGACCTCTCCAGGAGCCCAGGGGCCTCCCCCTAGCACTCATCATCTTCTCTTTGGCTCACGCATGGCTGCTGGTCTCCAGTGAACTCTGGGAAACCCATCAGCAGAGCCGTGTCAAAGCCTTGGGCATCGCTGAGGCAGCTGGGACTGAAGGTGAGGGAGATGATGGCAAGAGTTGGCCTCTCATTGTGTTGTGTGGGTTCCAAGGGATAGAGTCTGTCTTGTCTTCACTTCTAGTCCTCACCCATAGCTGAGGGCATGCTCCCCACCAGGACACGGTCTCCATCAGAGCATGGTGCTGGAGGGCCACACAATGCCATCTGGAACTGCACTTGAGCTCCCTGTGACTTCCTGGGGCATCATAGAGAATGACACCTTGGCCTTGCCATCCCAGGTCTTGCTTTAGAACCATGGCATGACAGTGCAGGCTTCAGGACAAGGGCAGCAGATGTGAAAAGGCACCCATGCTCCTTTCTAAGCCCCCAGCCTGGCTCCCCAAGGCATTCCCATGGTGGGTGCAAGGGCAGGAGGCCAGGATGAGGAGCCAGAGTCCCAGGTGTGCTATCAGAAGGTGGCCCTGTGGAGCTTCACAGCATTGGCCTCAGCCAGGGCTTGCACTGAAAAAAAGAGAAGCAGGTGAGAAGGGAACACAGGGCTACAGCTGGAGAGAGTGGAAGGGAGGGGAAGAAGTCAGGTTCTTTTCCATCCCTAACACAAGGCTCTGTGCTGTCAAGGGAGGGAAGAGCAAAGCCAGTCTCTAACACTTCTCCCAGCTACATTAATGTCTACGAGTGGGGACTCAGTTTCTAGGGGCTTCTTAGGGTTCTGTGGCAGGATCGCCATGGATCTCAAAAGATGGAAGCCGATCAGCAGACGGGAAGTGTAGGGTGGCAGGTTCAGAGGTAGGGGCAGGGAAGTACCTTCCCGAGCAGCAGACAGGTGTGGACTTGGCACCATTCCCTTCTGCTTGCCAAGAAGCAGAGTCATTGGCATTGCCATATCTAAGAAGCAGCATGGCCAGCCACCTGCAGCCAGTACTGCTCAGAGACATTGGTGGCTCAAGCAGACAAATGGAGGGGGACACTGCGCATAGGGCACCAGGGTGGGGGAAAAGCAATGAGAGGGCATAGATGACTCAGTGGGGTGAGGGAAGGGCCCCCCTCCCTGGGGGTGCTCGAAATACCGTAAAAAGTGCTTACGTCAGAGCTCAGACCCGCATGGTATGGCTGCTGTCGGCGCCCCGCGGGCGTTCAGACGATAGGGGGTTGACTGGTGGAGTCGGGGAAGCAGGGGAGGTGGGAGGGCTTGGGGTGGCACATTGCACTGGAAACAGAAATGAACAGGGCGGTGAATAGAAGACAAAGGGTATTGGGGAGGAGACTGGGCACCCAGAGCAAGCGAGGCCACTCCCTGGACAGGGAGCAAGGCAGGGAGGCAAGCAGAGAGAGAAGAGCTGGGCTGGGGAGCTTGCTCAAGCAGAGGCGAAGCTGTCTTTATTCCCAGGGTGCAACGGAGGATAGTGAAGCCCCAGAGGAGACCTGGCCAAACCCAGGCTCTGCTAAGAGCCAGGGTGATGGTGCATGAGGCTGCACCCCGTTCTGGGACAAAGACTCCCTTCCCATCCACACTGGGAGAGTCATATTCTGCTCTAAACAAACAGAATGAAGGCATTGTCGCCTCACATCATTTATGGCAGTTTCACTCACGATAATGATTAATAGTGCAGTAAAATCTCATCAGGCCACAGCGTCGGCTCCCCACTTAACAGAGAAGTAGGACAGCCACCATGATAATCATTTCCAAAGAACATGGTTTCCCAATAGGCATAAAGTCATCTCTGTCAACTTTGGTGTGAGCAAGGGCTCAGACGTAACACCCACAATCACGAGCGACGCTGCTCTGACCAACCCAGCAGAGGACCTCCAGTGCACTCGTGAACAATCATTTTAAACTTTGAAATCGTGACATTTGGACTGATGAGATTTTACTCTATCATCATTATCTCATGTGAAGAAGAGCAAAGGGGAAAGAATGACAAGGTGGATCCTCTAAGTGGCCACTAGACTCTTGCACATCCTCAGTGTAGCCGAGGCAGAAGGATGGCAGAATGTCCTCACTTGGGCTCAGAGAGGAACCAGACCTCAGCCAGGAGTCATGCTGCATTTCCAAGATGTGACATTAAACTTCCAAATCCTGCTCCCCACCCTGGCATCACCTTCTCTGACTTCTGTGCAACACAGGACCCATGTGGTTCCTACTATTGCTATGGGCATGTCCCCGAGTGTGTTCATAGCCCAGGTTGCTCAAGTGGATGTGAGATCATGTCTACCCCACATACTGCCATTTGTGCCTGGGATCTGACAACGCCACATGGTTACACTCATTTTACACAACTTAAATATGTGTCTGTGCACTTTCAAGCCTCAATGTTTCCATATGACCCAACGTCCTTGTCACATCATAGGCAAAAACACTCACAAACGCTTTCCAACACACTCATGTACATGTCCACATCACTAAAGGAGGGTTACTTATGGGTCATGTTCGGATTCTAAAACAGTCAAAAACTCAACAAGGAGGCAAGGAGACTCCCTGGGAAGCCAAAACAGATGTTCTAACATCTGCCTAGTGAGGTTCTTGCAAGTGGAGTCCAGTCGTTGTTATTCACAATTCTAATAGGTGTTGACCTATCAGTGTTCTGATCCATAGATTAGAAACAGGGACTAGAAAAGGGAGAGAGAAAGAGGTGAGTTGAAAGCCCCGTGTACTCTAAGAAGGCACAAATGAAGAGAATCCCTTTTCTGAGAGGTAAAGACAACATGGAAGTTACAGAGACCATGCTTAGTTACAGAGAGAGCCACACGGAAGGGTTGCCATTCCTGGGGGCATGCCTTCAACAGAAGTCAGGAGCATAAGGCTATTGAGAGCAGTAACTGAGGAAGGAAAAGGCAGTTATGTGGATGTTATCTCTTTAAGGAAACAGACCTGGATAATATATACCAAGACTATATCCACTGAAACAAGTTAACTTCAAATGTGAAGCAAGTACATACTGGGCAGATGTGGTCCTACAAGGTATGTTCACCTGCATGCGTGAGAGGCCACACACACTCATGAGTACATCCGACTCTCACCTTGCACACAGACTGTTCACAGTGCTACAGAGTGTCCACTGTGCACAACATATGGGACAGGCCTCAGTCATTCCTGACACATGTAAAGCCAGTCACACATAAATATGCATGTTCGTAGATGTTACCTCCACCGGCACACTGTGCACTCACATTACACACACACACACACACACACACACACACACACACACACACACACACACACACAATGCATTCTTACATTTACCCGAGAACATTTCTTCCACCTATATATCAATCATCTGAACACACACAGACACACATCTGCAAACATTACCAGATACAGACAGTGTACACGACATCTGTGCCAGGTACACAGAATCTTGTGCCAGCCTCTTCTCGTAGGGTACAACATGTAGCAGCCGGCTAGACTTACAAAATAGAGCACTCTTCACCGGTTATGTTGTCCATGAAACACTCACCCTTTTAGCTCTACACGCCATGCCTGCTGTTCTGTGCCCAACTGTTCTCCCTCCCAGTGTCCTGAGTATGAACCTACGCCCACACTGCATGTGCCCAGAACTAGTTCTTGCTCTGGGGCCTCTGGGCCATGGGCCAATGATAGCAGGGACAGCGGGCTAGGTCTGAGGTCTGGCCCTACCATAGCCACGTTTTGAATTGTTGGGGGTTTTGGCAAAAGCACAATGACCATTTGCTTTCAGCACACAGACCCTGAAATGTAAGCCCATGTGCTGTCAGGAAAAATCTGATAGGCCCTAGAGGTTTGTTTTCACGAAACCTGGACTGTCGGGTAACAATGGAGAAAGCCAGGTGCCTGGCAGGCTAGAGGGGAGTTTTTAAGCATCATATGTGCTGCCCTTCTGAAACAGGAAGTGCCTTTTGCCCAAAGCATGTGAGATTCGGTTCAAGTTCAATTTAGGTTCAAGTTCCTTTAGCGACTAAAGCAAGGAGAGGTCACGGGAGGTCTCCCTGCCTGCAGCCAAACTGGTTCTGCTGCCTTAGCTGCAGGGAAGGAGATGGTCCCTCCTGGCTCTCAGCACCAGTCTGTGGAGCCTCCAGGGCTCCCCCAGCCTTTCATCCCCAAGTTCATCACTCCCTACACAACAGCAGGTTCTCCAGGTTTAACTGCTATCTTCCTTGTGACTTACAGCCCTCTGGTTGTGATTGTATTAGGAACAGGACAGAGGGTTCTCACCTTCAGCTCTTAACTGACTCACATAGCTCTGCCAGCATTGCAGCACGGCCATTGTCACGGCACTAAAGCCCCAGCACTGTGCAAGGAGCTGCCATCGGCTGCTTCAGACCCTTGTGTCCTCTGAACTGACGGCAGTGAGGAAATGGAGGCTCCGAGTGCCATTTGTCACCAGCGCAAAGCAAAGCACCGTCCCTTCCACGGGGCTCCCGCTTCCATCCTTATTTGCTTGCTCCTGCCTCGTCAGGACGGCCTTAACTATGGCCTGTAACCTGGTCCCTCTCATTTCTACTGGTCACCTTAAGCCATGGCTAAATTCATGTCATTCCTCCTAACTGTGGCCACCAAAGTTCACACTTGGTGGGCGTGGGTTACATAGCCAGACCCTGTCTCAAAAACAAAACAAAATTAAATGCTCCTACTCTTGGGGGATGAGCTAACTGCTGCCATTCAGACAGACTCCCCCTCATTCAAAGCCCAGCGGCATTTCCAGGGTGCTGCTCTAGCCCGTGGAAGCTAATCCTGGGGAGCTCAACACTAAGGTATCTAAGTGGGACTCCTGTGTCGGTGTGAGGTCACTTCTTCTTCCTTGTCTCTTCTTAGCTGGAAAGTCAATTTGGGTCAGCAGCCAAGGTGGAGAGGGAATGGCTCTCGGGTCCTCAGCTGCTTTGTTTGTCATCTCGTAAGAAGGAAGAAAAATCAGATGGAAACCGGAACACCTGGCCTTCTCACCCCTGGGGGCAAACATGCCTATGCTTCCCAAGGAGGCTCCGTCTACTTCACTTTTCTGTGCTTTCCAGGGGCAGATGGCTCCGAGTTCCCTGTAGCCTCTGACCGGTCCTCTATAAAGTGGCTATGAGCATTACGAGAATTGAGCCCCTGGAGGTCATACACTCTGGCCCCTTTGGACTGAGCCTAGCACAAACCTGGCGGCTCTAGTGACTGCTCAATATGACCCTGAGGGCCGTCTCCTTGGCCTGGCGTCTCTCTGAGCCTGCACCCCTGGCAGTACTGCGCTTCCTCCCCTACACCTGGTCAGCTGGTGTCCCTGGCAGAGCGAGGCCCAGCCCCTCTCACCAGACAGCATGCGGCCCCGGCGGGAGGCCTCGGTCGCCAGGGCACAGGAGATTTCAATCCGCTTTTCCTGCTCCTGCAGCTGGCTCTCTGAGTCCTGGGGCACGTCCACAGAGTCCCCCTCGCCGATGGGCACCACGTTCTGCATACTAAAGAGGCACAGACACACAGACATGGAGGGAGGGACAGCATGGTCCAATTGGCTTGGGGTGGCCTGCAGCTGAGGTTGGTGGGGAGGGCCAGGGGCCTTTGTGTGTGCAGCCTCTGTGCCCAGCAAGGCTGTCCCTAGATTCGAGGGAGACCCTGAATGTTGGGACACCTACATTCAATGTTTCCAAATAAATTTTCAAAGGCTCAACTAAACATGTGGGGTAGCCTTGAAGTGGGGGAGGACGAGCGGAGGCATCCTCCAGTTTGTGCAGGTCTTTCTGGGGCCCAGAGGCAGCATCCTCATTTCTACCAGATGCCTGGATATAGTCTGCAGCTCCTGGCCACCGCTTGTGTTTTCTCTACCCTGGGGAGACAAGGTGCCTCCAAGACCTCTAGTACCCAAGGAGCCTAGGTACAGGGAGGGCAGTGGAATGGAGGCTCGTCTAGGCCTGTCACCTGGATTTGGCAATGAGCGTCTTGATCCTCTCGACTTTCTTCTGCTTCTCCTTCAACTCCTCAGGGCTCAAGGGAGTGTCTGGTTCCAGGTCAATGTACCGTTCAGGAATGAGGACTTTGTCTGGAGTGGAGAGCTGTGGAGGGCCGGAGGTTACCACCTGCATCCCCTCCCTGGCCAGCACCCTCCCTCAGCTCCATCCCGGGTCCACTCACCTCCTTATTGATGTCCACATCATAGTGCTGGGGCTCCAGCTCCATTTTGCGAAGCCGGGCAATTTCCTCCCGGGGCGTCTCGTAGGCCTGGCCGCCAGGCTCCTCGGCCCTCAGGGCTGCCTCCAGGTTGGAGATGTCTACTTCGTGGATGCTTCGGTGACGGCGCACCTGGGGGATAGCACTGCCATGACCAAATCACTTTTACCTATGTCTGCCTCCAGGCAGATCTTACTATTCCTGTATCCTTGTCCCCAGCCAGCATCCTTGGTCAGGCTCTCACTGACCTGCACTGCAGAGCCACCACCTCCCTTCTCTCTGCTTCTCTGCACCTGCCTACAGCAAGGCCCAGAGTTACAATCTCAGTAGTTTCTCTCGTCAATGCTCACTCCTGTACTTGCAGTATGTACTGGGCACCTGGGGCAGTAGAAGCAGTGGGTCCCCTATTGATTTCTAATGGTTTCACATGATAGAAGTTCTGACCTATCAACTTGAGCAAAACTGTATGAAGGTAGGATTTGCATCATGCTTCTTCTCTATTTTTGAAACTTACTATAAAGAAAAGTTAAGTAGATGCCTTGGCTACACCCTTGCCTACACCAAGGCTACACCTCTGTACTTTCTCTTGACTTGATTTTCCTATCTATAAAGCAAGGGTGGCAAATGTGAAATCATTGCTGTCACTGATGGAGTTAAAGAAAAATAGATGGTTCCATGAATAGTGTTGCTTAGGGAGCTACTATGGCTGTCTTCAGGGCACCCAGGCCAATGCTCCCCTCCGCCCCCCACACACAAGGCATCCAGAATCACATAAAAGTGATGGCTCTTTCTACATGATGGATTTTGCACTATTCTCTACCAAATTAATTTTTCTTTTTAATTGTGTGTGTGTGTGTGTGTGTGTGTGTGTGTGTGTGTGTGTGTGTGTGTGTATACATGCACATATAGTATGTGTATGTGGGTTCTTGCTGAAGCCAGAAGAGGTTTGGATCTCATGTAATTAGAATTACAAGCAGTAGCCAGGTGGTGGTGGTGGTGTATGCCTTTAATACCAGCACTCGGGAGGCAGAGGCAGGCGGATCTCTGTGAGTTCAAGACCAGCCTGGTCTACAAGAGCTAGTTCCAGGACAGCCTCCAAAGCCACAGAGAAACCCTGTCTCAATCCCCCTCCTCCCCCCAGAAAAGAATTACAAGCATGTGAACCATCTGATGTTCAGAGGAACTGAACTCCAGTCCTCTGCAAGAGCCACAAGTGCTCTTAAACACTAAATGAATTTTTGAATGCTTCATTTCAGCAAAAACATCCATCATTCTTTTTTTGGCATTACTTTTCATTAAACATAAAGAGGAAACACAGGCTGAAGGAACTCTTTTCAGGGAAGTATCCCAGGAGCCCTGCTAGGTTCTCCTCAGTCTTCTCTCTCTTCAAGCTCCCTGGCTCAGGCTGGCCATGGGTTGAGAGCATTAGTGTGGACAAATGGCAGACTCAGGTCTGTGGGCAGCTGAGGGGACATTACCACTTTGTAGGTAGGCCGGGTGCTAGGTTCAGGGGCTGGGCTGGCAGGAAGCTGCAGGCTCCTCCGCTTTTCCTTCATGGAGCCACTCTGATGCCGCCTCATCCGGTCAATCTGCTCCTCCACACTCATCTTCACTTTGCCCTCTCCCGAGAATACAGCACTCTTGGGACGTTCTTGCTGTAGTGAGGAGACCAGGCTCTGTCAGGTGTTCCCCACCCCACCACGCTTCCCATCTCTCCAAGTGCTCAAAATATTCCTTCTATAGGTAGCCTGCCCATAGCGGGCTGAACAATGGTTACAGAAAAATATGTCAAATTTATTCTGGCCCTGGGTGCCCGCAAATGTGATTTTATTTGGAAACATGAGATCATCTTGAATCAGAGCTGACTTGGATCCAATAGCAACTGTCCTTGTAAAAGATAGACAAGATGACAACACAGAGCAGAAAGGGGGTGATAAAGATGGAGGCAGAGACTAGAACGATTCACCAACATGCAAACAAGTGCCAAGTGGATTAGCTGGATCCACATGCAGAAGAGAGGCCGGGCGGATGGATCCTCCCTCAGCACTGTCAGCAGTGCCAACCCTGCCAGCACCTTCTTTACAAACGAAGAACAGATTTCTGTTGTTCTAAGCTACATAGTACATGGTAATTTGTTTTGGGAGCCCCAGGAAGCCTGCAAAGACTGGGATACTAGGAAATGTGGTGCTAAGAACTACTTAGCATAGTAGAAGAAACTTCAGGATCAAGAAATAGGTAAAGGCTGAGAGAATTCAAGGTGAATCACGAGGGGAAAAATCCTAGATTTCGTTGGTAGAAATGGGGACTTCAAAATGATGCTGGTGAAGGAAAGAGAAAGTAAAAGAAGAGAACCTGGGCGTGGTGGCGCAGGCCTTTTGTCTCAGCACCCAGGGTACAGAGGCAGGAGGATCTCTGTGAGTTCAAGGCCAGCCTGTTCTGCATAGCAAATTCTAGGTAAAGGGCTTTATAGTGAGGTGCTGGCAATAAAACAAAAGTAATAAAGGAAAAACAGGAGGTTTCTTTTATCTTAGAGTAAAGTCATACCACAACAAAACACTGGCAAAGGAGCTAGAGAGATGGCTCAATGGGGAAACAGGTGCATGAGGACTTGAGTTTGAATCCCCAGAACCCACACATGCTCCTGTGCTCCTGTGATGAGATGGGAGGCAGACAGGAGCTTGAGTGCTGGCTAGCCTGGTGTATGCAGCAGCAAACATCAAGAAACTGTCTCAAACAAGATGGAAGGCAAGGGCCAACACCTGAGTCCTCTGAATTCCACATATGCACTGTGGTGGGTGCTGAATGCCTGTACACACACACACACACACACACACACACACACACACACACACCATAACACTCATCATACCCATACACCAAATACCACATACACACCACACATCACACTATACCACACAATACACACATCACACACATACACCACATACCACACACATACCACATCACACAATACACACATTAAACACACACACAATATACACACATATCATGCACAGACATCACACACTCACATCATACACATACACCACGTACCACACATCACACTACACCACACAATACACATATCATGCACATCACACACACAAACATCACGTACACATCATATACACACACCACACAACCACACACATATCACACACACACACATCACACTATGCCACACAATACACACATTATACATACGTTAAACACATACATCATATACACACACACCACATACACATATCATACACACACAACACACAACCATACACATCACACACACAAACACACACATCATACACACAGCACATTACACTATACAATACACATGATACACACATTAAACACACACATCATATACACACACATCACACACACATATTATACACACACAACTCACACAATCACACAGTACCATACAAACACATATCACAACACACACACACACACACACACACACACACACACACACACACACTCACACACACTCACAGAAAAGCAGATGTTAAAGATACTTCCAGTGAAGTTGCAGAGGAAGTGAGGGGCATGCCATTGGACAACAAACTCTCTTTGCCATAAAATTGCAGAAACTTGGCTAAATGTGCTTCATTGTAGGATGGAAAGCAGAACTGGTAAGTAGTCTGTTTGGATATTTAGCTGGGAAAATTTCCAAGCAAAATGTTGTAAAGTGTGACCAGCGCTGGGTAGCAGTGGCACAGACAGGAGGCAGAGGCAGGCAGATCTCTGAGCTTGAGGCCAGCCTGATCTACAGAGTGAGTTCCAGTACAGCTAGGGCTACACAGAGAAATCCTGTCTTGCAAAACAAAAAGAAAAGAAAAGAAAAGAAAAGAAAAGAAAAGAAAAGAAAAGAAAAGGAATGAGAAGAAGAGTGTGACCAGAAAGAAATTGGCAAGCACTGGTAAGGAAGAACACCGTTTAAGAGGACCAGGGACATCTTGCTGAAAAGCCGAAGACCGGTGATCAAATCAAGCATCTCGGGAGCCAGAAATAGAGATGGGCCACCCAAGAAGGCGCTGAAGAGACCCCGCCATGGACAGTACTGATCCCTTTAAATCCAGCAGGGCCACCTGTGCTTGAGAATGCTATCAGACCAACTCTACCACTTTGTGGATAAAATGAGAATGTAGAGAAAAAAAGCTATCAGATTCTGGAGGTGATAAGAGCAAGAAATTGGCTAACAGAGCTTCTTAGCTACAAATATCAGCTACCCCCTCAAGAAAAGTCAGGCTGACCCTGAAAGAAAGACCAATGTGGCACCAAGGGCTGGAGGAGCCTTCATCCACACATCGGCAGGACAGTGAGCCCCAGAAAACTATCCTTAGGCCGTAGGACCTGAGGCCATAGCTTAGAGGTACAGCATTTGGCCAGCAGGCACAGGCTCTGGGGTTTGAACCCTGGTACTGGCAAAACAACAACTTTCTTGAGGCTGGAGATCCTTCAATTCCTTCTAACTTCTCTTTGGGGACAAGAATGATTCTTGGGGACCAGGGAGCTAGCTCAGCTAGTGAAAGCTAGCTGTGCAAGAACAATGCCCCAAGTTTGATCCCTGGAAACCATGTAAAAAGCTGGATGTGGTGGCAGTCACCTGTAATCTCACTACTACTACCCGGAAATGCAAGGCAGAGACAGGAATCTTCTGGAAGTTCACAGGCCAGCTAGCCTGGCATGTACAGTGCAGCAACAGAAGCAAGAGAGACCCTGCCTAACAAGGTGGAAGGTGAGAACTGCTTCCTAGAAGTTGCCCATTGACCTCCATACATGTGTCATGCATGGCACACACACCTGCCTCCACACACACATGATGAAAAAGTAAATGAACTTGCTTGACAAAGAAAGATTATTATATGTCATTGTATTTTAGAAGCAGATTAACTTGGAAGAATTCTGCCCCATAATAAATATGATGTAGGGTCTAGAGTCTCATACACACCTGCTAGACATGATTCTGATGATGAATTATGGGACTTATCTTTTTTTGTGTGGGTTGGGGGTGCATGTGTGCACACATTCGTGTGAACATACAGACACTTGTGCACGCCCGTGTAGAGACTAGAGATTGATTCCAAGTATCTTCTTCCACTGATCCTCACCTTTCTTTTTGAGACAGAGTCTCTCACTGGACTTGGAGCTCACTGTTTTGGCTAGACTGGCTGGCAATAAGTTCCCTGGATATGCCTGTCTTTACACCCCCCGAAGGTAGAAAGGGTTACGGGAAAATGCCTTCTTGCCTGGCTTTTACAAATATTGGGAATCGGGTCCTCATACTTGCAAAGCAAGAACTTTACCCAAGAGCCTTCTCTCTAATCCTGTCTGTCTTTGTTTCTTAAGACAGGATCTCATTGTATAATCTAGGCTGGCCTAGAACTCACTGTGTAGTCTCAGCCTCTAGAGTCCTGGGGGTATAGGCATGAGCCTGCTGGCTGGACTTGTGGGACTTCTGAACTAATAATAGCTGAGATTTTAGTATTAGAGTTTATGATGTCATGAGTCAAGATTTTGGGGCTCCTGGAATAGAAAGAGTACTTTTTCAAGTGGAATGGCATGAAATTTGTCACTATAGTTGTTGAAAAGTCATCCCCAAAAGATATATCTAAACCATAGCCCCTTATGCCTGAGACTATGCCCCTTTTTGGAAACAGGTTTCTACAGTTGTAATTGAGAATCTGAAGTTGAGGTCATCATGAATTTAGGGACTCAAAATCTAATGAGAGTGTCCTTTTAAGAAAAGGAGAGGGCTGGAGGATAGCTCAAGCATTAAATGATAGGCTCACAATCAAAAATGTAAGAAAAGGAGAGGATACCAGGTGGTGGTGGCGCATGCCTTTAATCCCAACACTTGGGAGGCAGAGGCAGGTGGATCTCTGTGAGTTCGGGGCCAGCTTGGTCTATAGAACAAGTTCCAGGACAGGCTCCAAAGCTACAGAGAAACCTTGACTCAAAAAACAACAACAAAGAAAGAAAAGGAAGGGATACAGAGATGGCAATGTGAGCCTGGTGGGGAAACACTATTCACCAGGAGAGAGGCATGGGACACATTCTCTAAGGTTTCCAAGGGAACCAACATTGGTGGCGCCCTGACATTGGACTTCTGGCCTCTGAACTGGGAGCATAAAATTGTGTTGTTTTAAGCCAACTAGGTATATGTGGTAATGCACTAATTCCCAGGAGCCCTAGGGAACTAACAGCACACTGCACTCTGACCTCTGTTCTCCCTGCTACACTCTGCCAACAGCATGCTATGACAGTGTTAAACACGTTCTCATGTATTTACCATGCTCATCTCCTGTGACCCTTGACATGTCTTCCTCCCTCCCTAGTTCTGGGTCCTCGAGTGGTCATGACCACTGGGCACAAGCCCTCAGAGTCTGTAGGCAGGCACTTACCCGTGAGGAGAGGCCATTGGTGAGGCCATTGGTAGTCCTCCTCACCACTGCTGATGGAGTCATCTCTTCTTCAGCAGGAGATTTTGTCCGAGGGGGCACGATGCCAACTACAGCAAGAGAGAGCAACCAGTGGGCCTTGGGGGAAGCAGGGGCCAGAGCATCTGCTTCTTGGAGAGAGGCCTGGTTGCTCTCTCCCCTGAGGCTGAGGGTGGGCGAGCACCCTCCTCCAGCATGAGGGAGTACCTTAGCCTTACTTAGGCAAGTATGGGCTGAGACATACCTTTGTTGAGAGCTGCCTGCTTCTCTGTCTCTAGCTCTTGTCTGGTGGGCACGAGGCTGATGTCTCTGGGGGTATCCAGGGGTGATGTCTGGTCGGGGTCTTTCTTGTTTGGCTCATAGCCTGTTTTGGGCTGGGAAGGAGGGATGAGAAGATGGCTGCTGTTAGGGTGAAGGCTAGAGACCTGGCCTCCTTAATGCCTTCTTTCAAATCCTTTAGATACAGAGAGCAGGGAAATTGCACAGGTGCTAGCTAGGTAGCAGGCAAGGATGGTTCTTGCCCACGTTTAATAGACTGTGTTCTCTTGGAAATGAGAGCCAAGGGGGGTGGGTTCCTGCCCAACCCAGGTGACTTGGAAAGCTTGAAGAAAGACAGTCTGTGGGCTCTGGATCATAGGAGGAGTCACCAGAGGGGACTACAAATTCTGGGAGTCCTGCTGGGATTCATGCAGACTAGGCGAAAAGAACCAGGTGGGCCTTGATACCAGGATCATGGAGACATCAAAAAGGCATTTGCTTGTGGGTTTCGAGAGCCATGGAGGCCTCAGACAGCCTCTGAGATACTTTTCCTATTGTACTGTCAAAGATTCTAAGCCTCATAGAAAATTCAGCAAATAATAAATAAGGCTAGAGTCTGAAACTGCAGCAATCACCCAGTCAGAAGCCTGGGCCATAGGCAAGTCTTGTCCATTTCTTGGTGTAACAGCTACAGGCAATGGCAGCTATTCTGCCTGTCTCACTGGCAAGGCCTCAGCTACACAAACTATATATAACCAAGTCTGGATAGAATATGGGTCTCCCTATAACATACAACCAGCTTAAGTCTAACCATACACCTCTTTGTCTTGGCTAAGGACCCAGGTGAGAAGCCCAAACAGGGAAGATGAGAGCCTGTGTCCTTTCTTATATTCTAGAGGCTCATTAGACCCAGTGAGAACAAGACAGAGGCAGTACAAGATCATGAGAGGACTGGGGACTGAGATGTGCAAGGGACAGGAAGGGCCTTGGGTGGCATTTCCTTTGGTTTAATCCTGTTGGTAGGGCTCTGTACCCACAACCATCAGATGCTTACAAGCCAGGATTGTAACTCACTGTCCACAGAAAGCAAAAGGGAAGATGGCCTGTGAAACTGTTACCCAAGGGCCCAGAAGAGATAGAGCTTTGCGGAAATGCGTGAGAAAACAACCCCAGTGCCCTGGCCCTTGCCTGGGTCTTTGCCCCATACTGTACCATCCCACCCTCCAAACCCCAAGGATGCTGGGTACCTGACCCCTGGCTGTCTCGCCACTGTGATGCCAGGAAGGGGAGTTGGGGTATGGCCAGAAGCGGCTCTCATTAGGGAGTGGAGGGACGGTGGGAGGAGAGTCCAGGGGGACGTAGGCTTTGGGGAGGGGCGGCCGAGGTGGGCCAGGTTCCTGAGGCAGAGAGAAGCCAGAGCATTAGGAGGAAGGAGAGCGGCCACTGTGAGAGCAGAAGAGAGAGTTAGCAGGAGCCAGATAGTTTTATCCTATGAAGCAGCCCCAGCCCTGGGTACTGCACCCCAACCCTGGCCTGGCGGAGCTCCAGATCCACCGGGAGACTTCTGCCTGGCCCGTAGGCCCTCCTGCCCACCTCTCCACATTGCACTCCACTTTTCCAAAGTTCCCTCAGTACTGCCTCCCATCTCGCTAGGACTTTCCCATTCTGTATCTTTGCCTCTATCTCCCTTGCCTGTGCTCCATTTGGCCTCATCCTGTCCAGACAAACCAGGGCCCCATCTAAGTTCTACCCTCTCCTCCTTTGGCGGACTGGAGTCTTTACAGCCCAAACCATGTGACTCATTACTGATACACTATCAATATCTGCTGTAGGCTGTAGCTTACTATGAATTGGTCCCTGTTGGATTCTGAGTCTTTAAACAAAGGGCCTTGGGGGACCGCCTAGGTACCTTTCTAGGAGCTTCAGTCCATCCCAGGACATTGACTGACTAGCAAACAGCTCCCTACACTGACCCTCAATCCCCTCACCTTGGGGTACTCCTGGTTTAAATTCCCACCAAGCATAGGGGACCTCTGCTAACTATCTTGGGTCTCAGGAAGCAGCTAAAGATGACAGGTGGAGATGGGAGTGGGTACAGGGGAAACCCCAGGGGAAGGTCATAAAACTAGTGTGGGAATGGCTCCTAGATACCATGAACCAAAACACTGGGATAGAGCCGCTGGGGAAGAGTTGGGGAGACTGTATGCCCTTTCCAGTGGTCGCGATCTGGTCTTCCTGCCCCCATCAATCTTGTACTGTTTCCCCAGCTTACCTCGCTGGACCCTGGTTTGGTTGGAGATCCCTGAGAACCAGACACCATTGAAAAGGGGCTCAGGGGACTGGTAAGGCTGGCAGAGCTGAGAGGGCTGGCTGGGCTGTTGGAGCTATAGGTGGCTGAGGGACCAAGTCCTCCTGGAGAAACAGAAGAGAGGGGTAAAGAGTGGAGGAAGGTATGGTATGGTGTACACATGGGTACAAGGAGTGGAGGAAGTAGGGGTGGCACCTGCAGGTGTTGGGGTCACAGGCTGGCTAGTAAGAGGTCCTCTAGGCAGCAAAGGTAGTAAACAGAGGTGACACTGCAGCCTCTGAAGTGTCAAAGAAATCGAGCCTGAAGCCCTGGGCTCAGGGACAGCTCTAAAGTCACTCATACATCCTTTACTCTAGTCCTTTAGTTGTCAGGAGTGTAAAACAGTCCAGGAAGGCGGAGGTGCCTACCTCTGTGCTTGGCCGTGTCAGTGCCCCGAGACGGGTTGTTCTTCCGAAGTCCTTCCATCACATCCTGGATCCTCCAGATCTCCTTCTGAATTTGCCGATTGAGCACCTCATTCTGAAAGAGCCACAAAGTGACTCAAGGATGTGCCAGTCCCGCTCTAAGCCTGGACCCTGCTGATCAGGGGGTTTTGGAATCCCCATGTTCCTGCCCACACAGCTATCTCCAGCAGACATAACTTTCTTACGGGAAGTCTCTGCCTCTTTAGCTAATATAAAATTGTGTCCCCAGAAATGCCAAGGACTCAGAAGCAAAAGTGTGGAACCCCTACTGAGCCTGCAGGGGGATCAGGGGACAATTCCCTGTTTACTAAGGGGCAAGACTTTCAGTGTGTTTGTTGTTGTTGTTGTCTTTTTTTTTTTTTCACATTCCAACAGCCTAGTCATTAGTTACATTCTCCTACAGCTCACATTCTGAAATTTAACAGCTGCCACTCATTCTGTGCTCCTGAGTACCAGGCACCACTGCAAATGCTTTGCTTGTACTAACTCATCGCATCTCAGGACTCCTCATCAAGGTACAGAGAAGCAGCGGCTCCTACTTCAGAGAGGAGAGAGGAGACTGAATCCAGGGCCATCCACTGAGTAAGCCACACAGCCAGTGTCTAAGGACGGCCTTTTGAGTTAGAGGCTGGCACTCACACCCATAGCCCTCCCCCTCCTAATATGTGTGCACTTGAAGTGCAGCTGGCCCATGGGAAGTAGTAGTATCTGGGTCCTCTGGGTCTCCTTCACTTTACCCTGCCCAGCCCAAGGAAGGGTGGTGAGTTTTGTTATTGGGAGGAAAACAGGATGTTAACTGCATCTGAGGAACAGAGCTTGCAAAACCAGCTAGAGAAGAAGCAGGGCTTGGTCAGACAAAAGACAAGGAGAAAAATAAAATAAACCAGAAGTCTCCAACACCTATCTCCCACCCAAGCCGCCCGCGCCTCTTCCCCGCCCTGCAAGATAAGCCTTGTTGTTTCTAAAACTGCATAGATGGCCCTACACTGCCAGCTTTCCCAGTGTCTTGAGAGGTATTTATAACCACTTATCTGCTTTTAAATTCTTTCAGCCATAGAATACCCTGCTTCTAACCTAAGTCTCTGCCTCATTAGCTTCAGCCCCTGTGGGTTGAGAAGAACAGTCTCACTTTGTCGTCAGCCTAGAAGTATAGCCTTAAGCGTCCTGAATCTCTCTTTTCTTCCTTCTCTCTCTGTTTCTCTCTATCCGTCGCAAGATCAGCTCCTTGTCTTATATTGAAATAGCTAAATCAAGAAAGGCTGCCACTTTGTTCTTCTTTGCCACAAAGGACAAGGGAAGATGCAGGGCACAGCCTGCCCCCTCCCCCCACATGATTAAGGCCCCCTTTTACCTGGATGTCCAAGTTGAGCTGTTCCCAGAGGTCATCATGCAGGGCAGAGACCTCAGACTCGAGGTTCTCATACACCACTGTGCTGTTGGTCAGGGCCTGCATGGGAGAGGATGGATTTAAAAATCACCATGGAAACACACCTCTGGTTGTGTCTGTGAAGGTGTTTCTGGGGAGGAGTAACTGAGATGGTAAGGTATGTGTGGCGCCATCACACAGGCTTGGGGCCAGGACTGAATATAGAAGGCATGGCAAGCTGAGCACCCAATCTATCTCTGCTTCCTGAATGTGGGTGCAAGCTTGCACTCCTGCTCACCGTACCTTCCCCCCATGGTGGGTATATTCCCTTCAAACTGAGTCCAAAACCCTTCCTCCTTAAGTGTTTCTTTTGTCAAGTGTTTTGTCACAGTGTCGAGAAAAGCAGTTAGTATAAAGAGAGAGCCGCCTCCATTAAGGCCTTCCTCCCACTGCTGCAAAGGGGTCTGGGGCCAGGATACCTGGGGTCTGGAGTCTGGCAGGAAATGAACAAAGCTGAGGCATTCTGATGACAGCTCTCGCTAACCCTCCTAGAGGGTCCAGGATATATCCCATGGCACACTGAAGGAAAAGCTGAATCCTTTCAGGCCAAAGAGGAAAGTTCTCAGTCGGACCCTCTTGTTCCTCTCAAGACAGAGAACAAGTTAGGGTAGAGAGATGGAGCCTGGGAGAGATCGCTGACTCTCCCCACAGAGACCCTCCTTCTCTTCTGGGCCGTGCTTTCCTGGGCCACTGTTACTGGAACAAGTGGTGTTGAAGGATCTGCCCTTGCCCCCTTGGCTGGGCAGCAGCAAGCCAGCCAGTGTCCTGCTTCCCCACGGCAGCATATGGGTTAGATAAACCTCGAAACTCAGTAACCCTCAGCTATTACACAGCCTCAAAGAAACCCTGGTGCAAATGTAGCCTGTGGAAACGAGCTTGCTCTCTGGGCAGAGACACTGTGGAATGAACAGGTGGGCAAACTTGCTCCTTGTACATGCCCCCTGCAATAGGAGTGCCCTTGCAGCACTCTAGTTCTATTCTTTTAGGAGAGATCTGGGTGGGTGTGGCACACAGGGGATGTTAACAGCCACCGCCCCTGTCCTGGTGGTTACCGTAGTCGCCTGTGACAGCTCCACCCGGATGTTGATGAGCTGGTTTTGCAAAGATTCCTTTTTGTGCAGCAGCTTCTCAGGGTAGGCAGGCTGGTTTCCAAACATCTCCAGCTCCTGGTGGGTCCCCATCAAGGCACTTTCCAGGCTCTCCTAAAGAAAGATGGGGATGGCATGAGCTGCCCTAGTGACCTTCTCTAGATGCCTGAGCCCCTAGCAGTTCAATCAGCCATCTTAGCAGAGGTTATCCTCATACTGGCTACTGTCCCTGGGAGATAAGAAGTCTGAGGGAGAAAAAGTCTCTCAAGCTTTGTAAGGGCAGAGATGGCATTTCACACCATCCCCATGCCAGCCCCACCTCCAAAACACCACAGACTCTGACCTTCTCTGCTCGTAACTGTTGCACCAGCCGGTCCTGCTCTCTCACAACCTTGTTCTGTTCACACAGCTTGCCCAGCAGCTTCTAAGGGGCCAGAGGGGAGAAAGGAGGGGATGAAGGACATGGTTTGATGGAGACTTGGGAATTGGGTTGGCAGGGCCTGGCCTCTGGTATCCACTTTCCCCAGCCAAGGAACCTGGGCCTTCACTGTCACCTTGGAGGCTCTGGGAAAAGCATGATGGACCTCTCCATTTTAGGAAACAAGATACGGTAATTTTCGGGGTGGAGGTGACGGGGAGTCAAGTGCATTCTTATCCTACTGTGGAGGTACAGTGCCCGGAAGGCTGAGAAGATAATATGGCCTCATCTCCTTGGCTCGGGTAGGGGACAGGCAGGGTATGGGAACAAGCAGTATTAAACCAATGTAGTGTGAACCAGCCCCTCAGCCCCATGGGCCCCAGTCTCTCTCATCCTGAGATTCTGAGTTCTTGTCATCTAAGGCTGTGGTTCTCAAACTGTGTGCCGTGACCCCCACAGGGGCCACATATCAGATATCCTGCATATCAGATATTTATATTATTATTCATAACAGTAGCAAAATTACAGTTATGAAGTAAGCAACAAAATAATTTATAGTTGGGGTGACTACAACACAAGGATCTATATTAAAGGGTTGCAGCATTAGGAAGGTTGAGAACTACTGTTCTAAGGTCTCAGGATGGCTGACAGATGTCCCTCTTAGCTGGTCCTTGCCTGGACCCCCCTCCTTGGCCTCTGCCTGCTGAAGGAGGATCAGCGGTAATCGAGAAGCAGCAGGCAGAGCCCACTCTCAGTTCTGAGGAGTCTTTCCATCTCCTCCTCTCTAACTCAAGTCTTCCCCTTGGTCCTCTTTGTATTGAGCCAAACCTTGCCCTTTGTGCTTTTCATCTCAAGGCTTTTCTCATTGGCCACCTGTTTTGTCCTTGAGCTATGCATTGGCCCTGTTCAGTAAATGAATCTGATGTTGCCAACTGATGCTACCTGGGGTTTCCCACTGCATGAAGCTCCTTGAGGGCAGAAACAGACCATATTCCCTCTAGTATCTTGCAGTGTCTAACAAAGGTTGGGCACAGAGTGGACTGACTGATTTACAGGCTATCAAAGCCTAAGCCTTTGCCCTAAACAGATCACACTGATGTAGAAGGGCCCACACTTGGTATAGAAGGACAGAGTGAAAGTGGGAGTGAGCTAGTATCAAATCCAAGGAGAGAAGGGGACGGAGGGAGAAGCAGATGGAATGCTGTTGTCTGTGGTCCTGATGAGAGACATGAGTCAGATGCATGAAACGCCACCAGGAGAGAGAGAGGGGGATGGAGAAAAAGGCCCATAGGAGAAAACAAGGATGAGAACAACAACATGAGTAAGTCGTGGTCAGAGGGAGCAGGGAGAGCTGCCCTTACATCCGTGTCTTGCTCGTTTAACTTGAAGGTGTGGAGGCCATCCCGGAACACCTCTGGGTACGCAGGGACCTGCAGGAACACGAGGTTGGTTACTGGAGCAGGGGCAGATGAGGCTAGGTGAGTGGGAAAGCTGACGTCACAATCCTGCTTCATTCCTGCCAGAGACCACTGCCCATTATGCCTGATGGGGGCTTCTGCACCAGGGACTCCAGCTAATTCTACATCCTCTGGCTGGGAAGTCTGTGACGGTGCAGTTTAGACGTCATCCTGATTGCCCGTGCCTGATTCTGGAGAGGTTAGAACTTAGTTGGTCACGTGACCTGTGTCTCCTGTCCCCTGTTGGAGACCTGCTGGAAGGTAGAGCTCTCAGTGGTAACAATCATGAGAATACCAAGTGTCTCCTGGGCAGTTTGTAGGGACAGTACATGAGAGCCTGGCAGGAATGAGCACCAGAAACCTGGAGAACGGCTGTCCTCAAAAACACCAATCACAGAGCCCACTCTAAGCCGGGACTGGCAAGATTCCAAAAGCACCATGGGAGCCAGTTAATGCTGCCTTGCCTTGACAACACAGCAGTCGTTGTAACACATTCCACAGAGCCTTGACACCCTTCCCTCATACCCCAGTCCCAAATATCTGTCAAGAACAACAGCAAATATGAACTGGATCCTGGGCATTCAGAAGCAGGTTTGTAATCGCCAACATGCATTGGGATGTTGCTGCTGGCTGTTGGGATGGCTCAGGAAATGCATCTTGGATTTATCCACGAACATGAAGAATGGAGGTGGCATGGTGGAGCTGGGGAGAAGACTGGGCAGAATCTGCTTCAGGGGAGATGAGGCCGGGCAGATGAATGGATTGGGTGAAGCGGGCCTCATTCATCCCACACAGGGTGGACCCAACCATGCACAAAAGCTGAGATGGCACTGACAGGGACCATGCCGGCAGCAGGCAGAGGCCTTACTTGCATGAAGAGTTGGGCCCTGGGGGAGGAGCTCTCCACCATGCGGTTCACCATACTGATGAGAGTCTCGCTCTCACTCATCTGCAGCAGAGGAAGGAATGGACGATTCACTCAGCCCGGGGGAACACTATCTCCCCACACCCCACTGTGGTTCTCTGCAGTAAACGGGAGGAGCAGCTGCTCTTGGCACCCTGGTTCTTGGCCTTGCCATTTCTCACCCTGTGAATTGTTTCAGGACTGGTACTGATGGATGCTGTCCTCAGGCAAATGCCACAGCAGGTTGCTGGGAGGTCACTAGACCCTCACTGACAGCGTGGAAGAGACCCTGCAAGGCCAAAGGACTCCGCCCTAAGGGTGCCTGACCACACTGGCCAAACTGTCCCCTCCTTCCCACTTCTTGCACTGCTTTGGATGAAGACCACACAGTGGGAAGGCCAGTCTCCTCAAACTGACACTAAACTGAACTAAAACAGCAAACATGGGACCTACTCTCTACACGGACGGCACACCCCTCCCCACCTCCTGGAAGATCACTAGATAGTTTCCAGAGCTGGGCTGGCAGCATCCATGAGGATCTCGGATGGCACTGGGAAGTGAACAAGGAGGCCAAGACAAGTGAGCCATGTTAAAGGGACACCAGGTGTCGGAACACTGCTCTCTCACGTCATCTCTTAATTTCAAGGATCATTGGGAAAGTGGAAGGGGAAACTGAAAGGGGAGGGAGGGATGGAGAGAGACAGGGAGGGAGGGCCAACCAAACCAATCAGATATGCCTTCATTTGTCCACTGGTTCCACTGGGAGAGTCAAAAATGAAACTGTCAGGGAATGTCCTTGGCTGTGTCCCTTTAACTATGTGTTCCACAGCAGATGGTGGGAGAAGACAGAGGGAGGTATACAGGGAGAGCTCTGGAGCCATAAAGTAACGAAGCAAAGGACAGAGCCACATTAGGGATGATCTTGTGGGGTCAGAATTTTATCTACCTTCTCCCCAGTCTTGGTCAGGCCTGTTGTCTTTTCTTCCTCTTACCCTCTTGAGGCAAACATCTTTGTTTCTGCCATGCTGTGGACAGAGCAAGGCAACCAGTGCCCCCATTTGCAGGATCTACAGCATTTTAATTAAAAAAAAATCTACTTTATCCATACATTTTGCCTACATGTATGTCTGTGTAGCATGTGCCCACAGAGACGGGAAGAAGGCATTGGATGCCCTAGAACTGAATTTACAGGTGGTTGTGAGCTGTCACATGGGTCTGGTAACCAAACCCAGGTCCTCTGGAAGAGCAGCCAGTGCTCTTAACTGTGGGACCAACTCTCCATCCCTAGATCTGCAGTATTTTAAAAGAATTTCTAGCATTCAATTTTCTACTCCTGTAAGCGATGTAAAGGCTTCAAGAGTACCCATAGTATGGGGTGAACATAAGAGTTACAAAACCAACAGAACAGCATCCTTGTTTTGTCTAATGCCAATCCAGTCCCTATCTACTTAAAGAGACCATGTGTGTGTATGTCTATGTGCATGCGTTTGTGAGTATATAGTGGACAAAGGGAGGCCAGGCTCTCCCAGAGCACCCGTTGACATGGCTTCTTTCCCATAAGTGGCTTGCTGTAACAGTGCCCCACAGAGAGCTTCCCAATCTGATTCCCTCACTACTCCGAAGAGCAAACTCCACTATGTCTGAAAACAAAGAACCAGGGAGACTAAATGACACATCCCCCAGTGCTACCCAGCACGGCACTGCCTGCTTTGTCTGTCCCCTCATCACACAAGACTGCCTATAAGAATATTGAGCAGCTGGGCGGCGGTGGCACATGCCTTTAATCCCAGCACTTGGGATGTAGAAGCAGGCGATCTCTGTGAGTTCGAGACCAGCCTGGTCTACAGAGTGAGTTCCAGGACAGGCTCCAAAGCTACAGGGAAACCCTGTCTTGAAAAACAAACAAACAAAAAGAATATTGGGCAGGAGGGTAATCCAGAGGTGACTTCTGAAGACCCTAGCAGTCAGCCCCTCTGGAAAGGCAAAAGCCACTCTGTTAAATGCTTGCACAGGTAGCCATTGTGGACAGTGCAGAGCAAGTCACAAAGCTACAATGAGGACAGCCTGCTTGGGTGGCTGGTGGTGGTTGCTCTGAGTCCTCCTCACTTCAGGGTACCATGGGTCTGGGAGGACCCAGCACTTCCAGCCATGTTTGGGAAAGGGCATCCTGGGATTCATCCCACATGGCCCAGAATGCTTACGACATGAATATGATGTGCAGCTTTTGGAACAAGAAGAATGCAAGGTCCTGGAGGGCCAGGAGCTGGCCCTGCTGACTAAACTCTGGCAATCAGAGCTTCCCAGTGCCTCAGACCTCTTAGAGAGATGATCTCACCATAACAGGGAGGCCATAGGAGATGACAGGTCACATGACTGTTACTGGAAGAACAGAGTCATAGCAGTGAATATAGCCTTTTCAAGGTCACATTTCTGCCTACGGATTTATGAGTATGAACTTGTTCTGATGAGATGTGATTCCGGCTTTGTCTCCCAGCTACAAGCTGGGGTAAAACCTAAGTTCTGCTGTTTGCTGGCTGTGTCCTTGGCATGTTTTTTTTTTTTTTTAACCTCAGTGCTTTATTTCCTTGTCTGTAAAATAGGATAGTCACAGTTCCCATATTGTAGTATTATTACAAAAATTAAAAGGATTGTGATCTATTCTAGTCAGCCTATTATAAGACATGAAGGAAGCACCAGATTATGGTGGCTGCTATTATTATTATTATTATTATTATTATTATTATTATTATTATTATTATCATTATTATTATTTAGACAGGGTCTCACCATGTAACTTTACCTAGTCTGGAACTCATTATGTAGGTCAGGCTGGCTTCAAACTAACAGAGGTCCAGCTGCTTTTGCCTCCGAAGTGTTGGGAATAAAAGCATGCACCACCACACCTTAGTTATTCTTAATATTATCACTACAATAATCTCTACCACCCCGGGGCTGGCTTCACAGGAAAATAAGGACTTCCAGATTCCCTGTGAGTTATAGCACATATCTGAGAATACATGTGTGGGTTCACCTGATGCCTGTCTAGACTGAGCATTTTTAGATAGTCCTCTTTGGAGTTAAAAGGCAGGGAAGCAAAGGGGAAAAGCCTGGAGTAGGAACCAGGCAGCCAGCAGCTTGTGTCTCACTGGAATATTCATTACCTGGTCAGCTTGCTTACAAATACAAACTGAACTGACATTGCTGCCTCTGTCAACCACACTGAATTCTCAGAACCATGAGCTGTATATGCAAAAGGACTTTGTTGAGGGACTAACACATATATGGAATTTATATCATTTTCTAAACCATACTAGGGCAAATCTATAGGACCCCAGTTTATAACTACAGAGCTTATCAATGACCAGTAAGACAGGATATGATTTCCCAGGTCCAGGCTTAATTAAGGCCCTTGTCTCTACTGTCAACAAAAATGCTAATTCCCACCTGACCGTGAGGGTAGTTCCTCGTGAGCTGAGCACTGGAGAATGTGGATAGAGCTAGTGAATTATTTGTGTTCCCATTTATACGCCTCTTTCCTGAGGATAGGCCCAGCTGCCCACAAGGGCTTCAGAGGGAAAGGAGATGAGGGAGCAAACCAAAACACAAGCCACTTTGTTGGGTCCCGGTGACACCAACAAAGGTTGTCCGATGGGTGGAGGATGTTAGGGATGGGGAGAGGGGAGGACGGACGGGAGGGCATGGGATGACGAGGGGCACCAGCTCTGCCTACCTGCTGGTCCAAATACTCTAGGTTTCTTTGCAACTGAAGATCTAAAAGGTCATCCTACCCGGAGCCCGAGGCCAAAGGGCCAACCAGCAACACAAACAAACAGGAACACACAAAAGAAAACGATAAAAAAAAAAAAAAGAAGCAAAGTAGTTAAGAGTTAGCTGGGCATGGACATCGAAAAGTCTCTGTCTTGTCCTTTAAGTGGTGGAGAAGGGATGAGGGTCACACTCTCTTCCAACTGTTACCTCTGTTCCACCCTGCAAATGTGGTCAGATGGGTTTCCACAATTTCTGGGGGAAATGGGCTATTTCTGGAAAGGTACATTTGCTGTGAATCAAGGCTTTGAAGTCTTAACAGCAGTGTGAGCATCAGGGTGAGGAGTGGCTGTCCTCCCATCTGCCAGCCTCCTGCACCCTGGCCTCCCTTGCTGGGTGTGGGACAGATTCTTTAGTCCCCAACCCACTGATGTGGAGCGTCTGCACCTGACCCTCTGGTGGAGGTAAATTTCTCAGGGGACACATTTCAGAAGTAAAAGTAGAGATAGCAGAAAAGGGAGCAAACACAACGTGGAACTCTGTCCCTTCCCCACAGGTGGCATTCCAAACAAAGGCAAGCTTGAGGCAATACACCAAGGGGGAAAGTTCACAGCTCTAGTCTGGCAGTCCTAGGCTGACTTTGCATCCAGCTCATGCTCCTGGCTAGCCCTGCCCCTCCTCTTGCGTGCTGGTAAGAAGAGCTGAGCTGGGGGGGGGGCAGAGAAGGAGAGCCTATGCTCTCTGCTCTGTGCCACAGAGAAGGGGCAGCTGGCCCCAAACCCTGTCCTGGGGCTTGAGGCTTGGTGGGGAAGGAGGGGGTATCCAGAGACTTCTAAAGATACATGGGCCAGGTACTGGGCCCAGAGCATCCCTGGCACCAGCCCCAGTTCAGCTCCACCTTGGGTGGATGCAAGTGAGGAGGTCCTGAGGTGGAGTGGAAGGGAGGAGAGGACGTACCATCTTATCGTGGACCGTGGGGGATGGTGGGTAGTTGTAGGGGAACAGTCCTGCAGGGACTGGCCGCCTGTCTCCCAGGTAATCATACTGGAAGAGAAAGGGGATTGCAGAGGTGAGAGGATATGGCTGGGCTGTAGACTTCCCCACCAACTCAAGTTCAAGGTTAAGGGTGTCTGTATTCTATCCCAGAGCAGAGTTCAAATTAAAATGCACAGCAGCCCATTCACAATAACCTATCTGCGTCCTCAAGATCAGAGGACAGACCTCTGTCCTCTTAGACATGACACAATTTTTCGTACAACCTGGGAATGGGCAGGGTTCCTATTTAGAAGCCAGAACAACTCCCAAGGCAGCTCTCTTAGGGATGGTACCATAGGCCAGGCTCCCAGGGACAGATCCCTGGTTTGACAGGACACATCCCAGATATCCCAGCATTTCCAGCTCTTCTCAGCAGATGGTCTCAGGGGTTCAGGAGGGAGGGGTGGACTGGTGGCTCACCTTTGGGGAACTGATGGATCGCCTCATCACATAGGCAGCAGGGTCTGCATAGATGTCCTCACTCCTAGGTGGTAGCCGATCAAAACGGGCACTGGGAGAGCGCACAGGGGAGTAGATTCGGGCACGACTGTAGGAGCCCTGGCTGGGCGAACGGGGCACAGAGTGGGAACGGGGCTGCAAGGACAGGCGTCGCAGGGAGCCAGAGGCAGCATCCAGCTCATCATAATAGACTGGCTGTCGGGAGGGGCTGGGGATCCAAATGGTGCTGTCCTGCCGCCCATAGCTGGCCGGCTCCTTCCATTCACGAAGCTGGTAAGTGGGCCCACCCCCGTTACGGAAGGAGTGCCGCTTGTCCTCCAGGGCCCAGGGCGGACTAATCCTATCGTAGGCTGGCATGGAACAGATGCTGTCTGGCCGCACCCCTGGTGGGTAGTACTGGTAATCCTCAGGGTACTGGGAGGAGTAGGGGCTGTAATACTCAGGGACCCGGCGGGACACAGGGTAGAACCTTGAAGGACTAAGAGAGAGAGAGGCCATTATAAGAAAAGTAGACATCATGAACATCTCTACCCAGTCCACTTCCCAGACCTTCAGCTCAGAGTAGGTGCTTGAAAAGATGACCGGAGCCCCGGGGCATCGAGTAAGTACCCAGAGGAGGCCCGCCCGAGGGCACTGCCCAGGCAGGTTCTAGGCTTAATCTAGAGGTGAGAAAAAGTCCCACCCTCTATCAGCTTCCTAGAGCTGAAGCTGCACCATTCAGAGTTTAACCTGTGTCTTTAAAATGAAATGCTCTGGAAGATAGCTCTAGACTTATCTGCCATCTTCATATGAGTGTGAACTAGTTTACCAGGCCCTTTCCAAGACAGGTAGTAGAAGAAAAAGACTCAAGTGTACCATGCTCCCGAAGGATCAAAGTACGGCTCTCTAGTCATATGCTATCAGAGATAGAAGGCTCCCAGGACTTACAGCCAATTGCCCAAGTACCCAGTCACCAACAGTGAGATGCTAACTAGAAAGGTGGGCTTCTTCAGGGTCCAAGATCCTCCCCTGAGGCTTTACCCACAATCCCTGGAGCTCCCTACATCCCAAGCTCATTGCCCTGACAAACACTATCAGGCTCAATAGGTACTGCCAAATACTTGAAAGCCAGTCATCAGATAAATCCCTGTATTTATCCATGGAGCAGAGTGGTCATCAAGGAACAATATGACAAATGAGGTACCTTGTTTCCTTAAAATAACAACCCCCTCTCCCCCCAAAAACCCAACTAGCTATTAACAGTGGCTTTGAATCAATAGAGCTGTTTAAAATGGCGTAAGTTGTTTGGCTCCCAGTGAGGAGCACTGGATTCAGATGTTACAGGACCTGAAGCAAGGATTGGTGTTTAAGCTGAACAGCTTCAAGGCCTGCCTCTACACCTGCATGACTCCTGCCTGCCCCAGGCATGGCACTGTCTGTGTATCTGTCTTGCCTGTGTACCCCCCCCCCTGAGACAGGGTCTCATGTAGCTTAGGCTATCTTACAATTTACTATGTAGTGAAGAATAAACTCAGAACTCCAAATCCTCCCGCCTCTGCCTCCCAAGAGTTGAGATTACAGGAATGTGCCACCATGTCTGTGTATATCCTTTTCTTTGAAGGCAGCAAACAGAAAGACAATCAGGCAAGGATTTGGTCAAGCCGAGAGTCAGGGACTGTGTTAGCTTCCCAGCACAGTCAGCTTCCAGACGGTTCCCAATAAAGGGATGTCTCATAGGCTATGCCCCTTCCCATACCCTAGCTATAACAAGCCCTAGCCCCCGGGCCCCTCACCTCCGAAGGTCTTCGGATGGGGGCACGCCTCGGCGCAGGTTCACCCACTGCTGAAGCTGGTTCATGGAGCTTTTGCGTTGGGCAATTTTGTCGGGGTCAGTACGTGGTGGAAAGCTCTGCCGGTGTCCCCCAGTGTTCCCATCATGAGGTGGAAAAGCCGTGCTTCCTGGTCGGCTTGGGGAGCTATACTGCCAGCCATTGGGCTGGGCAGGCTGCTCCCCACCTCCTGGGACCCTCGGACCATCGGGGTAAGGACTGCCAGGCTCTGAGGCTGATTCGGGTCCAGATGGGAGGCCGTTGGCTTTCACCAGAGGCTCTTTTTTGACTTCAGGCCTCTCAGGCCTTCGCTCGGCCTTTTCACAGCCTCTGCCGTCCCCTTCCCCTCGAGTCTTGGCCTCAGGCTCTGGCTTGGCGAGGCTGTTGTGAGGAGGCTGCTGATGGATTTTGCTGGGTGGGATGTTCTCTGAGTCTGACTTCTCGTGGCTGCAGGATGCCAAGGTAGAGGCTGTTAGTCACACTGGCCCCGCAGTGTGGACTAGGGCAGGGGTAAGTGGGTTGGGAGGAGTGGAGAAGAGACAAGGGTAGTAATGGAACCAGGCCAGGGTGACACCAAATTCTGCTTCCTAAAGGCTTGTCTTTATTGCCGGGCAATGATGAGATAAAGTCAAATAACCCTCCAGCGAACACTACACTTTCTCTGCCCTCCAGGCCCGTTACCCAAATCACTCTCCCTTCTGCTACTGATATGGAGCCCAGCTCTTGGCTGTGGTGGCCCCTCCTTTTGGTCCTCTCTGTTATCTGTCTCCAATCCAGCCCTCCTGACCCACCGGCACTGTACCCCAGCTTCAGAGCAATAACTGTACTTAGCAGTAGAGACTAGTTATAGGTCCACCCCGTGTCTTTCCATGATTCCTGGGGACTCTTCATTGGCAGAATAGACAGAACACCATCTGCCCTCAGAGGGCTGCTATGAGATACAGCACGGTGGACAGCAAGGGTACAAGACATTGTCTCCTAGCAGGTAAACACGAAGGTCCCTCTCCAAAGCACAACCTTCTGGATCTAGCATCTTTAGAATGTGGGCTCCATAGGGCAGGAAGATGACAGGTTTTTATCCAATGTGCTCCTAGGACCTGGTATAGGATCTATGTCCTGGTTATTTTTGTTTGTTTATTGTTTGTCAACTTGATACACGCTAGAGTTATTTGGGAAGAAGGAGTCTATATTGAGACTATTACTATTCCTCTAAAACACAGGTCTGTGGGCAAGTCTGTTGGGCATTTTTTTTTTTTTTGATTGATGAATGATGTGGGAGGGCACTGCCTACCATGGACAGCGCCACCCCCTGAGCAGGTGGCCCTGGATGGTCTAAGAAAGCAGGCTGAGCAATCCATGGGAATCAAGTCAGTAGGCATCATTTCTACATGGCTTCTGTTTCAGTTCCTGCCTCCAGGCTCCTGCCTTGAGTTCCTGCCCTGACTTCCCTGGAAGATGACATGTCCCTGGATGGACTACAAACTGCAAGAGGAAAAAAACCTTTCCTTCCCATGTTGCCTTTGGTTTAGTGTTTATCAGAGCAGTAGCAGCGCAGACTAGACAGTCTGTCCTCTTTCTGGCGAATCTGCGAAGCAGACGACTAAAGCTCTGGCAATGCACAAGGATGGACCCTTGAGACAACATCCCCCTAGAGCTTCCTGTCCATAAAGCTTTCTTACTGAAACACTGGCCGGGGTCTGCACTGTGAGGCCCTTTCTTCTGGATCCCCTTCACCTAACTCAAGGCTCTGCATGGGGAGAGGAGAGGTAGGCGCCGAGAACACAATGTATTGAATGTTGTTGGGACTTCACATACAATCTGCAGTCCTCAAGCAGAACAAATCCAACTGCTAGATTTGAGAAGAGAAAAATCAGGTTCTGAGAGGTTAAGTCACTCCCCCCGATGTTACACTGTGGCCAAGTAGCTAACCTATGATTCAAACCTGACTCCATTTTCTTCCACAGTGTTTAACACAAACACCCTGGAACAGTGAGTAAATGACCCTTGTCTCGTGTTCCCAGACAAGCTTCAGTGGAACTCTCTTCAGACTCTTCCAGCTCAGAAAGGAGAGGAGGAACTGGTTAGGGGAGGTGAAATTCAGGCTCTGCAATTCAGGCTACTTAGATGCAGGGAGGTGGTCCTCGCTCCTTCCAGAGGCTCGTGCCTGTACAGTGGGCCCAGCAATGGCACAAAGCTGTGTACTTTTAAAGGTCTGTCTTTCCTTTCCTCCCTTCCATGTGAGGGACCCTGGTACTCACCTGTGCCGCACAGGCTGAGGCACTGACTTCTGGGCTGGAGGGATCTGTACCCGAGCAGCCTCGCCCATGGCTTGGATCCAGGCCTCCTGCTCCTCAGGGCTCTCTGCACTGAAGAAGTAAGTGCGGACTCCAGCGTGCTCTGCCTGTGGGGAGAGGCAGTGCGTGGAACTGGCCCCAGCCTCATCTACCCAGTTAACAGTCACCTGCAGGGAAAGGGACACCAACAGCCACAAGAGGAGCAGTCAGTCAGTCAGTCAGTCAGTCAGGCCGTTCACAGCCCCAGCTTCTTCCTACAGGAGCTTAAGGACCAGACAAGG
Source organism: Cricetulus griseus (assembly GCF_003668045.3). Taxonomy (NCBI): domain Eukaryota; kingdom Metazoa; phylum Chordata; class Mammalia; order Rodentia; family Cricetidae; genus Cricetulus; species Cricetulus griseus. The sequence goes on from NC_048598.1 coordinate 55,901,599, forward strand.
AGGGTGGCCTGCAGCTACCTCTCGGGTACTGCCTGGGCTAGGCATCTGAATATGACCTCAAAGCCCAGTAACCAGGAAAGCAAGCCTACCTCTCCAGCCCGAAGTGATTGTAAGCAGGAGGGACAATTACCACAGCCCCTCTCCCCTTCAATTTCACCTTAGTGACAAGAAAATTACCCCAGGGCTGGGGCAGATGCCCCATCTCAAGCCCAATTTGACTACTGAGTAGCTGGCCCTATGCCTTCCTTAAGAGGAAACACCTGGGGCCCTAACCATGGCATGCAGGGCACCAGCACTAGCAAACAGACGGAACACACTACCTAGTTGATGGCCGTGAGCAGGCACAGCGGGCTGGAACCCAGAAGAGAGCTCCTGTCCAGAGGAGAGGGTCCTCATGCGGCCAGAAGGAGAGGCAGAGACAAGTCAACCGACACCAGAGGAAGAGACAGATCAGACAGTGAGGAGCCTGAGACAGGTAGTATGGGCTGTTCCCTTCCAATCAGTGTCACCACCCTGAAGGACAGCACTCAGCAGTGCCCAGCTCAGTCCAGCAAGGGATGGTGCACAGAGGGCATGCACTACGGGAATCTGGATATGGTGGGCAGTGTATCGGGGTATCCCAGTGTCAACCCCAGATATTCTAGCAGACAAGTTGCTATTTTGCTCCACCTTAAATAACGCATCCACAGAGTTCTGCCTAGTAAAACTCAAGGGGAAAAAAAGTCACAGGACTAGGTAGGTTCCTTCTGAGACCTTAGCACACTCTTCTGGTGACATCCTCAACTCTTAAGGTAGTTAAGGGCTGGAGAGATGGCTCAGTGGTTAAGAGCACTGGCTGCTCTTCCAGAGGACCTGGGTTCTATTCCCAGCACCCACATGGCAGCTCATACCTGTCTATAACTCCAGGTCCAGCGGATCTGGTATCCTTACACCAATGCACATAAAATAAAGTTAAATAAAGTATTTTTTAAAAGGTAGTTAAAATTTACATCACCTAACAGGGGCCTCCAGATGTGATTAGGAGTGTCATTCTGGCCTTGGCCCCCTTGGGTGCTGAGGTTGATGAGGGTTGATAGGGAAAGGCTAGGCCTTCTGGCTAAACTCAAGGGTCTCCTGAACAAGTCATGCTCACACCCTTCCTGTGTTTCCTGGCTCATCCTTCAGGAGACTCCCTTCACTGTGCCCACTTCCAACTCCCCCTTCACCTCTCCTCAGCCTGTCATTTTCTGGGATGGGACTGGACCAGGCTTCTTCCCTCTGGCTGGACAGCCCTAGCAGAGGGCCCAGTAGGAGGCAGAGCTGCTGAGGGGGCCCGTGCTAATGGACAGCAAGGGAGCTGTAAAGAGGGCAAGGAGCGGGCTGGGACTTGAAACTGAATAGCTGTGCCCAGAGCCCAGGAAAGCTCTACGGAACAAGAATATAGGGTTAGTTTGGTGGCGTGGGAGACACAGGCAGGGCTGGTGTGTTGTGGGGTAGGTGGGAGTCAGAAAATGAATCTGTTTATTCCATGAACAACCTATGTGTGCAGCTTGCTGGCTGGGGCACCAGTCACAAGGAAAATAAAGATTGCACTTGAGTTTAGTCACACTGGGGACAAAAACGTGTCACAAGGAACAAGGAGTAAACAGACCCAGCACCGAGTGCTTGTGACAGGAGAAGGCAGAGGGCCTGGGAAAAGACAGGGCTATTGATGGGGTGCAGGGAGGGGCACCAGCTCCTAATATGAAAGGAGCTGGGGAGCTGAGGGAGGGGGTTGAAGAAGCTAAGGCATTCAACCATAGCCAGGCAGGGACAGTTCCTGGCTCCTCATTATTTGCCATCCAAGACTTGTGCTTGGAAGCCACAACAGGACAAGCCTGATGTCTGTCTGTCTCAGCTCCCCTCCCTTCCCTGGGGGTGGGACACTGAATGGCACCGGTCGGAACCCTTTGTAGGCCACTGAACATAGCTATCACGTGGGGCCCTTAAAGAGGCAGTGCAGGACCTGGGGGAAGGAGGAGGGCGTGAGTGGCTGGTAGGCACAGTAGTGATCTCTAGGCTCCACAGAAGGGTGTGTTTCAGTCATTCTAGGACATTTATCTGATGCCTGCAGCCGGCACAGCTCCAGTTTGGAGTATGTGGCTCTGACAGGTCTGGTATGAAGGGCGAGACAGGCTGTGGATGGTGTGTGGGTGCGAATGTGTGTGTGGAGCAGGACTGTTTGTTGGTTAAACAGCCTGTTCCTGTTTTCCCAGCTAGAACCCAGCTCCCTGGAGTTAGCGTTTTATTAATTGTTCATTCTGTTCACACCTCTGGCACACGAGACCCTGGGAGGATGGAAACTAATTATTTGCCAAATAGGTCCCTCCCTGTTTCCAGCAGGCCCCGTGTGCATTTGCCCACCTCTTGTACCAGAATCTGCAGCGCAGAAGAGCTGTGGAAGTTCAGACACCAACCTAGTGATACCTGTAGTTTCTGTCACATTTTTTTTAAAGCCATGGAATTGGGTTTTAAGGATACTGGAGAGCAATTCTCACCTGGGGGAGGGAGGGCTTTATACTAAGACGAGCAGAGCTGATATTATTATTTCATGTTTTGAAAAGTAGCCTAGGGTTTTTCGTATCACAAAACACAAAGGGCATGGGATTTTTATAGTTTTTAATGGGTCATGAATTTTTAAATGTGGAAAAATACTGGCCTAGGATGAGCCAGCTGCAGGCACAGCTTTGCTGAGTAGATCCCCCAGGGGTTCTAAGGGAGTGACACTGAACAGGAGGCGAGTCCCATTTTCTTGTGCGCTTGTCCTCTCAAATTGTTGTCTGCATGGCCAGGGGTGCATCTCCATGGTAGGACACTTGTCCAGGATTCATAAGGCCCTGGGTTCCATCCCCAATACCATGGGGCTGGGGTAATGCTATCCCCATCAGATTTGTAACTCAAGATTAAAACAAAATTCAACTCCTAATATTCTCTAAATGTTAAAATTTGAGTAAGTTTGACTTGGGGGGTGGGGTGGGTGCCTCCATAGCCCTAGGCTCAAAGTAGAAAGGAAACCTATTCAGAAAAGACTTCAAGAAGAGCCCCACCCACCACAGCTTTGCCCTGATGGCTGCTGGCCATCCAGATGAATCTATGGGTCACTGCCTGCCCTTTTCTCTGCCACCATACAGGGGCTTCTTAAGGTATATACTCTTTAACCTGCTCTAGCTTCAAGTTCTAGAAGAGCAGACTCCCTCGTTTACCCTCCCGGAAGGGGAAGTCCAGCTGACCTTAAACGTGTGCTTCCGGCTGATGTTATCTGAGGGCTGCACAGCTGCCACGCGGAAGCTTAGCAGGGGAATGCTGCCCAGGATGCTCTCCTCCTTCTCATCTGTCAGGGAAACAGAGGCACAAAAGTGTGTGTGTGTGTGTGTGTGTGTGTGTGTGTGTGTGTGTGTGTGTGTGTGTGTGTGTATGCGTGCGCGAGAGCATGCGTGTGTGTGCATGTGTGAGAACATGTGTATATGCACACACTCACGTGTGCTTGCACTTGCCCATGCATGTGAGCGAATGGTGCTGATGCAGAAGCAAGGGCAAGAAGCTCTTTAGCCTTGCTAGGATACACATCAGCGAATATTCCATGTATTCGTTTTGTGTCAGGCTGGTTCAATACCTTATTAGATCCAACACTCCTAACTGACCCACTAAGAGGCTCTACTATTCCCCCCATTGTCACGTGATATACTAAGTGATTTGTCCAGGTTCCTTAACCATTAAAAGTGGAATCAGTTTTAAAATTCGGGAAGCCCAACTCCAAAGCCAGCGTCCGTTACCCCTGTCTTATCTGTCCTGTGTTGATAAGCAGGACAGTTTCAATAGCAATACATAGAGAAGGAGGCAGGATGGAGGTACTTACTCCTTTGGGTAATGGTTTGGGTGTTTTTGCTGTGAGATGGGGCCCTGTGTGGCCTAGAATTTACTATGTAGCCCAGACTGGCCTTGTGCTAATGACTCTGCACCCTGGAATCCCCAATGACAGCATTGCAGCTGTGAACCACCACACTTTGAGGGTAACTCTTTCTAAGGTCTTGCTAGGCCTCCGTGGCCTGCTAGGCCCTTCCCTGCTATGGATGCCATTAAGGCCCCTGACCTCAACAGGAAGGCATGGTCCCAGGATCAGGCTACTATACAATTCATCCTAGATCTTGAAGGATTAATGCCAGTGTCCCAGCCACAGAAAACTGACTCATATGGAGCACCCTCAGACCATTCCTCTGTGGCTCATGAGCATCCTTTGGCATGCCCGGGCCTTCTCTTCAGAGACCCTGGCTCCTTCCTCAGTCCTGTCCCATGCTGGTTCTAGAGCAGGGAAATTTCTAACTCTTTAGTTCTAGACTTTCCTCTGTCCCTGTTCCTGTATTCACAGCCCCTGCTTGGCTATGACTCAGAAGAGCAGCTCCAGGGCAGAGGGTGAGCTGGTACAGCATGTGTTTGTCGAAGTTAATGATTGACCTCACTGCTCTCAGAAGGCGGGAGGAAACCATCACTGCAGGTAAGGGAAGCACACAGCCTCTCTCGTTTAGAGATCATCTCAATCTCTCTCTTCTCATCCCTCCTACCCCCTCCCCATGGCAGCAGCTTGATATGATGTCACCACTACTGTCATCAGTTAGCCTTTGCTTGGGTCGTCTGGGCTCACCCTGACACATGTTGCTGTGTACACTTTAGAGTAACTTCCTGGAAGAGACTGTGCCAGAGTTCATCAGATCTTTGTCCTCTGGTGGTGGGGCAGAGGAGCCTCGCGTGTGGTGACAGAGAGGGTAGAGGCCAGGACCATTTGTTTATCCAGTATTTCCTGAACATCTTCCCTGCAGCCCAGCTTTGAGTGCTGTGGACTTCACAGTAGACAAAATGGTAGAGAGTCTTATATGCCCGATCAGATTGCATATTCTGTTGGGCCAGGAGGAAAATCAACCTGAGGCTCCATGAGGAGGTGACTCACAAACAGTAACTAGTGACCTCCTCCTCCTCCTTGTCCTTTTCCAACCCTTACCCAGGAATCTCACCATGCAAATGTTGGCCCTGTTCAGCTGCTGTATCATCAGTTGGTACCCAGAACTGTTGCCTCCTGGGTAAGTATTTATGGCTAGGGATTGAATGAGCAGTGGATGAATCAGCTGTGATGCCCATTGCCACACCCCACTAGTGCTAGGAACCTGTCTGGAGAGACCCACCTTCCAAAGCAGAGCCCAACAGCAAGGCAGGATAAGACAGCGTGGTCCATGGCTGCCCCTGCCCCAGCGGCGCTGGGGTAAACTCACCTTTGTAGTAAAAGAGGCAGCGATCGACCAGGACAAACCAGCGCTTATTCCACTGCTTCACCCCGGAGCTGGCCTGCAGGATGCACAGAGAGACAGATGGGGAGGCCATGAGCTGGGAGAGGAGGCAGAAACAGCAAGAGAGCTCTGCACTAGTTACAAGGACAGCCGGGCTCCAGCCGCTAGCACGTGGCAGCAACTCCCCTGAGATCTCAGTCAGATGCTGGGAACTAACATCAGATTATTGCCTGTGACTTTCCAGTTCTGCCATTCTCAGGCTCTGGGCCCCGCTGGGGAGGATAAAGGGGGCAAAAGCTATCCCAGAATGAGTGAGTAGAAGAGCAGACAAGAATACAGCAGTGTCCCTCCAGGGAAAGCTGGTAAACTCCAGGACTTGAAGCCACCCCAGCCCCACACAGCAAGGGGGTGTGCAGGGAATGCACCATGAGTTGCTCTGATGGGATTAGTGAGCTGGCATATTTCAAAGTCATTGCATCGGCCCAGCAGGTGCATCAGCTTGAATCCCCAAATTTGATACTAGTTAACTTTGGGGAGGTTTTCAATTTCTCAGACCTTTATACAATTGGGAGACATTCAGAGACAACAGGAAAACATACCAAAGGACACGTGGGCTGCTGCGACTACAGAAGACTCACAATACTATGAAGAAAGTAGTGGCTGCAGTAGGCAACACGGCAGGGTGGCCTCACCTGTTTGAAGAGCCAGCCAGCCTTGGTGACAGGGGCACTGGGGTTCCTCTTCATGGAGTGTGAGCGCTTACCAAAGGCAATGGCTTTTCGGGAAGTTCGAGTTGCCTGGAGGGGCAAAGGCAGCGGTTAGCCAAACTCCCCTCCTCTCCTTACAGCTTTGTTGGCAAGGGAGCTGTCCTTGCTAATGGGCGTACCTCTCCAGTGGACCCCTGGTGCCCTCTCAATAAGAGGCCTGGTTGTGAGGCTTTGACCCTCTACTAACTCAAGGGTGTGGCCTTTTAGTTCTTTGGATCTTCTGATCTCGAACATGAGTTTCAACATACTAGTTGTTGCATAGTTTTTGTCTTTTCTTCTTGGTGGAAAGAAAATAAGATTTCTGAGTTTCCGCTTCCAATTTCTCTTTTATATTTATTTACTTTGTGGGAGGCACATGCAAGCCATGGCGAGTTTGGAAGTTAGAGACCAATCTGCAGTCTTAGTCCTCTCCTTCCACCAGGTGGGCTCTGGGGATCAAACTCGGGTCATTGGGCTTGGCCGCAAGTGCCTCCCTGACTCCGAGCATCCAGCAGGCCCCAGTTTGCTCTTTCTTTTGTCCCCCTACTCTCCTCACAGCCACCTCTTGCACAAAGCTTCTGGCATGCACACAGCTTCCCCCCATCATCCCCTCCGCATCCTGTCCCTGTCTCACACCAGACAGTCCACAGAGCCGGGAGGGTAGACAGTGCTCCTGGCTCGTCACTGCCATGTGGTGACATCACTCCCGTGTCTGGCAATGCCAATCTAATTTCCTTGAGCACTGTTAACGACCTTTCAGCTTAACCCTTCTCCTCACCGTCTGCTCCCGGAGCAGACTGCTGTGTTTGTTTGCATTTATTTTGTTCTGTTTTTAGTCTAAGGATTTTGGTGTCATCCTTTTCACCGTAAGACTTGCAGTCACCTCGGGACACCTCACTACTCTTGAGTATGGCCCACCCAATGCTCCTTTATATGACCTTATGTCCTCAACGCCACACCATGCACGGAGAACCCAGCTACTCTTGGGACTGTCTCCCAGACCCTGCCAGCACCCCAAGCCACCTCACCACCTTCAACCCTACAGGAACACTTTCCAGTCACAACACTTTATTTTCGGGGCTTTCTCCCCTGACTCCTCAGCTCTCCCAGCCTTTCTATTCACCCAGAGGTCAGCTCTTCACCCTTCCCTCTTTGCTGGATCCACACTCTACTTCCTGGTTTGTTGTCCATCCAAGCCAGTCTCAAAAACCCCACCTGCTGGCTTCCTGCTTCATCTTTTCTGAAACTCAATATTCCAAATGAACCAAATCACTCATGTCTTCTGTGAACTCTCAGGAATTAAAATACTATTGAAGGAGCTGGCAGTGGCGCTCTTACTGCACACACACGAGGTCACCAGAGACCTTCAGTCCCCAACCCCAGTTGGGATGAGACCCGAACAGCAACTCCACTTCCCTCTCACACTGTCTTCCCAAGTCTCCCCACCCTCCAACCCTTTCTCTCCCCTGTTCTTACAGCCAGGCTCTGTACACCCAACTCAGGAAACCGTAGCTGTAGGACGTGCACTTCCTCAATTTCATAGCCTTTTACCTAGACAATTGCTGCCTTCACCACCACCTTTGCCTTTGAAAGAAGCATCGCTCTCCTTGCCAAGGGTGATGCTTGTGATCCCCAGCCTCCTCAGATGCTGCCCCACTGACTGTCTCCTCTCAAACCTGCCCCTAAGAGGCAGGGGTGCAGTTCAGCAGTAAAGCACTTGTTCTTGCCTACTGTACAGAAGACACCTGTTTCCAAGCTGGCGGCGGTGGTGCACACCTTTAATCCTAGCACTTGGGAGGCAGAGGCAGATGGATCTATGTGAGTTCAAGGTCAGTCTGATCTACAGAGCGAGTTCCAGGACACCCAGAGCTGTTACACAGAGAAACTGTGTCTTAAAAAAAAATAGACAGCAGTTTCCATCCCTGGCAACACCCCCCCACACACACACACACATGTTTGCACACTCACCATATTAAAAACAGTTAATTTTCTCAGCTGTGCTCATCACATAGGAGAACTGAAATTTCTCTGTACACACAGAAGACCAAGTCTGCAATATCTGGCTGGGTCTTGACCAGATTTCTGCGCCTTAGTGCACAGGCCCTATCTCTCCCTCACCCCCATCTTCCTGTGCTCCCTCATGGGGTAAGGCTATCCTCCCTCTTCCACCAACTCCAGACTTAATCTCTGAAGTCCAGACAGCCTCCCCCTACACTACAAAACTGTCCCAGGGACCCACACAGATGAGCACATACTCACACAGACACAGACACACATCATTAACATAAATATACATTTTTAAAAGGCGGGTGCTGCAGGAGCCTGAAATCTCAGCAGTAGAGAGAAAGGGACAGGAAGGTCCCTGGAGCTTCAGTGAGTTCCATGCTCAGTGAGAGACCCTGGCTTAAAAAATACGGTTTGATAGTAAACAAGGAGGACCCTAAAAGAGACAAACATTGTCCCCTGGAGAAGGGGAAAGGATCAAGATCCCCTAAGCAAATTGAGAGCATGGGAAGAGGGGGGAGGGAGCTACGAGAATGAGAAGGGAAGAAGAGGAAGGATACAGAGGTCATGAGGGAGCAGAAAGGTTGAGTCAGGTGTAGATTAGAAGAAAGGATATGTGATAGGTAGGGTTTTAGTTGGGGGGGGTGGTAGGGGAGGACGGGAGGGAGAAGGGAACTGGGATTGTCATCAAACAATCAATCTTGTTTCTAATTCAAATAAAAAAATGATTAAAAAAATAAGATTTGAAAAAGCACATGAAGATGACACCTGACATCTCTAGGGTCCACAGACACGTGCATCCCACGTGTACCCCATACACACTCTCCCTCTCACACCCCCATAAACATGCAAATCAAAAACACCGTTCTGAGCTATTTCAAGTGTTTCAGAAAAGCAGGAGATGTCACTACAATCATTCCTTTCTGTTGCTGTTGTTTTTCCCCTAATAAGAAAAGGCAAGTAGAGCCAGGCCTCCCTTTGAGTTCCTCTCCATCTTGTTACCTTTCTCTTCCCCAAAGGCAGCCACTGACCCAAAATCAGTCTTCTGTCCCTGGTTATACACTTGTGCGGCAGAATGGCTATAAATATGCAGCCCCGCTCTTCATCTTTGTACACTTTACATAAGTGATATATGTCTCAGAGTCTGCAACTTGCACAGTTGTGTTTCCAATGCACCCTTGTTCGCACACAGACACACACGCGGTTTAGGGAGAGTGCTCTGCATGAACACACTGCAGTCGGGGGACCCCTCTCTTAGTGGTTTCCCCTGCCTTTCTCCATCTCCTCTCCCATGCCCTCTCAACCTTCTGTGCTCATCACCTCTCAAACTGCTTGTTGTCAAAGTCTGTAAGTTCCACAGTCACTGAGCCCAAAGGACACATTCCACCTCCTTCTCTATGGATGACTTCTTCTTCTTCCCAGGGTCCCCTTTCCTTCTCCTCCCATGCTGACCCCCACCCCCAGTCATCTCATCTTTCATGAGAGATCCTTCTGCTGTCCCCTGAGATCAGTGGTCCTTAAGAGAGTGAGAGATTTTGTCTCCAGTGGACACTGACAACAGCTGCAGACATTTTTGGCCGTGACAACAGGAAAGGTGGTCCTATGGGCATCTAGCAGGCAGAGGTCAGGGTGCTGCTTGACAGCCTACACTGCTAGAAAACCCCGCCCACAAAGTGTCAGTCTCAAATACTAGTAGGGCTGAGGTAGAGAACCTTGTGTGTGGAGCCCCATCTTCTGTGAGGCGCTTGTCTGGCTTTCTTCCCTTCCGCTCTGCACTGGGTTTCTGTACCTTCTTGATTGCCCACTGGAGCCTACAGATGTGCTGGTCAGCAAGGATTTCCCTAGAGATCCTGTGATCCTCCTAATTGACAACATTTCCTGTTTGACAGCTTGCCTAGAGGCCTGGACTTACCCGGTTGTTGGGCCGCTCTGGAGGAACTTCTGACACCATGTTGTTGGAGTTGTCGTTGATGGTAGCAGAACGTTTCCCACCTGTTTTGTTGGACATGTCCAAGGCCGATCTGAATTCAAGTCAACAAACAAACAGAGGGAAACTAGTCAGAGCCATGAAGCAACGGAAAGCACTAAGCCTGCCCCTGCCCTGCCACCCACTGTCCCAGCCTCAGCACCAAGTCCCAGCCTGAGGTGCAGCTCAGAAGTTATCTCAGCGGCTCCTTCTGGGATAATCTCCCATTTCTTCTCTGTTCATTTATGGATGTGGCTTGTGTTTTGTTTGTTTGTACGTTTTGGTTTTTTGAGACATGGTCTCTCTGTGTAGCTATGGCTGTTGTGGGACTCAATCTACAGACCATGCTGGCCTCGAACTCACAGAGATCTGCCTGCCTCTGCCTCCCGAGTACTGGGATTAAAGGTGTTCACCACCACCACCCAGATGGCTTGTTGTTTTAAAGTTAGGGTCTCACATAGACAAGACTGGCCTCAAACTCACTATGTAACTGAGAGTGATCTTGTACTCTTGATTCTCCTGCATCTTCGTACCAAATTCTAGGATTATAGGCATGTGCCACCCCATGTGGCTTTCTCCTGTTTAAAAATCTAGACTCTGAGATAATAGACTACCCATTGCTCTCATCTTATTTTGAGTCAGGGTCTTACTATACAGGCCTGGCTGGTCTTGAAACCAAGATCCTCTAGCCTCAAGCTCCCAAGAAGCTGGGATCACAAGCATGTAACCACCAGGCCTGCGTCCTTCTATTTTAAAGGTTCAACAGCATACATAAAGCCATGTATGTGATCCCAGAGGGAGGGCAATTCATTGATCAAAGGCAGTCGTGGCAAAGGACAGAAAGCAAGCAGAAGGAAACTTACGGTTTCAGGTTAAACTTTTTGTTCTCCTCTGGGTCCTGGCCAGTCACTGGGTGTTGAAATGTGTTGCGTCTTTCATTGTGGCTGCAGAGGACAAAGAGGGGAGAAAGCTGCCATCAGCTAGGGAGGGCAGAGTCACAACACAAAGGATGGGAAACCACAGAAGGAGCTGTGGCTCTGTCCCCCAGTGGGACAGGGGAATGGCTGGGCAGAGTACTGGATGATGCAGGTGGGTGGGGTCAGGGAAAGAGAGAATACAGCCTGGTCACCTCTCACTGGTTCGTGGTTAACCACCTGCTGGAGATCCCAGGCTGTCAGCAAGCTATACTCAATGCATTCAGTGGATGGGAGGGAGGCTGAAATGGGGCTTTCCAAGCCTGAGTTGGACACAGTCGAGATTTCATGCAGCAGTTTCCCTCCCAGGGACAGCGCCTGCCAGTGCTCCCCACCGAAAATGCTTGCTCATAATTGGCTGAAAGAACTCCCTTGTGACCTTGGACTCCTCTCCTGCTCTAAGCACCATCTCTTTCTTCAAATGTGTCAGGAAATTCGCAAAGTCCATGATTGAGCTTGGGCTGGGTGTTGTAGAACCACCAGGGTCTATCAAGCAGTAAGGTCAGAGCTGGCCTAACAGTTGTACCTGACTGAGGGCTGCTATGGCTCAGAGAGAGGTTGGGTGTTGAGCTGAGAGCCTGCCAGGTAGCTGGGGGAGCAAGTCCCAGGGGTTGGGAATGAGGCAGACAGGAGCATCAGGAGAAGGTGCCTGACAATGTCAAGCCAGCTCCTGGGTGAGCTCTCAGGGGACATGCAGAAGAGAAGCAGCAGAGCGCTCTTCCAGGGGACCACTCGGTAAGTGGGGACCACTTGGCGAGTATGTGATAGTGTCTAGCCCACAGGGTGAGCTAAAGGTCCTCCTCCCTGACACCTCTTCAGAAATAGAGAGCCCAGCTCAGGCTCCAGCTGACCGTAAGAGCCAGTCATGGGGATAGAGACTGCTAAAGGCACTTAAGTACTCTGCTCAGCCAACCTCAGGCCAGCCAGCACCTTAGCTAAGTGTGCTTAACTTGGTCCTTCCACCTTCTCCCACTACCCCAGGATACATCCCAGCCCTCAGGATGCCAGCCGAAGCTAAAGATAATATCAAAGGATGCTTTCTTTTCTGCCCAACCAGTGCTGTTCAGATCAAACCCAGTATGCAGGAGAAAGAGGCACAGCAGGCAACCACTTCAACCTCTTTGGAGATCTGGAGTTTGTAGCTTGAACTGGACCTAAAACTTGACCAGCATACATCAGGCCTGAGTTTAAACTTCGCACATTGGTAACCACCCTCTGGTTCCTTAGTTAGGCCCTCCCCATTCCTTAATTTTATAAGGATGCTCCCTCGATTCGATCACAGGGAATCTTTGCAAGCAGAAGTACCAGCCTGTCACCATTGTCCTCAGGCTTTGGCTCCCAATAAGGCTGAGGGCAGCAATCTGGGACAACAAAGGTCCTTAAAATGCCAAATTCTCTGTTTTGCCCTATGTGTGGCGTGCCTACCTGCTTCCCACCCACCCTAGCCCTCCAGGCCCCTTCTGCTCTGTGTTCCTGGGAGCACCCTGCAGGCAGTAGTTTAGACAGTCGCACACAGAAGCAGTCCGCTGTTGCCCAGCTCAGTTTTCCAGGGCATGGCACACCTCTCCCAGGCCTGAGCCTCCTACCCAGCAACCCTACAAACAATGCCCTCTTTCCACCAACTGGTAACAATTTCAAAATAGCCTTCTCTCCACAGGCACTGCAATGCAGTAGCTACTGACCTAACTACTCTCCTCTCAGGTCATGGTCATCTTCAGCAGACCCCTTACCGCCAAACCCTGGATTCAAACAGGAGAGCAGCCAATTCGGCCTGCTCTGATTTCACTAGGCTCATGGTCCACAGAGGAAATTCCTACCTCACCCGTCGATCAGCCCGAAACTTCAACATCTTTTTGGAAGCTCAGTCCCCAGTTCGGCAGCCTTAGAGGAGCCACCAGCCACCCTGCTGCTACCATCCCTCTGAGAAGTAAGTCCTTGGTTCCAACTCTTAATGCTGTGGCAGAGATGCAGGGCGGGCTAGGGCAGGTTCCATGGGTTGTCCTTTCTCCTGGCGCTAGCACTGGAGAACAGGGACAGGGCTCCCTGTGGACAACGGGAGGGGTTGCCCAGGTGCCCTAGGGGGCCTGTGGCTTCCTAGCATTCGCCTGAGATGCTACTGCTAGAGGGCCGGAGGCAGAATAAATGAAGAAGAGAGGACCTCCTCCCAGTTCGGGTTCCAAAGAAGGAAAAGCAGAAACGGAGAGAGGTATGCACGGAGCAGGTGTACGGCTTCCAGGTAGTCCGACCTCACTGAGCTAAGGACACCGAGCAGCTGGGCGGGTGGAGGAGCATGGGCTGCATTCCCATCTGCACAGAAACGCATGCCAGCCCGACCTGCAGGGAGACGGTGCTCCAGCCTCTCCAGCTCCCAGCCCAGACACAGGCTCTGGGGCTGCAAACCAACTTGCTTCTCAGAAACCTTCCAAGCCCTTCTGAGGGTTAAAGCATGCTTCCGGTTCATTGGCTGTTATTGTTGCTGTTGCTGAGAAGCTGAGGAGAATTGAAGAAGTCTCCGTTCCCTCCTCTCAGCCTGTCCAGCTTTCATCTGTACAGACAGGAGCAGCTGTACAACCGGCCTGACACACTCCCCTCTCCAGCAGCACGGCTCACTTGCCCTCCGTGGGTGCTGGCCCAGCTGGTAAGACGCTGGACATATGCAGCCCGAGCGGGATGGGCGAGATGGGCGGGATGTTTGTGGAGCCCCAGCTGCTGGCAAAGATCAGCTTCTTTACTCAGAAGTGAAAGGGAACCTTCCTCCCGAGGCTGGTGAGGAAGAGGGCAGGGAACGAACGGGGCTCGAGGTGGGGTCATTGTATATCTATTGCTGCAAATCTTCCCAGATGCCAGATGATAAATTCCAGCTGGTGACGGTCAGATCTGCTCGGCTAGAAGGTTTGCATGGATGCGAATTCCCCCGAATAGGTCAAGGCTAGTCAAATCTCCTCTTTCTCACCGGCCTCTGTGCTTTAGGATTCTTGGGCTGCAAGGCCTTCTGAAGGTCACCTCCTCATCCCCCTGCCTCCAGACAAGCTTATTCTCTTATCTATCAGTCCTCGTAAGAGCCCTGGAGGTTTGTCAAGGACTCCAGCAAAGGAGGACCCAGGCTCAATGTCATCTTAAACAGCCACCATACTCTTCCTGATACTGTCTCAGCTCCTCTGCCTTCTATGTGCTGCTACTTCACATGACAGCTTCCTTTCTGACCAAGGTGCTTCTTTTTGCAGCACCGGGCATTGTGTTGACATCATAGTCTGTTATTATGGCAACTCTGTGATATCACAGTAGACACTAAAAGGGCAGGACTGATCTAATTATTTGGACCGAGGTCAGAGGAACAATGGGATCAGTAAACAGAAAAATAAATGGACAGCATTATTATTTAACCCATGAAGAGATGAATTGGCCAGGTGTAACCAGGGCCACGACTGCTGATATTTAAACAGCTAATCCTAAATCCAAAAGGTCAACATATTCAGTCAGTTAGTGGGGCTTTGGTCATTGATTTATCTTGGTGACAGGAGACCTTAGGTCTGGGGTTGAACCTGTTTCGAGTTACTTGAGCCTTCTCCAGATGCCTTCTTGAGTTCCCTGTCTGCCCATCACGGGTACTCAATAAAGTTTTGTTGAATGAACAAATGAATAGATAAAAGAGACTTCCAGTGCTCTGGTGTCATTTTTAGCCACCTGAATTTGAAAGTTGATATTCTGTTACCAAGGGCTTCCCTATCTTAGCTCTCGCTCTCTCACAATTAATTACTTCCTCTCCGGGAGGGAGGCTCTGTTTCTGTCCCTTCGCCCCCTCACTCAGCTTCCCTGACTGGATCCCCCTGAATATATAGCTTGGCTTTCATCCATCTTCATTAAGAGAAGAAGAAAATTAAGCTCATCTGAACAGGAGGAAGGGGGGGTGTATTGAGAAAATGAGTTTTCTTCCTCTAGGAGGCAAAAATATCCCCCTTCTCTTCAAACTGAGCTCAGGGGCCTCCCACAGCCTTTGCTCAAGTTAAATTACTTCTCTGGTACCATGTGAAGGCATCACAAGGGATGGGGATGGGGGACACAGACTCCTGTGCACTGAGAGCCCCCAGATCCTCAGGGTCAAGTCAGAACACAGCAGGCCTGGCTGGGGCTCCTCACCATTACCCTGCACAGAATAACAGTTTTCTTTTTAAGTAAGGCAGCAGGAAAAATTTACCAGGCATAGAATTAATCATTTTTTTCCTCCTCTATACTTCCTTTAGGGATATCAGAATGCTCCCCCTTCTCAAGGGTAGATGCCTAAGACCAGACCCAAGGTGACCTTTCAAATCCCACTCCCCCAAAAGTGAGAGACTCAGGAAGAAAAGACTTAGCGACTGAACAAAGAGCACCCTTGATCTCCAGAGTTGCCCAAGAGGTGGTCACTTCTCTACTGGGCCTACGAGAGAGCTCACTTGGGAGTGCCATGAGCAGAAAGGGAACTGGGCAGGTCAGTCTTCACTGTGGGCCGCATCAAATCTGCAGCATGGCCTCAGTTGTTTAGACCTTAGCTTGCTCATGGGCAAACAAGGCCTCTTCTAATTCTGTGAATTAATTCCTGCAAACTTGCAGTGTGAAATGTTTCATGCACAACACAGGGTGGCTATGCATATTATGCTTGAAAATGATCAAGAAATACGCTGAGTGCACAAGTGAGAGTGAGGAAACCAAGAACAGAGTCTAGAACAGTGCTCAAGATTTGGGCTGGGTGGGGGACGGGCATTCCACAAGTATCAAGACACATTCCCTCCACCTTATTAGGGTACTTCTGTGGTTCAAGACATCCTCATCATCTATGTGGTGTGCACCTGGCACCATACAGTTAAAACCAAGTCTTCATCTCCCTGAGCAAGCATGTATGCACACGAGCAAGCACACAAGTGCACACACACACACACACACAGACACATAGACACACACAGACACACACAGACACACACAGACACACACAGACACACAGACAGACAGACACACACACACACACACACAGTCAGACAGACAGACAGACAGACAGACACACACACACACACACACACAGACACACACACACACACACACACACACACACACACACACACCACTCCCAGGTTAGGTGTCCAAAACTATCACTGTGATAAATACTGAAAACCTAAGGAATACACTCCACTCCTTCTACCCCCTGTACCACACAGCTTCATTTCCATAGACCCTGAGAATCTGCCAGCAGAATCAGCTTCGACCATGCTTCTCCACACTCAGAATGCCCGTCACCAGCATTGAAGTTCATAGGCGGCCAGGACAGCCAGGGATGGGCAGGGGACTAGCCCCTCCGGCAGGGGACTAGCTCCTCCAATTCCTTCTTTCTCTCAGCCAGCAAATTCCAGCGGGAGACTAATGGCAGGGAGGGCTGTGCAGCCAACAAAGGGAAGCTTGGCTCTTGCCCTGTTCCCCTGTCTGGGTCTCATCATTATTGTCAAAGAGCCTTATCTACCCCAGCATTCTGTCCCAATTAAAAACCAGCTCAGTTTACATCTCCAACTCTCTAGACTGCTGGTTCCTGAGGCTCCCTGGCTGTCCTAGGAGAAAACACTTTCCTTAGCCAACCACTCCCCACAGCAGCCTCTGCTCTACCTATGATTGCTGCATCAAGAAACCAAAGGGGCGGGCGTTGGTGGCACACACCTTTATTCCCAGCACTCAGGAGGCAGAGGCAGATAGATCTCTGTGAGTTGGAGACCAGCCTGGTCTACAGGCTGCCAGGACAGCCTCCAAAGCTACATAAACCCTGTCTGGTTGGGGGGGGTAGGGGGGGTGGGGGTGGAATACCAAAGGGAGGAATCAGGGCCCAGTCAGCACTTCTGGAGGTTTTTAGATGGAGACAAAACTGTCTTTCCCCTCTCCACCCACAGAGCAAAATACTAGTTCCAAGGTGCTAGGAACAGCTTCCAGCTGTCTCCTCTCACTGGCTTGCACTTACGCCTCCTTTCTTTTCTGACCTTGCTCCATCCCTGCTTTTGATGCTACTGTTATTTCCAATATGGTATGAATGCTGTGCACTCCTAATCAAGTCTGGAACACCCTAACATGCTAGGACCTTGAATTTAATCCAGAGGACAGGGCCCAGTACCTGCCCCTGCCCATTTCTCTCTAGTCTAACATCCCCATTCCACCCTGAGTGGTCAATAGCACCTTCCCCAGCTGTGGTGGACAGAGTAGGGAGAGGATACCTTAGGACAGGGAGTTGGCTCAGTTCCCGGGGTGGGGGGGTACACACTGTGGAAGCATAAGCCAGGGCCCTGGGCGTGCTCCCTTCACTCCCTCCCAGCCCATGCAGCTGCCCTCCTGTTTTGTGGCATGGTCAGTTTACTCCTATCACAGAAGAGGGGACAGCCCAGGGCACAAAACAGAACATACTCCACTTAGGGCAGAAAGAGATCATACAAGCAAACTCACGCAACTCTCCTACCCTACACACCTCAAATTATCTTGTCTTATTAGTTATTTTACTCTGTGGGATTCTAGTGGTCTTTTGAAAACTGGCAGCAACATGGGTAGGTGATCAATGTAATTCCTCCCTGTTAGCAAGTGAAGAGCTGCTTGTCATACCTCTCTAGGGTCAAGCTAGCTTCTCTGGCCAGTGCCTGGGACCTGGCTGCCTCTCCATAACATAGAGCTCAGGAGGTTAAACCTGGCCACAGGTCCTGCCACAAACCCAGGCCAGCATCCTCTCTGGCCTATTCCAGTGGTGGAGGCAGCTGACTCTAAGTGCTCAGATACTGATGGTCTGTCAAGTAGATGAGAACTACAGTGAGTCCTGAGACCCAGGAGCCACTATGCTCCAAATAGGGCATGACCCTTAACCCAGCCCAGGTTGGAGAAGTGGAGTCAGCTCATTCTCACCGTCCCCATGCTGTGCTATGGTTGCTTTGAGGCAAGGAGAAAAATGGAGTGGAAAGAAAAATGGAGCAACCCCAAGTCCCTACTTTCCTCCCCACTGGCCTGCCTGACCAGCCAAGCCAGATAACGGCAGGGGAAGGCAGGTTCAGTCCCCTTACCCCAGATTCCTCCCTTCCCTTCCCTCTCTTCCTGTCTCCCATTCTTTTCCTCCAGGGTGCCTTTTTCCAACAGTCAGCAGGATTCCCAGGGGCAATGGGGCAGAGCAATAATTAATTGGGCTTGTTCCCTTCCCTCTGAGTTGAATCCCAAACTTTTGCCCTTCAGAGGCCGAGGGTAGTATGCTTCTGCTTCCGGGACTACTGAAGGTCATCCAAACCATATTTCTTCACTCCTAACTCAGCAGATATGATTCTGATGTCCACAGGGATCAGCATCCCCACCCAGCCTGCCCCATGGGAAGGAATTTTACAGTGAGTGTTTGGACAGTAACCAGCCAGACTGACAGTCTTGCTTCCACATCCTCAGAAACATCCCGTGCCTTCTTGTTCCCCATCCAGCAATTTGAGGTTGTCAAGCTGTTCAATGCCTGTTTCCTCATTTTTACAATAAAACAACAGGAGTGAGTGATGCCTTGCTCCACAGGCTGCTCAAACTTCCCACCAGACCAGATAGCAGAAGAAATATAGGCTGCACCACTATAAATGGGGTATGGACAAAGAAAAGGAAACTCCCTGCTGTCTGGTCCCTAACCTGGGCTGAGGTAGGTTAAGGCCTAGGACAGAGTCAGGAGGTTTATCGTCCTGGCCACAGTGACTGGCAAAGTAGCAGCAGTCTCCTTGGGCTTTCATAGGCCCTACTGTCAACCTCTCTGCACTCCTTATTCCCCAGGATGAGGAGTTGCACAGTTCAGTGTGAAACTCTGGTTTCACAAGGCTAGGAGAACACAGCAACAAAAGTTGCTAATACCTACCAGCTACAGGTCTGGAGACAATGCATATGGGGTGGGGTGATGATGCCTGGGTGCGGGGGTAAGAACATCCACTTACTAACTGCCCACAGCCTGAGTCTTTAGGGCTGTGCCCAATCCTTACCTCCTGCCCAGAACTGGAATGCTGAAGGGTGGCAGGATTGCTCAGCATCCCACCCATTTCTTACTCCTTCTCCTGGCCAACACACTCTGACTGGCCATGAAGCTGAGACTTTGACTAGGGGAAGATTACACAGTCATAAGTCTCCTAGAGGGCTGGAGAGATGGCTCAGAGGTTAAGAGTATCGACTGCTCTTCCAGAGGTCCTGAGTTCAGTTCCCAGAAACCACATGGTGGCTCACAACCATCCCTTATGAAGTGCCCTCTTCTGGTGTGCAGATATACATGGAAGCAGAATGTTGTATAAATAAATAAAATCTTTAACAAAAAAAGAAAAAAAAGATAAGTCTCCTAGAACCAGCAGGCAGGAGCCTAGACAGCTGCTCCTAGAGGGAGGAGCCTCCTACATGATGGTGTATGAGGACCAGATGCCAAGGCAGGTGGGAGAACGGTAAAGTGGTAGCTGGCACCCTCCCTCACCAGTCAGGCTATGAGACTTCACTGAGGAGCTGCAGTCTGAGCCTGGGAGTGGTAGGGCAAGGTGGCATGCAGATGGGTGGTGGGAAGTTCTGACTGCCTCTTTCTGCAAGGAGAGGGGACATTTGGGACTTCCTATGGCCCTTGGCAGCTTGCCAAGGGCTGAAGTATCTCTCTGTCTCACTGATGTGAGGAAGCTCCAGTAAGAGCTGGAACAAGGGTCAGTCCTGAAACCAGCCTGCAGCCAGGAGGGCTCCTGTGAGCCAAACAACACTCATGTGACTTCAAAGTGACTAACCCACTTTGCAGCTCTGTACCATACAGCAATACCAGGGCTGCTGGGAGGATTGAATAAGATGGTATCGTTAAAGCACTTTGGAGAGAGAGAGCTCCTCAGTTAGTGGCTGGTGTGACATACATGAATAAAGGAAGCCAGCACCACCTATCTGTACCATCTAGTCTGATGGTCACTACAGCATCCTGTTGTGGGATATTTGTACACTGTGTGAAGATGTATTGCTGTGATTGGTATAATAAAATGCTAAATGGCCAATAGCTAGCCATTAGGGGTATAGGTGGGACTTCCAGGCAGAGAGGATGCTGGGAGGAAAAAAGGCGGGGTGGCCAGCCAGACACAGAGGAGGCAGGACAGGCAAGAAGGGAGGTAACGGCTAAGAGCTACATGGCAGGACATAGATAAATAGAAATGGGTAGATGGGTTAATTTAAGGTATAAGAATTAGTTAGTAACAAGTCTAAGCTATAGGCCATAATTAATAAAAAGTCTCTGTGTCAATATTTGAGGGGCTGGTGATCCAAAGACAGTCTGACAAGAAAACTTGCTACAGCATCACACATCTGTACTATCAGGCAAGGTAACTACCATAGCATCCTACATCTGTGCTGTCTGATGGTCATTTGTCACGCTCAGATTTTGTTAAGTTTTTTTTTTTTTTGGTTTTTCGAGCCTATCCTGGCACTCGCTCTGGAGACCAGGCTGGCCTCGAACTCACAGAGATCCGCCTGCCTCTTCCTCCTAAGTGCTGGGACTAAAGGCGTGAGCCACCAACGCCCGGCTTTGTTAAGTTTTAAAAACATTAAAATTTCAGTGCCTCAGACTAGGCACATTTCACTGAGACTTAGTAGACGGGGAGGCAGCAATACTAGATAGAATAGTCATGGGCAATTTCAACATAGCAGAACTTTCTACTAGACAGCACTGATTTAGTCCTCTAAGTCACTAACATTTTTTGATTATATGAGACAACTCCAAACCAAACCACTTTATCCTTCTAGCAATGGATATGTGCTCAGAATCCTCAGAAACACAAGACCTGTTACAGTCCTGAACTGTACCAACAAGAATGGAAAATTTGCCCTCAACCACAACAGAAAGTCAAAAATTTAAAATCAAGGCTGGGCATAGTGGGACATACACACCTGTCATCCCAGCACTTGGGAGATGGGGGCAGAAGGATCAAGAGTTCATGGCCAGCCTGGAACAAAAATCCTATCAAAAAAAATAATCAAATGACACATTCCAAAATCCAATCAAAGCTGGCATAGCTTTAATCTCAGCAGAGGTGGGGCAGGAGGTTCTCTGTGAGTTCAAGGCCAGCCTGGTCTACATAGTTAAGTTACAGGACAGCCTGGTTTACATAGTGAAACCCTATCTTGGAAAAAAAAAAAAACCTCCAATTACAATGAATTGTAATGAACCATTGGCTTTTAAACCAATGCATTAAGACTCCACAGTCTAAAATTATTGTCACCAACAGCCCTTTTGGGATATACTTGGAAAAGACTCTAATAGTTGAAGGAGATGGGGAGATACAAGATGGAGCAAGAATGAGTGGAGTTATCTAGGGACAGAGGAGCCTGACTGGTCCTTACTCCAGCCTCCTTTTCCTGCTGGGATCAGCCAGAGCCTCCAGCTAATGCTGATGGAGAAAGAGAACGGAAGGGGCCTCCTGTAGGCCTTTGGTCCCAAGGGCAAGGAAGACCTGCAGGGAGTCAGAGGAGCTGCCACCAGACAGGCAGTGTTAGGATTCTCCCTTCCCTCCTTGCACCTCCTGCCCCTATCCCTGCTCCCAACCAGACTCGGAGCCCTCAAGAGAGTCACCAATGATGCAACCTGCAATCTATTCAAAAAACAAAGCACAGGAAGCAGGTGCCAGGGAGAAACACAAGAGGGGAGGGAAACGGTCTCAGAGGAAGATGAGGGCTCCCAAGAATAGTGCCCAGGCCACTTTCCAGTGCTTCCTAGTCAAGACAGATGTCAGCGCTCATCAGTGACACCTGAGTAACAGGTGAGTCTGCCCACACCTACCTGTTGGAGCAACTGTGCTGCTGCTGACAGGTTGGTACAAAAATAAAAACCCAGGGCTCTAGTTCACAGCTCAAGTACAGAAGGCAAGCAAGAGGGCTGCTGAGCATTTGTGGCAAGCCCACAGGTGACATCCACCCCACTGGGTACAGCAGGTCCCCTGAAATTCCCCTGAAAGTGTTAGATAAAGGTTGATTGCATTTGTGGCTGACAATCTGAACACAAGGCACACAGGGCCTGTCTGTCCATTCCTCCCCTGGATTCTACTTCCCCTTCTTTCTTGGCCTCAACTGCCCAGAAACTTGGCTCCTTCTGCTGTTGGCCTCCTGGGTCTAGTGGCCAGCACCTCCCTCTTATTGTCCTGGTTTCTGTTTGCCTCCTGGAAACCCCACCAGAAGGAAGCATTGCAGCAAAGTCATGAAAGGCTGAGTTTACCCTGTCTCTCAAATCCGCATTCAAGACCAGCATGGCAAGCGCCCTGTTCCAGACGGTCTCTGTGCAGGTGGGGCTAACATAACCATTATGTCATCTAATCATTTTCCTCCCAAGAGAGACAAGGGAAACAAAAGAGCTCTTAGCAAAGGGGGGGGTGTCAACAGTTTTTCTTTGGTGACAATTCCTTTTAAAGTCATATGACCATAAGAGTAACACACGCACACACACACACACACACACACACACACACACACACACACACACAATCTGCTGAGCAGGCAGTGCACCCATTGCCTCCCACATGGCCAAGAACTTTTGCCCATCCTCCTGATGACATTACCAGAAGGTGTCAAAGAGCACACTGCAATGGAGGGTGAGGGGACACCCCTCCAAAAGGAACTTGAGGAGTGAGGACACCAAACCCAAAAAAAGCAAGGTTGTTCTCTCTCTCTCTCTCTCTCTCTCTCTCTCTCTCTCTCTCTCTCTCTCTCTCTCATTTCAGTTTTGCTCCCAAATGACAACTTCGTCTTTTTAACGAGTGACCAATTCTGCCTCCAGTCTATCCCACCTGCTCTCTTCCACAGCATACTCTGTACTCTTTACAAGTGTCCTGTCCCCATCTGCTATGGCTGTGTCCCTGTGAGCCTGCTCTGCTCCGAGCTCCTAGCCCCTCTCTGGAGACAATGGCTCAGAGAGGGGTGATGGAAGGAAGAGCCGCTGGGCTTTGTGCACCGGGTGGCTAGTGAAACCATTGTTTCCTTCCCAGGACAGGCAAACCAGCCGCACTCCACTGTAGGGCTAAGGATCTCCCCTTAGCTGAGAACCATTCTCATAAAAGGGGGTGAGCCTAAAGTCTGGCCCCACTGAAAATTTGTTTCTGGTGTGACAAAAGACCCCTCTGACTGATGAAGAGAAGCAGCTAGTGCTCCCTCACCTGCTCCAGAGCCACACAGACAAACAAACACCAAACCAACAGCCACTTACTCACCAGCTCGGCTGTGCTGCCTAATCTCTCTGCTGCCTCTAACTCGGCCTCCTTTCACACTCAGGAATAGGAAAAGGTTTCCCTTTAATACTCAGCAGGTCCCTGTGGAAAGCAATCATTAACAGCCACACATGCTGATGGACCTTAACCCCTTCAGTTCTGGGCTGCCAAAATCCAGCTGATGCACTGTCCTGTCCTTTTTGCCTAGCTCCGAGCCAACAGCAACTCTTCGCTTGCTACCATCTACCTTCATAATGCTGCTGCCTCCCATGTGGAGAGCGAGCCTTTAGTCCCACCCAGGCCTCCTCACCTAATTGGAGCACGCCTACAACCTGAGGTGCTCAACTCTGGCACGATGCCCAATTGGATGAGCCCACATTATGAAATATTTGCCAGGCAGGCCAATAGTGAAGCCAGGATCCGGGGGAGGGATGATATTTTTATTTATTCCTGGAGGAGGATGTGCAGACAAAAGTAGTCATAGCATCCATAGCCCTGGGACAGAGACAGAGGGAAGGCCAACCCAGACCCCAGGACGCCTTTAGCTGTTCTAAGTACATAATCCTGGGGGACTAAGCACTTGCTGCTAAACTAAAGGGTTCTTCCTCCTCCTCTTCCTCTCCTCCTCATTTCTCTGTTCTACTCAGGAGTTTAGAGAGGCGAATTGGGTTACACTACAAAGTTGAAACACCAGCAGGCAAAGGACTGCGTGAGCGCAGGTATTCTTTATATCCTAAGGTTGCGGGCATCGCTTGGACATCTTTGGAACATGCAGGTGACAGCTGGGCAGGTTTGTGTAGAAACAAAAATCCTGCCTTTTCTCTTTAAAAATAGGTAACTGGCTTAAGGATCTCCAAAACATCAAAGTGCCTCCATGTAGGATGCATGCAAATCTATGCAGATATGCACAAATGAGCAGCTCTGTGCTTGTCAGCTTGTCAGGGCGAGTCCTTGCCAGGGTTTTCCTATTTTAAGGGAGAAATCAGGTAGTCTCTAACTCAGCCTTGAGGCTGAGGTAGGAGTCAGAGCATCTCCCCAGAGAACAACAAATCCAATGGACACACACTGACTGAACTAATTATTGCCTCTGGGGGAGAGAGGCTCTGTGTAAAGCCTACCTGAGGTTTTTTGCCTTGAGCATAAATAATACTATTCCATGGGATAGTAGAATACAAGTGCCCTATACTACAACATGCGCAGTTGGCACCCCTCTCCCTTACAGTTCCCAGCTGGGAACCTCAGTCAGCCAGCTTTAGTAACTGGCACTTTTCTTATCACCATGGTTCCTGTTTGCCTATCAGTAGGCCAGCCACTGTGGCTCAGGACCCTCATTCAAAACAACCAGGGGGCCTTATCTTATCTTTGGTAATGCCTTCCCAGTCGCCCTGGAGGCTAGCTCACCCTGGTTTCTTAAAGGGGCTACACTACGTTCACATCTGTTCCATTTGCCCACAAGAACATGCCAGAGATCTGAGTGTTCTGGGCAGGGTTAGAACTTACTATGACACCATTCCTTCTCAACCTTTACCTTCATGGCTGCCTCAGGGTGGCTCCCGAAAAGATTTAAAACACAGCAAGATGTGGATGCTTCAAAGGGCAGTTTAAAAGCTTATGGTATCAGGCTGACACCCAGCGCCTTGGGTGGAACTGAGGTTGGAGCTGGGTAGGGAGAGGCTCTGGATATGTTAGTTCTATTTCCACATACTAGCAATAAGCAATGAAAACACCACTTATACTAGTGGGGAAGATACTAAATGCTTAAGGCTAAGCTTGACAAGAGAAGCAAAAATCTATGTGCTGAAGAGAACGAAACACTCCTGAGAGGAATTTAAGAAGATCTAAAGGAGAGATTCTGAGCAATGGTGGCACACTCCTTTAATCCCAGCACTCGAGAGGCAGAGGCAGGGAGAGAGTTTGAGGTCTACAGAATGAGTTCCAGGACAGCAAGGATTGTTACACAGAGAAACCCTGACAATAAATAAATAAATAAATAAATAAATAAATAAATAAGAGACTGTTTCCTGGGTCAGTGGGCAATATTAAGACATATGTTCTTCCAATATTTTACTATAGATTCAACACAATCCCACTCAAAATCTCTGCAAGTTCTTTTTTTTTTTTTTTTTTTTTTTTTTTTTTTTGGTTTTTTGAGACACAGGGTTTGGAGGCTGTCCTGGAACTAACTCTTGTAGACAAGGCTGGTCTCGAACTCATAGAGATCTGCCTGCCTCTGCCTCCCGAGTGCTGGGATTAAAGGCGTGCGCTACCACCACCCGGCTTGCAAGTTCTTTATATAAACCAAGACAAAATCTAAAATGGACATTGAAAAAGACTTAGAATGTTCTAACCAAAAATACTTTGTAATAGAAGACTAGATCCTAACACCTAGGAGGCAAAGGTGGGAGGGTTACAAGTTTTGGGTCAGCCTGAACCAAATGAGACCTTGTCTGGGAAAACCAAAGTCTGAGGCTTCAAGTGTAGCTCAGCAGGCAGAATGCTTGCCTAGCATACATAAGGCTCCAGGTTTGATCCCCAGCACTAGGTGGTGCAAGCCTATAATACCAGCACTGGGGGTGAGGATAGGAGAGGCAGGAAGATGAGGAGTTCAAGGTCATCTTTGGCTACGTAATAGGTCTGAGAAGGGGGGGAAGAAGGTGGTGGCAGGGCTGAGGATGTAGCTTCATGGTAGAGTGCCAGCCTACCACAAGAAAGGCCCGGGTTCAAGTTCTAACACAGAAGAAGAGGAAAAGGAAGCTATTAAGGGGGTACTTAGACTAAGAATAAAGTCTCAGTAATTAAGACAAGTTGGTAATGTTATAAAGATACATATATAAATAAATGGGGGGGAAACCAGTAATGATTGTCACTAAGAGCCCTTTTGGCATAGGGCCAGAGGGATATACTTGGTAAAGATTCTAATAATTGAAGGAGATGGGGAGATGCAAGACGGAGCAACAATGAGTGGAGTTATCTAGAGTGGGAGGAGCCTGACTGGTCCTTGCTTCAGTCTCCTTTTCCTGCTGGCATCAGCCAGAACCTCCAGTTAGTGTTGATGGGGAAAGAGAAAGGACAGGCCTCCTATAGGCCTTTGGTCCCAAGGACAAGGAAGACCTGCAGGGAGTCAGACAGAGGAGCTGCCACAAGGCAGGCAGTCTTAGGACTCTCCCTTCCCTCCTTGTACCTCCTGCCTCTACCCCTGCCCTATAAATAAACATACCCATTTGTGACCAATTGATTTTGACCAAGATATAAAGATGATTTCAATACATGGTATTGAACAAACCATAGATCCATATCCCAAACAAACAACTACTACCAAATAAAGAATCCTCATGGGGCTGGAGAGCTAGCTCAGTGGTTAAGGGTACTGGCTGCTCTTACAGAGGACCAGGGTTCGATTCCTAGCACCTACATGGTTTCTCTTAATCATCTGAAACTCTAGTTCCTTGGGATCTGATGCCCTCTTCTGACCTCCAAAGGTACTAGACATAGGCACACACACACACACACACACACACACACACACACACACACACACACACAGAAATAAATAATTCGTTTAAAAAGAGAACCCTCTACTCAACCAGATCATAGGCAACTTAAAACAAGCCATAGGCCTAAGAACAGGAGCTAAAAGTACATTTCTAGAAGAAAACATAGAAGAAAAATCTCAGTGACTTAGGGGTTTTCTAATGAAACTCAATAAAGTGAACTTCTTCAAATAAAAGATGTTGGTCTTAAAAAGACATTATTCCAAAAACAAAAGGCCAGGAAAGAGTCCCCCAAACATAGAGCTGACATGAGCCTTCCACAAAAACACATAAATAGTGCACACTTACATGGAGACAATAAAACATCAGCAAAGGAGACATAGAAAGTGCAAATCAAAACATCCATGAGATGCCATGCACACACCCCATGTGTGGGAGTGAGAGTAGTTTTAGAACAACTACATTTGGAAGACTGGCCAGTGCCCAGTGTGGTCCAGCATGAAGAGGTACTGATAAGGATAGGGATGGTGCATCTAACTGGAGGAAAGCAGGTAGCTTCCTGAAAAATTAAAGATGCAGGAACCATCGAGTCCATCCATCCTACTCCTACATATGTATGGAGAGATATTACAGCTTACAGCCTGTGTCTACACAAAGACATATACGCCAATGCTCACAGCACACTTACATGAACAGCTTCAAGCTGAAAACAGTCACCCACAAACCTGTGAGCACATGAGTCCACTAGAAAGGATGCCATTCAGCAAGAGAATAAATTACTAATGTAGGCAATGAAAGGAATTAGATGGAGCTCAAAATTATTACGTTGAGTGAAAAGAGCCAGCAGACCTTCCAAAAGAGAGTACACACTGTAAGATTCTATGATAAAATACCTTCAAAATTGCAAGCTGATCTACAGTGGCAGAAAGAAGGCCAGTGTGGCCCAAGGACAGGGTGGAGAAAGGATTACAAGTGAGGCAGGAAGCAATTTGAGGGAGTGATGGGGACTTTTTTTCCTTATGGCTGAACCAGAGACTGAGCCTACCTAGAGCCTTGCACCTAGCCATAGCCTCAGACCTTTATTATCTTAATTGTGGCAGGAAGATCACAGATTTTGGGCCAGCCTGGGCGACATAGTGAAACTGTATCCCCCAAAATAAAATAAAGTAAAAAGAAGATCTCATGAAATACATTGTTTTAGCCTCTAAATCTATGCCATTTTATGTCCATTATAACTCAGTAAAACTATAAAAAAGAAAAGCCTTCACTTGAAAAGGCTTTAGACAAAACTTCTTCCTCTTATATACTTCATGTTTTAGGTGTAGGTGGAGCAGAGAGATGGGTAGGTAGGCAGGATCCAGCCTTCCTTTCCTAATGGCCTCTTCCTCATTTGGAAGTGGCTCTGAGCAGCAGGGATGGACAGGGGTTCTTATCAGTCTATGTTTTTCTCATGGCTTTGTAGCAATTAATTCAGGCAAGCCCAAATGCAGTGCACATAAAAATAAAGGAGCAGTGTTTATGACAGAAAAGGAAAGTCAAATACAACCTTATGATTCAGCAGACATCCACCCCTATTTCACTTCATTTGATTCTTTTATGATCCTTGAGGCTGGCAGGAAAAGTATTATCAACTCTAATCTAAATGAATGCAGAAATAAGGGGCCAGTGAGACGGTTCAGAGGGTAAAGGCTGTGCAAGCTTGACAACCTAAGTTCGATCCCTGGAACCCAGGTAAAGGTGGAAGGAGAACCAACTCCATAAAGATGTCCTGGGACCTCCACCTATGCCCTATGGCACAGAAGCATCTGCACGCACACACACACACACACACACACACACACACACACACACCATAATAAGGAACAGATGAGCAAACGGGACTCCAGAGCTCCGAGACCTTAAGGGACTTGGATGACACAACCTACCTTGGGGTCTTTCCAATTGCAGCCTTCCTCCTAGCCACAGGACCTGTCCTCAGCAAGGCTGTGTCCCTCCACCCTGGCTTGGCTTGCAGAGGCCTGGGGAATTCAGACACACATCTTGTGCTCACTCAGCCCGGGGTGGATGACCCAGGGAAAGACGGGGACAACACCCCACAAGCTCTGGTACAAACAGCAAAAGACCTAGCAGGGTGGGAGCTGGATCAACTAAGGGAGCTGTGATATCAAGACAGGAGGACTGGGGGGCCCAGGGTCCTAATTAGATCACACATTTGATGTGAAGAGGGGAAAAGGCCATCCAAACACCACTCCCTAGCCGGAAGTCTGGTGGGTGTGGAAGCAGCTGGAAGCTGTTAGACTAGAGGCTCCTAGCCAAAGGCCTCTGTACCCTTCCTTCCCGCCCCCCAACCCCACCCTCCCTCTGTTCTGGCCAGGCAAGAGAACAGCTTCTGGCTAAACGCCCTACCTTTCTCTCCCTTGTTCTGAGGATAGGATGTCTGGAAGGGGGAGAAACCAGTCCTGCAGGGCACAAGGGTCCAATGTATAAGGGTACCACAATCCCAGCCACTAAGATGTATACCACTCTAGTGCAAATCTGTAGTGCTTGTTTGATGATGGATGGAACCCAGGGCCCTGGGAGTCCAGCCACCACACCACCACTGCTATGCAATATTATTTCTTTTTTAAATAAAAACTATTGACTAGAAAGGCTCCAGGGACACTGACATGTCACATTAAGACAGCCGTGTATTTTGGTGCATTTTCCCTGGGGCTCCAGTGTGGTCTGGGGTGGCACTGCTGTTGATCCTGACTTGATTCAAAATGGCAAAATGGTTTTGTTTTTTGTTTTTTGGCTTTTTGGTTTTTTGGTTTTTTGAGACAGGGTTTCTCTGTGTAGCTTTGGAGCCTATCCTGGCACTTGCTCTGGAGACCAGGCTGGCCTCGAACTCACAGCGATCTACCTGCCTCTGCCTCCTGAGTACTGGGATTAAAGGTGTGTGCCACCAATGCCCAGCTTGTTTTTGTGTTTTAAATGTTGTGCTGTGAAATCTATCTTCAGGACTGGAGACACAGCACGGTGATTAGAGCACTTGTATTTGGGTTCCATTCCCAGAACTCACATGGTGGCTCACGACCTTTGATGACTCCAGTTCCCTGGGATCTCTGACACTCTTCTGACTTTGATGGGCACCTGGCATGTGCGTGGTTCACAGACATACATGCCGGCAAAACATTGATACACATGGAATAAATAAATAAATAAACCTTTTAAAAGTAAAAAAAAAAAAACATTATTCATCTTGCTTGGTGAATTTTTGGCTGCCTCACCCCCACCCACATTTAAATTTTCTGCCTAGGAAACATGCCTTGATACCGTGCTCCTAGGCAACCCAGTTGAGGGATGAGGGAGAGGACAGGAGGGGGAAAAGACTGGACGAGACCAGAAAGACCCAGTAAAGCCAGTGTATGAACAACAGAGAAAAGCTGAGGCCAGACAAGGAGAGATCGAGGAGTGGTGATTCCAGAATAGTCTTGAATGATGTGTTTAGGTTAAGTGTGAAGTGAAATATGGACTGTATATCGAATAAAATTGTATCAATGTTTCCAGCATTTGCTAATTGGTCTATGGTTATGCAAGAAATACCCTTGTTTTTAAAAGTTAAAAAAAAAAGGAGTCACAGCTGTCTGACAGCTGTATTAGCCAAACTAGCTTTCCTCTCCAACTTTCATGAAGAGGAGGCAACGGTTGGAAACAGCAATGACAGGCAGGACAAAAGATTGTGTCTAGACATTTTCTTCCTGAAACAAAAATTAACTGGAACCCCGAAATCTTTCTCCTTTTCCCCAGGGAAACGTAACAATTGGCACAGAAGAAATAAAGGCACTATCCTAAGCTGAGCCACAGCACCTGCCTTCACCCCAGACCAAGGCACTGCACCCCAACAAGGAGCCAGGTCAGGTGGCCCGCCTCCACTCTGCTAAGGAAGCTAGAGACCTGGAGGAGGGCCCTGGGTGGATCTCAAGCCACTCTCTTCCAACTTGGTGTCAGTTATGCAACATGAAGTTCCCTTCCTTTGATCCATCTACAGGCTAACCCTTCTTTTTATTTGCTCTTTACTGAATTTGTGTTAGTCTTAAGGTGTAAGGCTCTGGAATAGGCCCTCAGTCCTGATCGGAGCTCTTCCAGTTACGGCCTACAGAATTTTGGGTGAGTGACTCCATTTCTCTCTGTGTTTCATTTCCTCGGCTGTAAAAAAGGGGATAACACCAGAACTGTCACTCATGGGTTTGCCACAGGACTAAATAAGATTGCAGCAATGGAGAACTGAAGACAATTAATGTCTGCATTTAATAAACATTCAATAGTTGCCAATGACTGTTATTGTCTCCTCAGAGATGATTGCCATTCTCACTACAGAAGCTCTTGGAGTCTATCCTCCTTAGCACTTAGTCACAGAAAGACGGATGCTTAAGAAGTGGTCCAAAGCTGGGCATGGTGGCACACGCCTTTAATACCAGCAGTTGGGAGGCAGAGGCAAGCTGATCTCTGTAAGTCCTAGACCAACCTAGCCAAGACTATTTAGTGAGACCAAGGAGAGAGGGAGAGAGGGAGATAATTGGTTCAAAAGACGCCATCCATTAAAAGAATACCCAGAGAAGATACATGCCTGCAATCCTACCACTCAGGAGGGTGAGAGGAAGACTGCCATGACTTCAAGGCCAGCCTAGACTACACAGAAAGTTCCAGACCAACAGGAGCTACAGTAAGACCCTGCCTGGAGAAAGAAAGGGGGGAAGAAGGGAGTGAGGAGGAAGAGTACCCAGAAGTCACTAAATCCACTTTTCAATTCAGCCCCAATATCAGATGAAAGGCTCATCAAAGGTGGTGTCTTCCCTTGTCCCTAGGAGCCAGAATAAGCAATGCCTGAGGATCTCAAGCAGAACGTTTGTTCCCAGCAGCCTTTGTACCAGGAGATGGATATTTCCTGTATACTATCTTATTTGGACATTGAAAAGCAAGTCAGCCCTAGCTACAGCATCCCTGTAGAATGAGCAGAAAGAGTTAACTACCAAGTTCTTGTCTTACTTGGACATTGAAAAGCAAGTCAGCCCTAGCTACAGCATCCCTGTAGAATGAGCAGAAAGAGTTAACTACCAAGTTCTTATCTTACTTGGACATTGAAAAGCAAGTCAGCCCTAGCTACAGCATCCCTGTAGAATGAGCAGAAAGAGTTAACTACCAAGTTCCACATTCCAGTGCTTTTGCTGCAACTGCCCAGCTGTAGTGTGGGCAAGTTCCCGCTCCCTTGGGTGGCAGTGGACATGACAGAAGGAATCCCAATGCCCCTAGGGTGAATGAGAGGACAGAGGAGGCCACCACCTTAAGTGCTTCAGGGAATCCTCTAGGAGAGCTAACTTCTCACTGGAAATGGTCTCCCATCTTAGAGATGCAGATCCAGCTGGGGAGGATGCATGGCAAGAGGGGAAAAGTGGAAACACGGACCTGTGTCTGCAGGGCTGAAAAGGGCAGGCCAAGCACAGGGTGGACAAAGGTCAGGAAGCAGTCATTTAGCCCAGATGGTCCTTCTGTGACAGAGCCAGAACAGGCAATTTTCTAGCCATAAACAGCCACTCGAAAATCCCCAAACCACACACATGCACATGTGAAAATAAAGACGAAATACAGCTGCTCCTGGGTGAGCTGGGTGTGGGAGAGCAAGGAGGGGAGGAGTGGACATGTGTGTTGTGTGTTTCCAGACACACTGGCTGCAGGAGCAGATTGGGTCTCCTGAGACCCCAAGCTCACACAAGTTGGGAGACTACAAATACAGATTTATATGTCAGATGAGGCTTCGGGAGCGAGGGCTCCGTGCTTAGCTCTAGCCACTCTCCCCTGCTTTTGCTGACCACTAGCGCACTGGCATGCTTGTGCCTCTCCGAATTCCCTTGACCCTGGATCAGCAATATTTCACCTTCCTATCACATCAAGCTTTGCTTAACCTGATTTATTTCTTATGGCAAAGAGCACGGAGAAGCCCCACATCTGAGATTAAATTCTCCACTCCTGCTCAGCCGAGGGTTTGGCTTTGCATGCTCCCTTCCCTCTCCAGTGTGCAGCACTGCACGGGGCATCAGGAACTTGCAGGGTCGAGTCCCTCCCCACTCCAAACACTTGGTTTTGAGCGGGGCCCCACCTTCCCCAGAGGGCATTGCAAAGCCTTCCAAGCTGCCAGGAAGGGTGAAACCACAGCTCCACCCACTGCCTGGCCCCTTGCATTCTAGCCCTGCGTCCAGAGTTTGACCTCCTCTGTGGCTGGCTGCAGATATGGATATATTCTATTTTTCAGAAATAGCCTAGCACACTCACAGACCCCTCCATACCATCCTCTAGTCCTCTCTCCTCCCTCCCTCCCTCCCTCCCTCCCTTTTTGTTTCTCTCTGTCTCTCTGTCTCTCTCTCTCAGAGTCGGGCAGGATGGGAGGGAAGAGTTCCCTTCTGCAGCACCCTCCTACACAGCCCTTAAGGCACAGACCCTAGTGGGCCTGACTCCTCCTGCCTGGTAGACAAGGTAAGGGACTCCGGCTGGGTCTGGAGGAGGAGCACTAGGCAAAGAAAGGAAGCTCCACACCCTGGAAGCTTCTCCAGTCTTATCCCAGGAGAGAGGGATCTGTAAGCACAAGGCTATTGCTACCCACAGAGCAGTCTCCAGATTCCTCCCTCCCAGCCAAAGGAGAAAGTGAAAGAATTCAGAGACAGAATAGAGATGGAGACAATTTTCACAGGGACAGTGTCATAGGTTGCCTAATATACGCTGCTGCATTGGACTTGTCTGGGATGCACTGCCGGACTTGTAAGCACACCCTTCTGGAAAAATATGATTTGTCAAAATATGAATTGGTTTTCCTGCACCAGAAATTTTCAGAGCAAACACTGAGCCCCTGCAGTTTCCTTCCTTCCACCCTGAACTTCCTTCCACTCTGGCTAAGCTCGGAGGTCAGCCCTGGAAAGGCTCAGGAGGGCAGAGTTTGTCCTTCTGCGCCTGAAAGAGAAAAGCCTGCTTCCCTCGTGAGCCAGAGGGATGCTGGGAGCCAGCTGCCCAATGGTGCTAAGGACAAGTTCATCCCTTTCTGTCCTCCATTTCTTCTACATGGTGTGACCTAACACACCATGCTTCTGACAACACCAGCCACACAGATAATGGCCGTCACCATCTCAGGCTCCTGGAGTCTAGGTCCACCCGAAACAAAGAAACAGAAATTCAACCTCTCTACATGACTCAATGGGATTCGGGTATGCTTGAATTCAAAATGACCTGTGATTCTTTGCAGGTTTAACTATCAGCCTCCCAAGGTCTATTAGTACAGAGAGGAGAGAAAAGATAATATCTTGGCCTGGGTCATTCTGATGGCCTCCTCCACCTCATATCCCCTCTTGACTTGTCTGAACTTGCCTGCCACGCCTTTCTCATGACCCACAGTAGGCTTTTGGTGGGAAAAAAGAAATTTAGCAGAATGTTCCCTGCTACTTCTTGTATAGTCAAATGAGGGCCCCTTGCTGTTTCTTCAGAGGAAGGGCCATAGCCAGTGAGAAATGATTCCAAATTCCCAGCCCCAAATCCTCACCTTCAAAGGTAGGATGATTTGAATATATGTGTGCATATATATAAATGTCAAAAAATGCTCATTACTTAGGGACATGAAAACTCTCCAAGACAAACCCTTGTTGGAGTGGAATCCAATCCATCTTGTAGAAACTGCCCATCACAGCATCCGCAGTCACCATGGTAACAGCCATGCTCCTGAAACCTGGCACCATCATCTTGGTGACACAGGGTAGGTACTTGATCTCACCTGGCCTAAGCTCGTCCCTGAGAATAAAGACTATAGTTGAGAGAAGAAAAAGACCATTTCACTTCCAAGTGATTCTATTGACAACATGTCCACAAGGACACTTCTCTTCCTGTAGGCTACCCATAGGGCTAAAATTCTTCCCTGCACTAAGGGACAGGAGAGAACCAGCACACCAAGAGCAACAATAGGCTAGTCCATGATGACAGTCCAAGACAGCCCAAGACAACCAGCCTCTTGATTTCATTTGTTCCCAGGGTCCAATCATTTCTGACAGTGAGATCTGAGAAACACTACAGGCTTCTATAACTAGACCTTCAAGATGTAAGCTGGTTTTTGAGTAGTGTTTTTTCTAACTTGGGCCCAGAAGTCATAACTAGTACGGTGATACAGAGTTGAAAGTACCCAGAATCTCCTTTAGACTTTGCATACAAGGCTGATCTGAGGACAGAATAGAGGCAAGAGAGAAGGAAAAGGCCAAGGACAAAGATGGCAATGATCAGAGAAAACAGATGGGCTGACTTCTAAAATACAGAAAAGTGTCAGAGATGCTCAAGAGAGAGCTATCAACAGGAGACATGGGTATGGCTTAGGAGCTGAAGTCCCTAAGGAAAGTGACAGATAGGCACTGCTACTCAAAGGACTCTGAGCTGCTGCCGGTAAGTGGACACAACTTTGCGACACAGTCCCAGAGGACAGCATTATTGAGGAGGGAACAAGTCTAGCGTTCTGGGTCCTCTTCTGTCCCTGACTCTCACAATTCTCCCCAGCCATAGAGTCCAATCTGTCCCTCTAGTCTTCTTTAGGAATGTCTACTTTTTCTGCTACCAGCACCATGATCCAATAGCCCCTATGAGAAGCTCTCTACCTCCATTTTCTATTCTGCAATTGGCTGGAACAGATATTCTCTGTTCCTATAGCAACTAACTTACCATCTTTCCTATTGAGTATCTTCCCAGTGAGAGACACAGTCCAGTCCATACCCTCTCCAAACCATCAGGCTCCTTTGCACAGAGGAATACCATGAATACGGGCACCTGGATATTTAGAGTTCAAATCTTGCCTGATCCAGGGGAATCCAGAGAGGGGAGTGGCCATCTGACAGCCCTGAAAAGGTGGGTGAGGAAGGTTACCCATGCCATTGCCCCCTGTACTATTGCCCAAACAACAGAGCAGGGTCCATCTTTCCAATGAAGTGTTAAAAGCATACTGTGTCGTCACCAGATTGAATTAGCACTTCCTTTGACTGTTTTTTTTCCACATCACTAATGAAGACCAGTGAGACGCTCTAATTGAATTTCCTCCATTGCAAGATGCACGTCCCTCTCATGCTTATCTGGGAATAGTGAAGCTTGCAAACTCCTCTACAGATGGCCCTGCTCCATGCAAGACTTCTCCAGACGGGGCACAGAGCCATTTCCGCAGAAGATGGCTCTTCTCTCATTACCCGTGATCACGCTAATTCCTGGGTCTCACAGCCTACACAGAGCCAACTGGTTTCTTCTTGTAAGTCACAAACTGAGCTCAACTTTAGCTTCTCTTCTGAGCTTTTCACCTAATGAGATCCCAGAAATCAATGTACAAACCGACAAATAATGCCTACCGGAAAGTGCCTTCATACTGGGGGAAGATACCAAGCCACCACCCTCAACAATCTTCCACTCATACCCAGAGAGGTAAAATTCATGCCACAGAGGAAAATATCTGGCTCCCTGACAGATAGACTTGGCTTGGAATCACAGCTCAGATTCTTTTCTTTTCTGTTTGTTTGTTTATTTTGTCTTTGTTTTTTGTTTTTTGAGACAGGGTTTTCCTGTGTAGCTTTGGAACCTGTCCTAGAACTAACTCTTGTAGACCAGGCTGGTCTCAGACTCACAGAGATTCACCTGCCTCTGCCTCCCAAGTGCTGGAATTAAAGGCATGCACCACCACTGCCCGGCTGCAGCTCAGATTCTTACCAACCAAATGGCATTATATAGAGTCCTAATCCCCTCTGAGCCCTTGCTTCCTCATCTGTGAAATGGGGAGATTAGTTCCGACCTAGAAGATTACAGCCACAGTGCCTTTACAGCATTTCAAAATCCACAAACACCTTAGACAAGGCTTTTTCCTAATGCAGCTGGCAGTAAATGCCAATCAGACTTGAACCTATTTGGCAACAGAACATGACCTGATCTGGCCCGAGTCTCCTTACAGCCTCTATCCAACTTCTGTGACTCTTGAGATCAGTATTGCCACAGATATATTAAAATGACTGTGGAGGACAGGCATGGTGTCACACTCATTTAGTCCCAGCACTTGGGAAGCAGAGGCAGACAGATCTCTGAGTTCAAGACTAACCTGGTCTACAGTGAGTTCTAGTATAACCAGGACTATACAGAGAAACCCTGTCTCAAAAAAATAAACAACAAAACAACTGGAAAGCTGATACAGATTGTTGGAGGTTTTATGTAGTATAGAGTATGTAATGTGCCTATCACCCTAAAATCCACAGAACCTGCAGAGATCGCATAATAAAGTGGGGAGCTGTGTAAACTCCTTCTCTAGCCCCCTTCCCCCCAGACAGAGATTTCAGAGCAATCATCGGAGTTATTTAAGCTGAAGATGCTTACAGGCATCACAGGCCTTATCACCAACCTGGAGAGGGTCTCTGGGTTCCTGGGACCTGGGCCTGGCTCTCTGGAATTCAAGTTGGCAAGGGGTTGGGGAGAAGAAGCAAAGCCCAGCCCTTTATAAAAATCCTGCTGCCTGTCTACCCTGAGCAGAGCTGGCAGAGGCAATGTGATGCTGTTATTTGGTTGAACCTCAGGTATAGACATGCCTGAAGATTCCAGACATGCCTCCCAGCTCCCCACCTCATTGGGTATCCAGTGCTCTCTCCACCTTCCCATGGCCTCATCTGCAGTGTTTGTGCCCTATGGGCATCCCCAGGGGGATAAATGGCCCAAATATGGCAAACACTGAGAGAAGGGGGATCTGAGCTTGTGGGAACTTGGACCAATAGGAGGAAAGGATTCTGTGCATTAGGAGGTGCTGAAGATGGGGTGTTCCCAGGTGAGTGGGGAGCACACACACCAACATCCAGTGGAACAGGTTTGGCATGTTTCTCCTGATGCCATCTCGTGGCCCCAGGAGATTTTTATATGGGAAGCTAGCCTAGTCAATAACAGCAAGTAGTGTTGGGCAATCCCTCTACTCAAGTCTCTTGGCTCTAGTCACACATTTTAGGGATTTACTGATGACTAGTATGTGATCAATTTTCTTAGAGACCCAGGCATCCCAATGAGCTTCCCAAATCTGAGCCTAGCTCCATCCTGCTACCCCAAGCCACCCTCCCAAGAGACATCATCATTGGACAGATGACCTGAATTCTAGCACTGGTAACATACACTCGGTTTCACAGAACAGTAAGGTCTTCCTGAGGCTCCTGGGGAGGACCGACTGTCTAGCACATGAAGAACTACACCCTGTATGGTCAGCAATGGGGTTACAGCGATCAAATTCAATTTCCTTACTATACAGAAGAAGCATCCTAAGCCAGGAGAGAGGGACTGATCTGCTTGACACCATGTATGCGTTAGAGACTACGTTAGCTCCGGAGCCTCAGAGACCACGGCAAAGCTTACAAAGCTAAAGCAAGCCCTTACTGACCTTTGCATTCAGAAGAAGCCATGCTGAATGGCTCACATATCTGCCCTCCTAGCTTGAGTATCTTTGAAGAAACTCTTATCTCCAAGAATTTGGATGGATTCTCTGACTCTGTATCCTAAACCTATTTAAAGTCAGGGGGAAATCTTTATCAGTCAGGCTTGGTGCTGTATGCCTGTACCCCTAGCCATTATGGAGGAAGGCAAGGGGACCACAAGACCAAGGCCTCCCTGAGCTACATAGTATGTTCGAGGTCAGTCTGAGTAGCATTATAAGGGCCTATCTCAAAATAAAAACTAATTGTGGGGGGAGGCTGGAAAGATGGGTAAGAGCACACACTGCTCTTGTAGGAAACCCAAGTTCAGCCCAGCATCCATCTCATGTGGCTCAGAACTATCTGTGACACCCTCTTCTGGACTCTATAAGCACCTGCACTCATGTCCATGCACCCACACATAGAAACACTCCCATACACAAACTTTAATTTTTTTTTTTAAATATCTGGGGTAGATTGCCATTGTGGAACACTTTCCTAGCAGGAACAAGGTTAAACCTTAGCAAGGGGCTGGGAACCCTTAAAAAGGAGGGGGGGGATTTTAATTTGTTTTGTTATTTTTGAGTCAGGGTCTCTATACGTCTTTCTACCTGGTTTGAGCTCACTGTGTAGACTAGGCTAGCCTTCAACTCACAGAGCACCACTTGCTTGTCTTCCAAGTGCAGAGATTGAGCGTGTGCTACCACACCCTGCTCAATATCAAAGACTTTTTGAAGAAAGCCACCAATAGAAGTGACCAGAGAAAGATTTAGGAGAAGTGAGGAGAATGTCTCCAAACTCCAGTGAACCATGAGTTGGGCCCTGGCAGGCTGTAATGTGGCTGAGGTCTTTAATGTATAGTCCTTGGATCCCGTCCCATTCCGTGCTCCTCACTTCAGCTACCTGGAGTGGGGCCCATAGTATCTGCCAGAAGCTCCAGGTTTAGATTTTACCATATCACCATTCCAGAGACCTTGTAGAGCAGGGAGTCTCTGGCACCTGGGATCAGAGTCTTGTGCATCTCAGACAAGCTTGCCATACTTCTCTGTGCCCTAGAGGAACTTGTGGTCTACCATGTACTCCCCCAATTTAACAACCTGCCTAATTTAGGAATATCAACTGCTTTCTTGGACCAGAAGAGCCAGACCTTGTGCTTCTGAAGAAGATCCCAAGGATGCACCTCAAAAAAAAGAGCACCTGTTTCGATGTCAATTTCCAGGGTGGTTCCAACTTAATTTCCCCCAACATTTCTGATCCTACACGTCCACAAACCTGTTAGGAGCAACCACAAACCTGAGGTTCTGGTAGCTGGGGATCTGCCTGGGAATTCCATGTATTTGTTGGAATTCCAGGCCTAAGTACTGAGAAGGCAGACAATTCAGACACTCTAATGCCCGGGGAACCTCCAATTTAGAAGAGTTTCAGTCTATAGTCAAGAGCTCAAGAAAAGCTGAGAGTTCCGCTCTAGGAATTGAGCTTTGTAAATGTCTTTGCCCCTAACCACCTAGAGATGTTTTTAAATGATTGACACTGGGCACCAAGACCCCAGGTGCAAAACAGACATCATGCTGCTCCCAAAATACAACCCACAAATCCCTTCCATGGTTCCCAAGGATAGATGATATCCTCATTTCCAAAAGTTGACTGTGTGAGTCAGAGCTGCAAGACCCAGCCCAAAGGAAAGGCTCCATATGTGTCATTCAGGACAAGAAGAGGAAGTAAGAGCTGACCCTTGGCCAGTGGCCTTGTTCTGGAGAGGAGACCTCCTTCAGCTTGGGAATGGGGAAGCCAAAACTCAGTTTGAGCTCATCAAGCAAGAGGGCCACAGGGCAAGGGGACTGGCCTAGGATCAGAGGCTGAGCCTGCAGGGGGCTGCCTGACAGTGCCTTATCACAGGGTCTGTTTAGAGAAAATCCTGGAGGCAAAATTTTTGGATTTCATGGGCCAGTAAAAATTCAAAAACTGAAATTTGAGGAACCAACATAAGGTTGCCAACTTTCTGTTTTTTTGCCAAATAAGGAAATTGTAAAGCCCAACTACCATCTATTCTCATCATCCACCCATGAAAAGACAGAAAGCTGTAACCTCAGAATATTTTAACACATCTCCCATCACTAAGAGAAGTCCTTCACATGGAACACATTTTGCTTTCTTAAAAAGAAGGGGAAAAAAGGTACATTCTCCCCACTTTCCTTATTTTAACTGTCACAGACCAAAACTTGAAAACTTGAGACTCAAAGGGCATATGACCCCTCCGTATCTGTTTGTAGTTTGAGCCTAAAAGTTAAGAAGAAAGACAGTAAAATTTGGAGATTTAATCCTTTCTCTGTGCTGGATATAGGTGGTGGGGGGAGGACCACAAGCAGGGTGGTTAGCTTGGCCTCTGGGAAGATGCCATGACAACTACAGAGCACCAGAAAGGTTTTGATTATTTTATGAATTAACGTTCACCGAGTCTCCATCTCCATCCTGGACCCCCGTGTTTCTGAGAACCCCTGAATGTTATGGTCCT
Organism: Cricetulus griseus; assembly: GCF_003668045.3. Classification (NCBI taxonomy): domain Eukaryota; kingdom Metazoa; phylum Chordata; class Mammalia; order Rodentia; family Cricetidae; genus Cricetulus; species Cricetulus griseus. The sequence goes on from NC_048598.1 coordinate 55,942,260, forward strand.
CTTGACTGTTTAATAAATTAAAGATAGACCATTTGGCCCAGGTGAAGAATTAAATACCGGAGATATACTGTAGGTTATGGGTGTGGCAGCATCTAGTCAGTGAGACACAGGCGGAGGCCTCAGGGGAGGGGTTTCTCCACCCTACTAAGCAGCTTCTCCACATGACTGGGGGTGAGTTGGGGGTGAGCAAACAGAGGAGGGCTCATACAGTATCAAGCTATGATGGGGGATATTTGATCACACTGTGAAACCTGAGTTTGCATTTGCATTACTTAAATAAAATAACGTTGGGTCAGGAGGCTGAGTTAGCAACCAGTTAACAGAAAGTAATCCTGGAGATTCAGAAGGCATCTGGAAGAGACAGATTCAGCAGAAGGAGTAGGGAGGGATTTGGAGTGGCGAGGCTTTTTGTTTGTTTGTTTGGCAGAGAGGAATGATGCTCTCTTTGGGCAAAGAGAGAAGGTTAGCTAGGTGCTACTCAACCTCTCTGAGCTAGCAGGTTTTCACCCCCGCCTTTGAATCTCAAGTCTTATTTATAAATAGAACCATAGAGATTTAGTTAAAGCTACCTTTAGCGGCAGTGGCAGAGCCAGTGTCTTTGGGAACAGAATTCTTGCCAGGCTGTAGCCAGAGTGGCTGGGCCGCTGCCAGAGAAGCAAGCTGGTAACTGTGGAGTTGCAATTGCTGGCTGAAATAGCAGTAGATTAAGGTGCAGCCACTGTGCTAAGACAAAACAACAAAGCTGAGAAGTGAGAGTGACCAGAGGGATGTGCACCAGCACTAGAGCAATGGTTCGGAACCACACCTTGAGTCTGCCCCTTCTTCCCACCTACTTACAGGGTGGCAACAGCATCTTCCAGTTTCTTCCTCATGTGCACTAGGGAAATAGGTGCTCCCTGCCTTCCTACAGGGAGCCCATGCAAGGGCAGAGCTGTCTCCTTTCCATCTCTATATACCCATCTCTACCTGATGCAATGCCAGGAGAGGGAGGACGGAGAATGCATGCCCCTCATTGGCTAGGACAGCAGAGTGGACACACAGTGCTGTGGGTCTGGGCTGGAAGACTGATATAACCAACAACTGTTACTGCTAATGTAGGTCAGGGCCATACACAGCAGCTTCTCCATAGCAGCCAACACTGGAAATTCTATTGGAAGAAGCTGGTGACACAAATAAGAAACATTTTCTTTAAATTCCCATAACTTCGAAAATAACTTCAGCACACAAACTGCTAAATACACTGTTAATGAAGACCAGCGTGTTTGCTCCAGCCTATCCCTGGCCCAGCCCATCCCCACCGGTTCAAAGACACTGAGTTCTTGTGTTCAAAATGCTTTGGCAGACCCACACTGCCTATCTATATCCTCAAAGCCAGCAGGCAACCCTGGTTTTCAATTCCAGATTACGTCTCCACAGGGAGCAGAGATTTCCTGGGCGCTTGAACATCAGCATTTGGGGTTCCTCTGCACCCTCTACTACCCCTTTCCAACCATTCCAGGTCCACCTCAAACTCATATAATGCATACCTCATCACCCCCAAATCTGCTTTTCAAAGCCCACCTCCATGCTCTTGCTGAGCCCCATTCACTCTGGCCCACCCATCATCCCAACCAGATCCCTGCTAAATTCTTCCTCACAGCGTTGTTCCCCACAAGGTCAGTCACTGCTCAAATGGGCCTTGGCGGCTAATCAAAGCTGCCTGCCTATCCCCGGCTATACTAGGTGGTTTGCCGAGCGAGCTCTGCCCCCTTGCAGCTGATAACACACAAGCCCAGAGCAGCATTTAGCCAGCCTCACCCTCTGCCGCTAACCACCCATCCAAATATCTGTATCCAGGCATAATGCCAGCCCCACCCACCTAAAGCACTGGCCTCCCTCCTGCCCCTGCACTGAGAAGAAAGTGATCCTGGCATTTGTCTGCCACAGCTCTAACTCCTCCAATGGGTTCAAAGTAACTGTACATGGAAATCATGCTGGAAGCCACACTGGTTAGTTAGCTACACTAGAGGGGAACCAAGTGACAGCCACACCAAAGCTCACCCACGGACATGAGTTTGCTAAACACTCCAGTAGAGACCTGCCTCTGTAAATTCCCTCTGTGATTGCTACCCAAGGTACAGAAATATTCATATGTCATTCCAGAAATTAGACATCTCCATGGAAGACCCCAAGGATGAGGGATCCGGGATTGTGTTTGTTGGGAGGGAGAGGGGGACACCTGAAAAGGAGAGGGGTGAAAGGAGACTTTCATCCTTGCTATTAATGGATACCTCCCCTTACTGTGACATAGTCCTGTCTCTGGTGTTCCCTGAAATGGTTTGGGTGGCCCCAGTCCTTTCTACCTAAGACCCCCAAGATCCCTATTTTTACCTTTTCCATGCTGACACTCAGAACCCAGCTGAGACGCAGAGCGCTGACTGAGAAAGAGAGACGTGCTTGTGGTGGCAGCTGTCACAGCTGCCTTGGCTTCAGCTCTTGTGGGAGCTGAAAGAGAACAAGCCCTGGAATGAAGAATTTCCCCAGCCTCCATGCAGGCCTCTTGCATCAGCTCTCTCTCCCTCTGCTCCAGTGCTAACTGAAGAAACACTGACTGAAGAAACACTGACTGAAAACCTGGGAGAAAGTCTTTTGAAAAAGTGGAGTGTGGAATCTGAAGCTGCAGGTTGGTTGGGCCCTACATAAATGAGCACACACACTCCTGCTCCTCAGCCTGCTGCCTGCTGCCTGCTGCCGCCTACTGCCGCTTTCTGAAGCTTCTGGCTAGCTCCTGAGTACCAGACATGTCCTAGCCACAGCAGCTCCTGAAAGCAAGCTGAGCAAGCACAGGGGGAGAGCCCTCTCAGACGCTGTCTGCCACTCTCCCAGGCCCAGTCCCCTCTAGCAGCTCAGGTCCAGGTACCAAAGTGTTCACATCTATAACAGTACTGGTCAAACTCCCAGCTTAGGAACAGAGTCTTGAAGACCTTATTTTGCATCAAGGAAGAATGTTCTTTTATGGATCTGGTTCTAGATGTGACTCTGACATACAGAGAATTCTAAACACACCAGTGTTCTGCACAGCACCCTCATTGGGCCACCTCCTTCCCTTACGTTTGCACACAGAACACAGCCAGGCCATGTGAGAACAGCAAAAGACTGTAGCAGTCATGGTGACAAATGTGGAAGCCAGACATGAAATGGCCTGGCAAAGCTGGGGAGGACCTACTAGCCCAACTTGGCATTCCTGGCTGGTGGAATGGCCAAGAGAAGCCTTTAAGGCCGGATACTCTACTGGCTGATTTGGCAGAATGGTCCTTGACTTCTCTGAGTCCGAGTTTCTTCATCTGTGAAATGACATTTATGATGCCGCCTCAGAGTAACAGTTCAGTAAGAGTGTGTTTCAGGCAGAAGGCACACATTAGACACTCAGAGGTCCCTCCCATTGCAATACTTGGCTTTATTGGTTTTCTTCTGACTCAAGACCTGACCAGTCAATTGCCTTACTATTTACTGCTCCTTCAAGGGTTGGTTTCATGTTTCTCCTCCAGCTTTCTGACAGTTGGCCTGGTGACCTCCAGAGTTTCCCTGGCGCAGCAGTCACAATGCAATGCTTCATTTCTGCTGGGGAAATCTTTGATCTGCAGGCCAAGGTCACAGACTCACTGCGGCCCTCCCTGCAGCTGTCTCTCAGTCTCCATCCTCAGGCTCCAGGCTTGCTCTCCGTGAGTCCAACTTCCTATTGAGCATTTCCAGGAGGGGCAGCCAGGCTTTATCTTAAACTCAGTGCTCTTAAAGTCAAAGGAAGCTGGACTACCCTCTGATGACATTATAGGGTAGATATGGCATGGTCTCCAAGAAACAGTGAGAGAAGGTGGAAGGAACTGAGTATTCTATTTATTTGGAATAAAACAACATGGAGTATATGACTGGAGATTTCAGAGACTTGTGCATACTAAGTGAATACCTTACCAATGAGCTTCATCATTGGTATTGGGTTAAAAATGGATTATGACTACCAATATGATTGCACTTGCCCAGAGCTGAAGCCAACAAACGTGTTAGGTAAAGGGTTGGAGTACAGATGTCTCGCTCTGGGGCATAGGGTGTCTGACACCCAATCAGCTCTCCCGATGTGCAAGAGCAGCCAGAGGACAGCAATGGACCAGTGTGGATATGTCAACCAAACTCTCGTTGTGTTCACTAAGGTTTGAATTCCATATGGCTTTTATGTATATAAAACAATGTTCAAGGGCTGGAGAGATGGCTCAGTGGTTAAGAGCACTGACTGCTATTGTAGAGGACCCGGGTTCAGTTCCCAGCACCTTCAGAGCTGCTGACAAAACAATATTCTTATTTTGGTGTTTTCCCAGGTACTTGAAATAAAAACACCACTCTTAGCTTGCAGATGACACAAAATTAGGTAGTAGAGTGCGTTTGGCCCACAATCCTACTTGGCTGACCTGCTCCCCAACTTAGTGTATCTTAGGAAGGGGACAGTAGCCACAGGTGATGGTGGCCATCTCTAAAAAGAGGGCTGGGGCAGATCTGAGATAGACAGGAGGGAGGTTTGTATGGGCTAATCTTCCTTTTGTTGTTGTTGTTGTTGAGACAAGGTCTATGTAGTATTGGGTGGCCTGCAACTTGAAATGTAGACCAAGATCATCTCAAACTCACAGAGATCCACCTGCCTCTGCCTCCCAAGTGCTAAGATTAAAGGAGTGCGCCATGAAATACTTTTGTGGGCCATCTGAGCACCATAACCAACATGGTAAAAGCAATCTTCAGTGGGTTCTCTGTTTTCTCCCTTTCCTCTATGTCAATGTCTTTGCAGCCAAATGTACTCACAAGTGACAGCTCAACTTTGACTTACTTGTGTTCTAGCCTCTCACCCCAACTGTAATCAAGTGTGAAACCCACCAGCCCCCACCCACTGGTCCCAACCCACAGGTCCAGATCCACAGGGCCTGGCCCACAGGGCCTGCATTCTCAGTATAGTCTATAACACTCCACACTCATTCAGCTGTTTTCATACAGCCTGTGTGGATTTTTTTTTTTTTTTGAGACAGGATTTCTCATTGGCCTTAGAGCTCGCCTATTAAACTAGGCTGGTTGATCAGAAAGGGAACCATAGGGATCCCCCTATCTGTACTTCCCATAGCTGGGATTACAACTGTATATGACCATGAGCAGCTTCCCTCAGCAAGCTTTTCTCCCATGTGAAAATCACTGACAAGGAGAGACTAAAACGCTGGGGATGGAATTCAGTAAATAGAGAGCTTGCTTAGCAAACACAAAGCCCTGGACTCAGTCCCAGGTACCGCATAAACTGGGTGTGATAGCACACACTGATAAGCCAAGCACACACAAGGTAGTAGCAAGTGGATCAGAAATGAGGTCATCTCAGCTATGTAGTGAGTTTGAAGCCAGCCTAGGCTACCTGAGATTCGAGGGAGGGACCTGAAGCATCTTAAGGAATGAATTTTTTTGCAACTACTTGCCTTTCCTCTGGGCTCCTACACCTGCACCTAGTAGGATGCAAAGTTGCTTGGTCTCCATCTCCCATGCTGCTGGAGACAGGGACACAGGGCAGAAACCCACTTAGAAAAAGAGGCTTGTGAGATGGCTCAGTGGGAAAAGATGGCGCCTAAAGCTCAATGACCTGAGTTTGATAGCTAGACTCTACGTGGTGAAAGAAGAGAACCTGCTCCCAAATGTCATCCTCTGACCACACACACACACACACACACACACACACACACACACACACACACACACGCACTGTGAGGCATGTGCATGCATGCACACACATACACAAAATAAATAAATATGTTCAATTGGAGGAGAAAAACTTGTTCTGAGACACATGACCAGACAGGACACACAAAAGCCAACGCCTTTGGGAAAGATCATTGCAGAAAATAAATAAATGCTTGATAGATAGATAGATAGATAGATAGATAGATAGATAGATAGATAGATAGATTGGGGGGAGAAGACAGATGTCAGAGTTGAGAAGAAAGCTGTCAGAGTTGAAACTGAATCCAACAAAACAGGGCTTTGCTTTAGAAAGGGAAGCCAGGAAAAAAATTCCACCCTCTGGTACTTTACAAGTGAGAACTCCCACTCAGGAAATGAGGGAATTTGAGTGACCCAGAATCACAAGTCAGGAAAAGCAGAGAGATGACTGTTCCCCTGCCCCAGGTGTGAGGTACAAGACAGCAGGCTCATAGCTTTGGGATGCAACATAGCCATTACTGGAGAGTGTGGCCACAAAACCTTTTTGCTTCTACACATTGCTTCTAGTTCAGGAACTAAGCAGTAAGATTTCCTGAATGTGTAACCAAAAGCTTAATGAAAACTGCCAAATATAATAAGAGTTTTCATGTATTGTTTCTAAAAACGTTCAAAAGATTCTTAAAGACAGACTCATTGTGTCTTGGGATCTGAGAACATCTTTGCTCAGAAGTGCGTATTGAGGACCATGGAGAGGGCTTGGTGAGGAGAGGCATTTGCACTAGGCTTGCTTGATAAACTGAGTTCTCTCCCCAGTCCCATGAGTACACACACACACGTACACACACACACACACACACACACACACACACACACACACACACACACTCACACACACACACACACTCACTCACTCACACACACAAATAGTACATTTAAAAAATGTGAACACAATTTTTTAAATGTTTGTCATAGGGTTGGGGAAACGGCTCAGTGGGTAAACGGCTTGCTGCATGAGCATCGGGATCTGAGTTCAGATGGCCTGCCCCCTCATAAAAGCCTGGGCATTGAAACCTCAGTGCTGGTGTGGTGGGAGCAGGGAGCTCCCAAGGGTTTACTGGCCAGCCAGCATCACCCAGATAACAAGCCCTAACTTCATTAAAAAGCCCTGTCTCCATGATGATGAGATGGAGAAGTACCTAAAGAATACACAGGACAATGACCTGTGTCCCCACATGCACTCACACACTCACACACAGGTCACACCTGCATACACACTGGCACACATACATTCAACAAAAGCACACATGTTTAATTGAATAAAACTGAGTATTACTCCTTTTCCTGCTTCCCAACATGAAGGGAACGATGTGAACAGAATTGCTTATTTCCTTGTCTCCCTCCCTCCCTTCATTTACTCCCACCCCAAGTCCAAGACAGGTCATGACATGGAAGAGAGGAATAGCACACAGGCCCTTGTCAGGTTCTGCCCTCTCCAGGCATCCATTCCTTCCTGGCGTGGGGAAAGCAGACCAAAAAAAAAAAAAATCTGGAACCAAGATGCAAACCTCTCAGGTACCGGAGGCAGAAACAGCGTGGCCTGTCCCTGGCTCAGACATGGCCTTCAGCCTTTGCAGGAGTCTGGCTGAAGGGCTCACAGCACTCAGGAGTCCATGAGGCATGCCACTGCCTGAGCAGCACAAGAGCAACGTTTCCCTGGGTTTGTCAAGCTCTCTGCACACTCTAGTTCTTTGGCAACATTTGGTTAGCTCAAGTAGGAGGGCAGGAGGACAAGGAGCAGGAGTGGGTATCTTTTGTCCCAAATCCTAGCAGTCCTAACCTTAAGCATATGGGCTGAAGAGTCCTTGGGTAGGGAAGAAAGGCAAACTGGAGTGCAGCCGGCCCCTAGCCATGAGCAGCAAATCACCAGCATGTGGCCTCATGCCATTTGAGGAGCTTGCAAACATCTACAAGCTGAGCATTGGTGGCCCCACCATAGTGCACACCACCTGTCAGACCCAGCACTTTCCAGCTCCCCTGGCTAAGGCACTCTGGACACTGGGATGCCCTTGCGGGTTTCTCGAGAGAGGAGACCTAAGCCTGGGGTTTGGAGTGCACACAAGAAGTTACACTGGAGATAGATAAGAGAAGTATCCTGCTTCTCCCTTCTTTCTGTCAGTAACAAGAGGGCTGCAGGACCACAGAAATCACCCACGCTCCGCCTGCATGACACTCACTCTCAGGTGGCTGTCCTAGAGAACACACCTATACTGCCCACACTTTATCTGTGATCTTCTGGGAGCTGTGGTCATTAGCGGGAGAACTATGTGGGTGTCTAATTAAGCAATCAACAGCAAACGCAGAAACTCATTCGAGCTGCCTGCTGACAGCCACACAGGAGCCTCTAACAGACAGCGCTCTCCCCCTCCCCCCCAGCTGCCTGGAAAAGACCCTGTTGTTTGCCTGACTGCAGAGAAGCATCCTGAGCTGTTCTTTACTATCTGCTGGCACTGGCTTCACACTCCCACTGGGTACAATCCCTGCAGATCACAGTAGTAATCATGCTCCTAGAAATATGGATCTGGTGGGCCCTTCTGGGTGGGCAAGTGAAGAGTCCCAGAGGGACAGTCTTCTGAGAGGATGCTCCCTTGCCTGGCCTCTCTAGATGCCCCAGAGCCCAGTGTCTGGCCACTCTGGCATGTTGGGGTGAAGACACAGGGAAATGGGATATCCTTAACAACATAATGAGACGGCTGGAGTGGGCAGCAGCCAGTCCCTCTTACAGAGACCTCTTGGGGGAGCAACACTCGGCCCACCCCCCACCCTCTCTGTTTTTGAGACAGAGTTTCTCTGTATAGCCATGGCTGTCCTGGAACTCACAGAAATCTGCCTGCCTCTGCCTCACGAGTTCTGGGATTAAAGGCGTGCCCCACCACCACCTGGCCCTATCTCTCTCTTTAAATGGAATGTTCCCTTTGCCCTGAGAGCCCGGGGAAGAGTAGGGTCCCTGTAAAGAGAAGCTTTCTTTTTTTAGAGACTGAGTCTCCCAAATTCCATCCAACATTTGTCCTCATAATAAGGAAGGGAAATAGGCCATGAGCAACAACTGGAAAGACTAGACTTGTACCAGGTCATCACTCCCCCTAGCCTAAGTCAGCCAACTGGAAGGAACAGATACCTGCCACTGCCCTGCAGCAATACATATTCCAGGCATGGAGCTCTCAAGACACATCCAATCCCATTAACCTCATGCCCGTGCTCTCCCTGAACCACAACTCATCTTCTTCCTCCTGTCTTATCTCTTCATGCAGAGGCTTTCACCCACCTAAGTTCTGCCTCACAGTGGAGCCAAGGAGGCAGATGCCAGCGTTGATGCCTATGGTGAGGATGGGGGTACCAAAGGAACAGTACATAGGCCAGAACCGGGGACAAGGGACAAGCAGCGCCTGGGGACAAATCCACAGTGTCTAATTCTTCAGGGCTCCAGTCACCCCCAGCCCATACCCTACTTATCTTCATGCGCTCCCAAGCTTTGCCAGCTTGGCTCAGAACCCTGGCATACACTCTAGTCCCATCCTGGTATGTGGTTCTTTCTTGAAGAAAGGAGAGAGCAGCCAGGCAGTGGTAGTGCAGGCCTTTAAATCCCAGCGCCTGGGAGGCAAAGACAGGAGCATCTCTGAGTTCAAGGCCAGCCTGGTCTACAGAGGGACTTCCAGGACAGCCAGGAGTACACAGAGAAACCCTGTCTTGAAAGACCAAAAAGGAGGAGGAGGATGGGGGGGAGAAGGAGGGAAGAAAGGAAGGAAGGAAGGAAGGAAGGAAGGAAGGAAGGAAGGAAGGAAGGAAGGAAAGAGTGACTTTTATTTCTAATCACTGGGCCCTGTGCAACCACTTCCAACTATAGGACAAGCTGGATTTTACTGGCAGCAGGTAGGTAACATGAAGTATTTGAAATGGGTCATAGGAGAGAGTTTATTGCCTTGTCATTGCACTTTACAACTAAAGACATTTCTTCCAGGAGGATAGGGGTTAATTCCTGATATCACATGTTACTGTCTGGCTCAGAAATTGTCAAACATTTCACATTCTTCCCACCTGCCATGTCAATACTAAACTCCTTGGTTTGAAATCTCAGGCCCACTTGGTCCCCATTCACCATTTATTATTCGGCAGGTTGGTTAACTGGTTTTTAATTTTATTTATTATGCATTTATTTATTTATTTATTTATTTATTTATTTATTTATTTGAGATAGAGTCTCACTATTTAGAACTCATTATGTAGACCTCTAACTCAGAAATTCACCTTCCTCTGCCTCCCCAACAAAAGGCATGTACTACCACGTCTGGCCCTGATTGGCTGGTTTTTAAGGCATTGCCACTCTGTGGGTAAGGCCAGTCTTGGGTTAGCAAGACTAAACTCCCCCGAGCTGGGATAACAGGGATACACCACCAATATCTTCCTGCCTCTGCCATCTGAGTGCAAGGATAATGGGCGTGTATCGCCATGCCCAGCTCCCCTCATCTTTCAAATGCTCTGTGTGTGAGTGTTTTAAACAGCTGCATTGAAATCTTAATGTTTCCTCAAAGGGCCTTGATGTTTTTATGCCACCTGCTGCAAAGATTCCCTTCCTTTTCCCATTGTGTGGCCCATTCTTCAGCCACTAGAGAAAGCTGTGCTTTAAAGTGGCAGATTCCAGCCACATTGATTGTCTTGTAATCAGAAAAACTCCAGAAAACAGCCCGGCTCCATCCCAGATGCAGGTTGGCCTCAAATCTCCTAGTGGACAATGACTCTGGCTGAGCTCAAATGCCATTTCCTCCAGGCATTCTCTCTAGCTGTTGAGACACCAGAAGTCCCTGCCATGCTGAAATGACAACCACACCTCTGCCATTTATTGCATGGACAGTGAGGCGTCTCCATCCCAGACAGATGCAGACAAAACAAATGAAGGAAACTATCCTTTTATCAAAAGCAGCATGACCGCTAGAGAAGTGGGCCCAGGAGGGGCTCAGGGAAGAGCACGACATGGGGACAGTTGCAATTGAGAGGACAGTGAAGAGTCATAAGAACATTGCAGGATGGAGGGTGATACTGATGGAATAGACACGAACACCGTGCACATTGCTGAAAATGTTCTACAGTTAGAACTGCCTTCATTCTGCGCACGGTGGAGCTGGGGGGAGGGGATCTGGGAGGCCACTGTGGGTCCCACAATGTATATGACACACACAAAACAGCTTCTACTCAGTGATATCATCTCATGCGCTCCCTCCTGACAGGGAGACTCTGCTCCCTCTGGAGCCGCTAGATCTCTGAGATATTTTCCAAATTTCTAAAGTCATGGCAGGGGAGAATGATGGGGAGATGCCCTGGTTGGCTTTCTTGACACAGAATGAAGCGTGGGTATTGGAGAATTCCTGAACCCACAAGAAACCCACACTGGACTAGGGAGATAGCTGTGGAAAAAATTAGCTGTGGAACACTCAAACACAGACTCAGGGGATGCTCAACCTGTTCCCTGTGTCAACACAGGATGTCTGGAGTGGGGTTGTCTCTACATAACCCAGAGCTGGCTGAGCCCCGGGGCTGAGCTGCCCCTCCTCCCTATCCTAGGGATGGCAACTTAGCTAACTTGCTCCAGAAAGATGGGGGAGGCTTCTAGAAAGCCACAGTGTCCTCTGCTTCCCATCTTCTCTAACCTGACAATCACAGCTTTGATCTTTGTGTGGACGGCTAGAATTTAAACCCATTCCCAGATACTGGGGAAGCTAAGACTCCAACCTTACTAACTTTAACTCATTCCCCATCTAAGTGTGGATGATATCGCCCCAGCACTTGAGGCTGGTGTGGGAGAATGGAGAGTTCTAGGCTAGGCTGAGCTACACAGTAAGACCCTGCCTCAGAAAACCAAGGTCTGGGAACATGGCTTGGTGGTGATATGCTTGCCCAGCATGTACAAGTGACTAGGTTTAGTCTTCATCACCACACAACAGACAGACAAATACTCATCCTTGGAAAAGTCAGCATAAGCTAAAATGTCACCACAAGAGGGAAGGCATGTTGTTTTCCCTTTTGCCTGACACACAGCTGTCCCCTAGGGTGGGAATTGCTCTATTGATCTGGGGCTAAAGCACAGAGGTGCCAAATGGTGATGAGAGAGAGAGAGAAAGAGAGAGAGAGAGAGAGAGAGAGAGAGAGAGAGAGACTGTGACTCCATCTTTCTCCATCCATCATCAATAGCAGAAACCTGCTACAGACAAAAGCCAAAGTATCAACCATAGACCTGTCAGACTCATTCCAGCCTTGTCCAAAGCCACAGACACCTCTATATCTCTCTCCCTTAAATCTTTCTTTAGTTTCAAAGAAAAAAACCTTAATCTAAACACAAAGCCTGTGGCAACAAAGACAAGACACTACTGGGTTCACAGAGTAGCTCTAGGAGTTTCCCAAGCAGTGGCCAACCCAGACCTCAGCTCTCCTCAGGGCGAGGAATAAGGTGTCGCTCAGCAGCAGCCAGGCCTCTCCTGTGAGTCTGTGCAGAAACTCCCACCCAGGAGTGAAAGCCTGACCCAGAGACACCTGGGCCTCCCCTGACAGGTGAGTCTGTGCTCTTCAGATACCTCCTATCCCACGGTCACTGAGTGCATCCCCAGCTGTCCCAGCCCAACGCCACCACTCGATCTCCACTAAAGCCCACAGCTTCCTTCTCTTTGGGGTCTCCTAACCCCCTTCCCCGTCTAAGGGCACCCTGTAGAAAGTGACTTTCTGGGGGGTTAATAAGAATCAGCATGTGTTCCTGTTGTTTTGACCCAGCTCTGGATATCTTAGAACTCACTCTGTAGACCAGGCTGGCCTCAAACTCACAGAGATCCACCTACCTCTGCCTCCCGAGTGCTGGGATTAAAGGTGTGCGCCGCCACACCTGTCCCTTAAAAAAAAAAAATGTGTGTATGTGTGTGTTGCCTGCATGTATCTCTGTGCACCACTTGTGGGCCTGATGCCTGCAGAGGTCAGACAGGGTGTTGGAGTCCCTGTAACTGCAGTCACGGATAGTTGTGAGCTGCCATGTGGGTGCTGGGACTCGAACACAAATCCTCTGGAAGAACAGCCAATGCTCTTCGCTGTTGAGCCATCTCTCCAACTACCCCCCTTTTTCAATTTAACGGAAGAGACAGTAGAAAATCTGAGGGTTCCAGATTTGGCTAAGAGGGAGGGCTATCTACGAGTTTTTTAGCACACACAGTGTTGGGCACATGGGGCTGCCCTAGGTGTGCATTGTGGGAGGTGGAGAAGGAGCAGAAAGGGTTATCAGTGTCCTTCAAACTTCAGAATTCCGCCTCCAGCCTCTGCATCCTACCTGGTCTTTTGAAAAACAAGTCCTCAACCATGCCTGGCATGTGCCAAGCACCAAGCACCTGGAAAAGAAGATGGAACCTATTCCAGGGGATCTTGTGACTCCTTCTGCGTGCCAAAGAACTGGGGGGGGGGGAGAGAAGGAGAGCCAGACTCCACCATTTATGGCCCTTTAAATGAACAAAGCTGTTCTTGATAGCCACAGGGCAAGATGGGGCTAGCCAGAGGCCAGAAGGACAGTGGGAACAGTCAAATAAGTGTTGGACAGGACAGGTCTTGACATGAATTGCCACTGAGCAGATGCCAAAGGTCCTGAGCTCCCATTCTGACCCCACAGCAAATGCTGTGTGTGCTGGGGCAGGCTACAAAGCTACTCTGATCTTCAGCTGACTGCATATGGCCACCACAGGATGGAGCCAGGAGAGGAGAAGGAGCAAACTGACTGTGCCTCATGTCTACTTAACAACCTTTAAAGGATGAAGTCCTGTCCCCTGGGTAGGCATCCAAGGCTCTCACCAGCTGCAGTATCCCATCTCCTCACATGGCCCCTGCAGATCCAAGGTTCCCAGGCACCTCTTGTCCATAGTGCCTGCTATTGTTACCACCTGAACTGCACAGCTTCCCTCAGACACAGCTTGAACCCTGTCACACCCCTGCACTCCCTCCACGGGGAAGGGGTGGGTGGAAGATGAGGTCTTCCTTTCCTCTGCAGAAAGCTCCTTGTATCTCACCTATCTCCCCAATCCTCTGCTAGGCTGAAAACTTTGGAAGACAAGGACCTCAGTTGCATCTTTCACTTGTTAAGTCTAAAAGATGTCTACTGTATGTCTGTCACGATACAAGGAGAATAAGGGAGGTTTGGAGTCTGTGTCCCTTGTGCTAGGGACAGTGTGGATATGGCAGCCCCACCCATCAGTCAGAAGGCTGGAGTTACCCTGAGGTTCTGCAGGGTCTACTGGCCCCTCCCCTTTAGCAGGAGACTAAAAATTGAGAATAAACTGAAAACACAAGCACCCTAGCTCTGGTTCCAGCTCCTTCCCACGTGTATTCAGGCTTTGTTCTCATTACTTAGTTGAATCTTTGGCAAAATCTCATGCTACTTTGACTTTATAGATTAAAACAGGTGATGCCAGAGAGGTTAGGAAAGGTGCTCAAAGTCACACAACAGGCAGCAGAGCTTACACAGGACCTCAGATTTGTGTGGTTATCCGCTACACTTAGCCTCGTGATGCACAATTTAACTGCAAGTGCCTGTGTGTGTCCAGGCTTCCTGCTTAAAATGAGGAAATGAAAATCTATTAACCTCAAGCTCTAAGGCCATGTGTCCTTCTGGCAATTCTCTCCCCCTTCCTGTCCAATGCCAGGCCAGCTTCCATACTTCTTCGGGAGGCCAATGTGATGACACACCAGACTGTTGCCCCAGCCTGCACCACTGCACAGTGCCATTAGTGAGTGGTTTCACCAAGGACACTACTAAGAGCCATCAAGGATGGGAAAAGCAGACTATGGCATCTTGGGAGCCCCTCCCACCAGGCACAGCTACACTCCTCTGTATCCTTCTGCCCCAGAAGGTAAGTTCATCCCTCAGAACCTAACTGTAGCTGTTGCCCACAGAACACTTGTGTTTACACCTCCATTCCTTTCTTTCGGCCACTCCTGCCCCAATGCACAGAAAAAATGATCCTCCACTCTCAGGATTTTGCATGTGCCTGAAAGATGCATATTTTTCCACCCTAAATCTAAGCCACCTCTTCCAGGAAGCCCTGTCTTGTTGTCTGTGTCTAGATCTGACCTTGCTGTGCTTTGTTTCCTTGGAACTTAATCTCCTCCCTGCATTTAGTGTCTGGAACCCTCACAGGACACATCCACTTGACAAGTGTTAACAAGAAGCCTATTTTTTATTTTTTAGTATTTACTGTGTAACTGCCATGTGCCAGCAGTGCTAAGTGCCAGACACTTGGACCTTGGGAAATCTGTGCTCAAAGCAATGTCTTCAGACACTTTCCTGGGAGAGGCTCAGGTCTGTGCCTAGACTGCACTTTCCCAAGGAGTGTCCCCTCTCTGTTCCACTAAGCACCTGATATACATAGAACTTTTGCATTGCCTCCTCGCCTTGTTTTTGAATGCATAGCACTCCTATAATGCTGCGCAGGCAGAAGGTGTCAGCCCACTGGATAGACAAGAATGCCAAGGCCCTGAATGACAAAATGGCTTGCCCAAGTGCCTTCTAATGGCCAGCCAGGTCATCCACAGAGCTCAGGCCACATGGCTCCCACAGCCCATCTTCCATGAAGATGGGACTAAGTAGTCTCACTTCTCCTCCGCTGCCCCAGATGAACAGAGGCAGAGACAAAGCTGAGGTACAGACAGTGTTGTAACAGGCCTAAAATCTTCACCACAATCATCCCTACATTCCCAACACAGAAGAGGGGCAGTATGGATTTGCTGCATGAATGAGAAACTTGTGGAAAGACAAATGGCAGAAGGTAGAGGCTAGGGAACAGAGTACGTATTTGTTTCGGGTATCATCCTAAGGGCAACTTATTCTGTCTTGATGGCCTAGTAAGGTGGCCATATGGCTACCTGCCTTCTATGAGAAGAGTGGAAATAGACAAAATGAAGTTAAAATCCTTCCATCCAGAGTAAGGCATGGGTGGCAAGTGGGCAGAGAGGCTTCAGAGTGGGGCTCTGGCCCCAGCAGCCATATCTGAGTTCAAATCACAGGTGTAGTAACTGAGAACTGAGTGAGGCCTGGCACACACTCCAGCCCTGACCCCAAAGCTCTGTGGAAGCCCCACCCCCACCCCCTACTCATAACCTGTAATAGTGCAATATAATCCAGTTGCACTTGGACCCTATGAGTCCTTCACAGCCAACCTATAGAGACCTGAGCTACTGTCCCCCTGAGGTCCTGTCCCTCACAGGGCAGTTCACATTGGTGTGACAGTAAAGTAGGCCTAGGAAGAGTCTTGAAGGGCATAGATGGAAGGATATTTTTAGTATTGCAAAGGCTGAAGTAGTGGACAGCATTAAGGAGGGTAGGTTAGTGTTTGTCACTAGAGACAGAGTCAGGCTGCAAAGATTTATAAATAGGATAAATCAAGTAGCCTATGTGAATAACCCCTTTATGGGATGAGAGGGAAAGGGCAGGGCTGGAAAACAGGAAACTCGAGCTTGGGCCACTCTTTGGCTTCATCAGAAAAGGAACAGACACCAAGACAAGAAAATGGAATCATTAGTCAGACGAAGAAAGGAGCCCAACAGACTGGATTATTGCTCAGTGGTCAAGGCCCCAGGTTCCTTCCCTAGCACTACAAACAACAACAATAAAATCTCAGAGAAAGCTAAGAATCAGAGTGGGGGAGGAGATCTAGAGTGAAGAATAAGCACAAGGGCTTGTGTCTATCTAAGGCACTGCACTGGGAAGTAGATTCTGAGTTTTTAACATGACCTGCGGATGACAGTTAGCTACCGTGCTGGGAAAAGGAGACTGGAGACCAGATGAAGAGATGACACTTGGAGTCATTCTTAGAGAAGAAACGCTGACAGAGGTTTGGTTGGCGTGCTCAGCCACTGACATGCAGGAGCCCGCTCCATGCTAGGCCTCGGCTAACCCAAAGGGTGTCAGACGCAGATGTCTTGGTGCTCCTGTGAGACACGAAAGGTCTGCATGGAACATCCCTGTATGTCTGTGAGTCCGAATTTCTGGGATCAGCACATGGAGGACGGAAACTAAGTGGTGAAAGACATGTTTTCCTCAGACAGCAAAACAGAAATAGAAATGGGCTAAGGGCTGGCTAAGGGAGAATCCCTGGACAGGTGACTGACTGTCTCCATCTTCCTGGGATTAAAGGGAATTCCCGCCACACAGGACTGCTTTCAGGAAAGTCCTGAACAAACCAGGGTGACTTGCTTACCCCATTAAATAACTCACATGTGATAATGTCTTTGGTTTGATAAAGAACCAGTGGGCACCCCATGAACTCTTCTTGCTCAGAGGCCATCTAGAACTCTGTTCCCAGAGCAGAGAGGCCTCAGGTCCAGCTGCCTGTCTTGTGAATCCTGGACACATACAACACTGTATCAAAGTGCTGCTGGACTGCTGGAGAGGGGGTTGTTCTTAACTAGAGGACAAGGACCTTTAGAGACCACTGCAGGTTCTTTTAGGATTTTGAACGTCTAAAACGTCCTTTTGGGTAATTGTTAGAGTCGTCTGTGCACTAACTCCATAGTAGTCTCTGAGCCGGACATTGGCAGCCACTTGGTCCTGCAAGGATCTCGGTGATCAGATACTGGAAGGGAGGTACAAGAAGAAACAGCAGCAGCCATGCCAGGCTGTCAATGCCAAGTACAGCTAGGCTGCCATGAACATGTCGACCCTTTGGCCACAGTGAGCACAGCTCCTCACCATGGGAGTCCAATACGACCAGGCAGGCTGTCCCTGGCGTGGGTCCACTCAACTTTCCTCTGTGCTACTTTTGAGGCAGGCTAAGCACGCGAGGCCAGTCCCTCAGTGGCCAACTTTCTCTGCAGCTCCAGTTCCATGCCTGCTTCTGCCAGCTGAAAAGGAGCCCAGCTCCAACTGTGTCCTTGAGCTTGTGTAGACCAAAGGGCATCAGTGGATACCCAGATCCCCTGTCCCTAGAGCAGGTCCACCCTGTTCTAAGGCCAGGGAGGAGGAACATGGCCTAAAAAAGTTTGAATGGATAAAGCTCCCCTTTGCCTCTGCCTACTGAGTCACATCTTCCTCAGCCAAGTGTTCTGTCAGTGCCCACAACATGTAAAGCACTAGGAACCCAAGGGAAAGGGCAGGAGCACAAAAACCCATGAGGTTCCCTGGCTTACTCTCCTGATGCTACCACAGCTGTCCCACTGTCCCTCCTACGCCACCCAGTGAGCATCTCGGCAATGTGGTGACCGGGACAGGAACAACCAAAAGCAATGTCAATGCATACAGCAGTGCTCACACGCTCTGCATCGGCTTCTAGTCCAGTGGTTCTCAACCTTCCTAACATTGCGACCCCTTAATACAGTTCCTCATGTTATGGTGACCCTCAACCATAAAATTATTTCTTTGCTACTTTATAACAGTAATTTTGCTACTGTTATGAATCATAATGTAAATGACACATGACATGCAACCCCAAAGGGGTCACAACCCACAAATTGAGATCTGCTGCTCTACTTAGAGTACATTTCTAGCCAATTGCTTTCGCTGTCAGATGCCTAAGGATTCATTCATGCCTTCAAGAACATTTTCACTCCAAGAGAGCTATCTCTGTGCTAAGCGAGGCATCTGGACTTGGGCACAAATCCAGCCTGACCTCATTGAGCCCACCCACACTCATCACTCCCATTTGGCTCCCTTCTTCCCTTACAGTACAGATTTGGCTCACAACCTGGGGCTCTGTGCTCAGGCAGTGACCCTCCAGGTGGAAGCCAGCTCTGCGTAGCAGCCTGCAGCATGAAGATGAGGTGAAACGGCTCCTTCTGTTTCTGCCTCTCTCCAGTTTCCCTCTGTCCTCCCGTGCCCAAGACAGAAAGCTTACCACTCTCCATTCACGTGTGTGAGTCACATGGCCAAGCTCCCAGCAAAAGTAGCTCTAAGGATGCTCTGGGCAGGAGCCCAGGGAGACAAAAATACAGCGCTGCATTTGCTGCTTCCTCCTCGAATGACCAAGGCAGCAGTGTCCAGGCTCCCTCTCCTCCCAGGCTCAATAACCACTCAGACTCCTCTCTTTCCCACATGGTGTTACCTTTCTCCCTGTTTCTCTGTCTCCCTCATAAAGCCCTCCTTGTACCTCCAGTGGCCAGCATGTGAAAAGGCTAGCCAATGAGAAGGAGCTGGGATAAGAGTCCATCGTGAGCTCTGATGCCATTCTGGCTGGAGGCTCTGGCCCACGTTAGTCCTGAGATCCCTGAGAGCCTCTGACTGATCGGCTCCCTCTGCTGCAGGTTGTATGTTTCATCTCCTTAACAGATTCCCATCCTATCTGCAGGGGCAGATGGGTGAGCAGCTGAGCCAGGCCTCAGGGACCTCAGTCTTCCAAGGAAGAGCCTCATCTGTCCAACTCTCCAGGCCCAAACTTCGGAGGACCTCCCTGAAGGTAAGAGACAGCCAGGCCTCCAAGAGGGAAAAGTACCAGGAGCAGGTCTAAGCCAAGCTCTGGGTCCTCCCAGCTTCTTCTCTGCTTGCTCCCTCAGAGAAGGACAGAGCAACTACAGGACAGCCAGGTTCCCTTCCCCAGGTCAGACACATCCTTCACTCACTGTGACTCAGAGAGGAAGAGCCCTCTCTGACTTCTCTAGGCATAACTTCATTGTCCTCAGAATTGGAGTTAACTTGATGATGAACACAGCCATGGTGAAAAGAAACTGCTCTTAAAGGATGCATGGACCTCCTTGGTGATGGACACCAAAACAAAGACGATAGACTCTTGTCTCCATAACATACAACCAATTGCTAGTTGTCTGCCACTGTTCTGTCCCAAGTTATATACTGGCTTTTCAAGAGACTATTTATGTAACAATAGGGAATACACTGAGTCCTGTGCTCTGTGCTGAGTTCTTCATTTAATATTCATAAAACAACTGGGTGTGGTGGTACATGCCTTTAACCCCAGTATTCAAGAGGCCAGCCTTGCCTACATAGAGAATGTCAGGCCAGCCAGGATACATAGTGAGATTCCATCTCAAAAAATTAGTCATAATAAACTTTATAAAGCCTATAGAAAAACTAAAGCAGGCAGAATTTAGCTTTTTTTGCTCAAAGACAAGTAATTAGAGAGTGGTAGAACCAGGAGCCATACCTAAGCAAGCTGACCTTGGAGCTTAGCTCTTAGTCTCTAAACTGGGCTATTCTCTCTCTCCACCCTCCATTTCTCTCTCTCTCTCTCTCTCTCTCTCTCTCTCTCTCTCTGTGTGTGTGTGTGTGTGTGTGTGTGTGTGTGTGTGTCCCCTATAGATTAGGTCACAGGCAGCAGAAATTGCTAGGGACAGTCAGGGGAACATCGTGTCTAATCATTAATTTAATTAAATACAGCTGAACTGTATTTCAGAACTAACGAAAAAAGTGATTAAGAATGTCTCAGGTTTGATTCCCTCCACTAGTACCACGACTTGAAATTTATCTGTAGAGCAATGCAGAGGGCCCAGTCTAGACTTCTGACCTAGTGCTTGCAGGGTCCCTGCCTTCCCAACTCACAGAGGCCAGAATGGGTGGGATTGAGCCACCCTGTTGCTTCTGGTCTCAGGCTCCACAACAACACCTCCCTGAGGAAGAGGCCTCTTTCCAAAGCAAGTGATCACTTACTGTGAAATCAAAGAAACAACTCTAATTAGAGAGAATAATTAATGGGCAATTAGTCTGTAATAAATTAATGGGTATAGGCAGAGATCGTCAAGGCTTCTGGCAGCCCAAAGAAATAAGCAGACACAGTGTGTCCCGGTAGTGTGCACACAGGGCATGTCCTGCCCTGCACCCCAAGTAAATCCACCGAAGGAGTCTTCAGTCTTGATGAAGCAAGCCTCTAGATGCCTTTGCAGGTAATACAGGGACAGCAGAATGTGTCACACATGTGCTGAGGATCTGTTCCCCAAGCCCAGGATGGGAAAAGGTCACCCTGTTTCTTCAGCAACACATCACAGGAGAGAAAGAAAAGACAGCTGCATACAGGAGCGACCTGAGAGGCATAACAACCCATCACAATGTACAGACCTTATATGGATCCAAATTAAAAGGAAAATAGTTTTTAAATATGATAGAGAAATGCAAATACTAGCAAGACTTGTTAGTTTTGTTTAGGTGTGATGATGGTATTTTGGTGTTTTTCTAAGAGTCAGTATCTCTAGAGATGAAATGATCGGTTGTCTAGGTTTCTCTTCAAAATAATCAGAGAGCAGAAAAGACTGGGAATGAGCCTAAAACAAGCCTGGCCATAAGACCACTTCCAAATGATTGAAACTTGGGCATATGAGGGTTATTACAAAATTCACCCTGATTTTACATGTGCTTAAAAGTTTTAATTAAATTTTTAAAAGTTAATATAAATTGCCAGGCTGAAGAGATAGTTCATTCAATAAAGTGCCTGCCATGTAAGCCTGAGGACCTGAGTTTGGGTCTCTGGCACCTCTTCAAAAGCTGTCAGTGGGAGGAGTCAGGGGGTGGGGGCAGACAGACATTCCTGAAGTTCATTGGCTGCCCCCATTGATGTGCTCCCGGTTCCACGACAGACTCTGCCTCAAATAAATAAATTTGTTTCAATATATAAATCAGAAACTAGATCTGGTGGCACAGACCTGTAATCCCAGTAACTGAGGAGGAATGTAAGTTCACAACCTGCCTGGCCTACAGAGTAAAAAGGGTGGGTGGCAAGATGACTTAGCAGATAAAGGCATCTGAGTTCAGACCCCAGAATCCACGTGGTGGAAGGAGAGAACTGACTCCCACAAACTGCCCTCTGCCTCTATATGTGCCTTTTGTGCACATGTGAACACACACACACAGTGAATAAAATGTAACAGTTTTTTTTATTATTATTTAAAAAGGGAGTTCAAGACCAGCCTAGGCAACTCAGTGAGACCTTGTCTTGAATTTAAAAAAAAAAAAACAAAAACAAAAAACAAAAAAGTATCAGGCACAGTGGTACATGCCTGTAATACTAGCACTTAGGACAGTCTGAAAAACCACGAGTTCAAGGTCATCCTTTGCTACACAGTGAGTTGCAGGCCAGCCTGTGTACAAGTGAACCTATCTCAAAAAGCCCAATGAGTGACAAATCAAATCACTGTGAGCTTGTGGCCATGATGTAATAAACTCCTCGAAGCTGACCAAGTCCCTGGCTCTGGCCTGAGGCACTTGCTCTGTAGCCACGTGCACACATAAGGTAAGAAAGCAGCGTGTTCTCCCCATCCCAGCAAAACCACTGTCACTGGACCTCATCTTCTACAGCTCTATTACATCTTTGACAGCGGTCCTGCCAGTACTACCTCAGAGAAAGTGGCAGCCCCTGGAGGAGTCGCACCGTCTTCAGAAGGCAGGTCCTGCCCTCCCTCCCCTGGAGCATCACCAGCCCCGGGTAAAGTTCTGCTGTCTGTACCTGAGGCCTGAGAGTAGTCTCAGTAAAGTAGCACCTGTAGCAGTTGGGTTGGCTTTGCTGCCTCTGCCTCCATCGGGTGACAAAAGTGGGATGTGGGTAGAGGAAAAAGGGTAGGTGTGGGAAGGACAAGGCCACACAAGAACCAAGACCCGAAGCCTGTGCCCAAGCCCTGCCCTGCCCAGACAGCCAAGCCACGCCAACCCCACCTTGAACAAACACCCCACACACTGTAGGCTGCTCCCATTTCAGCACTTCCTGGTGCTACTGATCACGAAGGAAAGGAGGGGACAGCGTTCTGAAGCTGGGGACTGAGGGAGAGAAGGGGACATAAATCTGAAGGAAAGTAGGGCAGGAGGGCGGCTGGGGTCCTTTGGAAGGGAGGAAACAGGAGAAGGTGTGCCATGTTTGGCACATTCTGGAGTTCAAATTTGTTGAGTAAATAATTGACTAAGACAAAGAGGAAAGAACAACAGAAAGGACGGGAGGGTGAGTGGGGAGTGGAGGGAGAAAGGGAAGCAGAGGGATGCTGCTAGAATATGTAAACCCAGCCAACAGCTGGGTCAACCAATCCCCTGCCCGGTCCCCCACAGTCCCAGGCCTGAATTCACAGCCCTTACCATCCAGGAAGGGTGCGTGAGAACCACCTCGTGCTGCCAATGGTCCACTTCCCACGGAGCAGCCCGCTCTGGTGAGAGCCACAAGTGCCCTCCTCCACCTGCTCCTAAGGTGTCGAACACCAGGAGATGCTCCACCCCAGACCCCAACAGCCAATCAAAGAAGCTGGCCCAGAGCCCGCCTCTTGGGACACACCGCTGTAGGGGACAGACCACAGGATTCAACCAAGGTGCTTTTTCCATATTCATTGGGCAGTCACGAGATGGCCACAACAAAATCGCCTCTAGGCCAAGTCCACCTTGCTCTCACTGGGACCACAGGGCTCAAGGTCCCCTGTGAATCAGGCTCCCTCAAAGCCAGGACAAGCAGGCACAGACCTAACTCTTAGACACCGAGGAGTGGCCAGCAACTCAAGGGACCTTACGACTCATCCCAGCTGCAGTATTGATGCTAGGATGAAAATCTTGGCTCTGCCACTCCCTCGCATGACTTCAAGCAAACCACTGAATGCCTCAGTGACCCAAGGTCACTGTGACCTTTTCCTTCAGCCTGCAGCCTCAGGATGGGGGCACACACAGAGAGAAAGTTCCCAACAGCAAAGACGCCCTATAAATGCAGGGTATCGTTATCATAAACAAGAGGCCCTGCCCACACAGCAAGGAGGGCGCAAGTTTCTGTCAGGCTTAGCAGTGTTTCACTGAATAAGGACTAGGCAAATGAAGACCAAGCCAGAGAGCATAGAGGCTCCAAGCAACTCTGTAGGGAGGGAAATGAACCCTGTGAGGGAAAACAGGAAGGAAGGAATAGGGGACATGAGAGGGATGCTCTGGACCTGTGATTTGTATTTAGGGGTTGACAGATGTTTATCTGGTCATCCAGAACTTGGTCTAAAGCAGGCAACATGGAGAAGCAAGCAGATCACACCCCAATGACCCTTCCCTCATTCCCCTTGGAAGAAAGCATATCTCCACAGAACTAGAGCTCCAATCTAAGTCTCTAGCAGTTCTTTACCTCTCACTAGAACAATAACCATATCAATAATAATCTCTGGGGCTGGGTAATGCGCTGGCCTGGCATTGTGAAACCCTGCATTCTACCTCAGCACTGCACAAACTAGGTGTAGTGGCTCATGCCTGTAATCCCAGCACTTGGGAGATGGAGATAGAGGATCAGAAGTTCATGGTCACCATCATCTTCTTAACAAGTTCAAGGCCAGCCTGGGATTCATGAAGCTCAAAATAATCATAATAATAATATTCTCTGAACATTTGCACGGCTTTTTAGACACAGTGACTGTTTTCCATTGTTGCTTCATACAAACCAAAGGAGGAAGCCCTAGATTATTGTTCTCATTTCCCAGCTGATATGAACAGGTGGGACCCAAAGGGGATGAAAAATTATCTGGTTATACATCCTTAAGGGAGAAGAGAATCCAGGGGAGAATTGAAATCTCTGCTGCTCCAGCCAGGCTCACATTTCTCAGAAGCCAGGGTTCAGCCTGTGAGGGATGGATGTGGTGTATCAGGAGGCCTAGGCCTGCTTTCTAAGAGGAGTGTCCTGTGCGTGCTCTCTCGCTGCTCCCTCTGGGGGCTAGAGACTTAATGATCCACTTCTGCACCAAGCATGTTTAAGAGCCTCAACCCAGGGTTTCACTGGCAGTACCCTCCCTTATAAACAACTGCCCAAACATTTTGCTCCTGGTCACTGGTCATTCCTAGCCAGGTGATGGTGCACCCCTGTAATCCCAGCACTCGGGAGGTGGAGGCAGGACAGTCTGAGTTCCTGGCCAGCCTAGGCTACATAATAAGACATAGTTTCAAAACAAACAAGAACAACAGAAATGTAAGGCCTCTCTGAAGGTGTCCGTTCTAAAGAGAGCCA
Organism: Cricetulus griseus; assembly: GCF_003668045.3. Classification (NCBI taxonomy): domain Eukaryota; kingdom Metazoa; phylum Chordata; class Mammalia; order Rodentia; family Cricetidae; genus Cricetulus; species Cricetulus griseus. Next base: position 55,966,922 of record NC_048598.1, read on the forward strand.
GCTGTGGGCCATTTTTCCTCTTGTCTTGGCCACTAAAAGCAATTCAATTTTGAGGGTAGTATGAAATAGAATCTTCTAGAACCTGCCTGTGTTGCAGACAGGCTGGGATTGAGCAGACATGCAGTGTGAACTAATCACACTTCAGACAGGTGCCTAGGAAAGTTTTCCAGAATTGATTGTGTTTCTGGGCAAGAGAACTAGACAGAGGCTGGAGAGATGACTCAGTGGTTAACAGCGCTCGCTCGATGCTCTTCCTGAGGACCAAGCAGAGTTTATTCACAGCGCCCACACTGGGCAGCTCACAACCACCTGCGGACTTCAGCTCCAGGAATCCAATGCCCTCCTCTGGTCTCCATGGGAAGCAGCACTCACACGTACATAACACCCCTCTACACTTAACACACACACACACACACACACACACACACACACACACACACGCACGCACATATACCACACACACGCGCACACACACACACACACACACACGCACACACACACACACTTCACACTTCATAAACACATACACACACATATATACTTCACAATACACACTTCACACACACATACACACACACATACACACACACACATACACACACACACATACACACTTCACACACACATACACACTTCACACCCACACATACACACGAGCGCGGGCACACACACTGTGGTAGCATCTTGTTTTGCTAGTAGACTTGCAGTGGTGGCCGAATCCTAAGGGCGTGGCTCCAGGGGTGCAGATGCGACCCCTTGTAAGGAAGAGGAGGGGTTGGCTCGCTCTCTTGGGCAGTAGTTGGAACTTCGGAGGGGCAGAGACTGCATCTTCGGGAGCAGCAAGAGCCAAGTGGTTATTTGCTATTAATTGTGTAAGTGCTTCCCTAATAAACACCTATTTATCATTTATCTTGGGTCTGGTGGACTCATTTAAATCCTGCCTTCAACACGTGCGAATAAAAATAAATCTTTAAAAGAAAGAGAAAGAATTAGACACACAGCACAGACAGCCTCCATGCTGAGAGAGCCTGGGAAAGACAGAAAACTGAGGTGGGAATAAACACCCCCCAACCCCTGTGTGTTCGGTGCAGTCAAATCTCAACTCTATACAAATGGAGGCCTCTGATCCTCCAAGCCACTCTTCAAATAGCCTGCAAAATTCACTAGTGCTTCCTAAATCATCACAGAGGCAGGTGGTGGGCCTACTGTTTGAATTTACTTTGTGTTATGTGGCGGCATTCGTGTGAAGGGCAGAGGACAACTTTCAGGAGTCAGTTCTCTTTCCTCCATGTGGGTCCTGGGGATCAAACTCAGATCCTCAGGTTGGGCAGCAAGCACCTTCCCCCATTAAGCCATCTTACCGGCCCTTTTTTTTTTTTTTTTCTAAATTGACTTTAAAAATACTAATTGTATATGCTTGCAAAGAACAACAGTATATTTTAGAATAAGCTAATTAGCATCTGTCTCACCTCATAGTCTTATTTCTTTGTTACGAAAACAATTTCAGCAACTATGAACGGTGGAGTGCATTGTCACAGTCACCACACTATGTAAGCAACATCACCTCCTCCTGTGTGTACTGAAACTGACATCCCCGCTTTCCCCAGCCACACCTCCCATAGGCTTGGCAGGTCAGCCGTACAGGAAATGCTCAGAGCCACTTTCCCACTCAATTGTTCCTGTCTTTGCCAGATGAGGCCAGGGAAGCAGGAAGGATGGACACGGGGAAAGGGGGAGGGGGTGGGAAATGGAGGGAGTTAGCTTGATGTCACTCCAGCACCTCAGGCAGCAGCTCCACTCAGACACCCAAGCTGGGCCAGGGCCAAGCCTCTTCCTTCCTTCCCTAGCAGACACAGGCTACAGAGAAGCTCCTCTGGAAGGCAGAGGGAGGGTGGCTGCCCTTACCAATAGAGCCCTCAGGGGACCCCATCTCTGGGAGCATGGCTAAGGTGCAGTGAATATTCAGCCCTACTCTGCTCTTTGCCAGAGCAGCTAGGTAAAGCAAAGGCACATTCTGGAAAACACAACAAAGCCCTCAGCTCCCAGGCTGGCAGCGTCACAGAGATGCATCACATTCGATAAGCAGAGATAAAATGACTTGGTGGGGGGAGCTGGAGAGATGGCAGGTTCAATCCCTAGATCTCACAGTGGAAGGGAAGACTCGTCAAGTCCTCTGGCTCCACACGTGTTTCTGTGGTAAACACATGCGACACTCTCACACACATGTACATGCACACAGTACTCCTCCCCCTGCCTTTCCTGCCTGAGCCCCAAGGGACCAGAACCAGGTGAGCAAAGCCCAGACATTGAGGGTGGTGGAGAATAGGAGGCAGGGCAGGGCACACCAGGACCTTCTTTTCACACCTTCAGACCCTGCTCTCCCAGTCTTCTTCTGGCATTGGCCAGAATCTGTTCTGCTGAATCAATTTCAGGAATCATCTCTCAGGTGTTCCACAGCAAAAGCCTCACATGGGCTTGGAAACCAATTCCCAAGGGTTCAGGAATGCCTTTTACACATGAAGATTTGTCAGACTCTAGACAGCCAGGCCAGTAACCAGAACAGAATCACAAAAGCATACGACTGCCTGAGACAAGTCTTCTACTAGGCTTGGTTGTGCCTCTTTCTGGATTCCCAGACTTTTCAGTTTGTGCCTTTAGAGAGAAGAATGAGAAGAATGAAGAAAAATTTCTAACCCTCTCTGCTTTCTGGCTCCTCAATGCCATGTATCAGTGGCCAGGCCAGACAGCTGGAGATGAACTGAGCTTGGGAAGGGATGGAAAACCAGACTAGACCATTGGCCACCTAAACTGCCTGTCTCTAGACCGAGAATGTGTTGCCAGAGCCAGAATAAGATGGAAGGGCACCAGGAAACAGAAGATGTAACTTTTATATCTTGACAGCCCTACCAAGGAAACACCCTCCAACAGCTGCTGTCCCTAACCTTGATGGCCCGTATCCTGGTTCAGCCAGTGAGACCTCACATGGCACAGCTGCTTGGAATGGAGTCCCTGGGTGCTTTAGCACACACAGAAAGAGACAGGAAGACAGGAATAGAACTGAGAGGCAGGGCAGACATGCATAAAGATGAGGAAGGGAATTAATGAGCTCTTGCTGGAATTAATTTTAAAAGAACAAACAAAAGCAATTAATGTGAAAGGGTAGAACTCCCTAGCTCAGCTGCTCCAGAGGACACTGCTGGGGGGCCAGAGAGCTGTCGGTCTGCCCTGTGGTTACAGGGCAGAAGGGTGTCTCTGGGGGACCACAAGGAACAGGACCCCTCAACCACACATCTGGGCTCCATGGGAGGCATGTGCAGACATACAGGTTGGTGAACAACTCTCACACCAAAGATGCTGAGGGAAAGTCCCCCAACCTTGCAACTAGCTATGAAGACTGCCAGATGTGCAAAACACTGTCAGGTGCTTAAGAACAAGACATGGTGGCAAGTGGGCAATGTGTGGGAAGCGCCAACTAGATGCAAGTCTCCCTTCCGTCCAAACCACCCTATCCTATAGGGATTATCTTCTCTGATCCATGGATGGGGAACCCGAGGTTCCTGGAGGCTGAATGTACAGGACAGAGTACATGCTCTATGGTCCTAGTCACCTAGTTTTGAATCATGATCATGTGACCCAACCATGTCACCTTGCACAGGTGATGTAACGTCTCTAAGTCTCAGCTTCATCATCTGGACAGCATGGATGCTCTCATGTATGTCCCAAATTGTGGTAACAGTTACAATAATAATGTAAAGCTCCCAACAAGTGCTAGTGAGTGCACATAGCAAGAGTTCAGTTGGAGTCCGTTGACATCCTACCACCACTCCTCACGAAGACAATTTGCTCCTTCTTTCAACACACAATGGAACACCGAATGTTTGAAAAGGGGGCAAGGAAATGGAGTTTATGGACACCTTTATTTATATACCAAGCTCTTTACTAGGCTTTAGGGTGGGGTATGGAGAACACAGCAAAGTCCTTGCCATCAGTTTATAACTCTGCAGACACAGCCCAGGAATAACTGAATGCTGGTGGCATGTGGCAGGAGCCATGGGAGACAAGTGAAAAAAGACACAGCCCTGGACTAGAGAAAGCCTGAGTGGAGAGGAGGGATAAAGAGCAGAGGCCAGCTCCTACGGGCAGCCAGGAAAGGGCCCAGAGAGCCCATATGACTCTCATATGACTTCTGAGCAAGGGCAGGATTCTGCAACAGGGGAGGTCAGGAGGAGCTCATGGGAAGTGACAGGGTGGGGCCTCTCATAGGTGGACTCAGAAAGAGTTCATAAGCTACTAGCCAATCATGCCTCAGTCTACAAGTGTGGAGGAAGTCAAAGACGGCTGCAAGTTCTTCAGTGCTCCTCACAGTGCAAGGTAGAGCCCAGGCCTTGTTTTTAGTCAGTTTGACAGAATATTAGAGATAATGTGGCTGAGATAAAAGGGCATAT